>NC_133866.1:9172177-9290816 GCF_044706935.1 Curcuma longa
TATCACCTTATGCTGGGGGCTCATGGTGATTCAGTACTTAGAGGGCTATCAACAGAAACTTTGAGAAAAACATGGTTGCAAAATTGATTTACAACCAGACTCTTGGGTACTGGATCTAACGAGGAAGTTTACAGGAGGTGAGGATCTTGTTCGCTCAAGCATACGTTTAATAACTCAGAATATTCATCTTCGATCTTCTTATCCAAACGGACCTTGATGCATCTGGTACATGGATATCCTTGATGACAATGAAGTTTGGACTGAAGTTGAAGAAATTTCAGCCGTTTCTAAACCTCTTTTGAAGTGTTTAGGGATGTTTCCGGGGTGAACCAGGGGCAACTTCTCTCTACCAGTTCACTCACTCCTTCATGCAGCAGCAGCAGCATATCTAAATCCTAGCATACATTACAATCCAGAAGTTAAATTTCTTGGGATCATTAAAGAACAATTCCTCACTGTCATAGTCTAACTCCGAATATCACTGTCATAGTCTAACTACTGCGAATACCTAAACTGTATCTATTTAGAAAGCCACAAGGGGCGTTTGGCTCCAATTTGGCTAGGGAAGCTCGTGAATCGTGATATGCATGAATTTGTCATCTATTGCTGCTCTTAATGTTAATGTTAACTTCATTTTACACATCAAGAAAATGGTGGGAACAGTTTGTGATTCAGCTAATTCTTAGCCATGTCTGCAGCACTTCCTGTATTTCTGAGAGAAACTGGAACTCCTGATCTATTCAATTTGCATAAAGGTTTATCTTCCATATTTCACAAGTAAATTTTTTACTGCGAATCTCTCCATCCATGCAAAGTCAATCTTTCTCGAGGAACATGCCTTGTGACTAGGAATCATAAAACTACTCGTTGTATAGAATTCAAATATTCCTCTAATCCACAGACACAAATTTCTACTCACTCACTAACTCCACCTGAAACACATTTTGTTTCTTAGAAAAATACAAATTTAAAATTTAAAATTTTCGTTGCAGTTAATGGAATCGAATCATCATGGTGTAGATGCATCCTCAATCACCGGCCCTGTCCTGCACATGCCAGCAGATGGCATCTTGCTCTTCCCTGCCCACACCGTCCCCAGAGCTGCCTCGTCCTCCGCCACCCTCTCCATCCTCTCCCTTCTCTTTCTTCTCCTCCACCTAACCATCATGATTCCCACCGCCACCACAACCACCCCACCGCCGAACGACGCTGCCCACACCATCCACCTCCTGCCCCCCATTCGGCCTCACACCATCCGAACCTCCGCATGCGTTCCCCGATACCGCGTCTGCCAGCTCGGCCGCCGTGCCGAGCCTCATGCATTTAATGCCGCCCACGCTCGGGAAGGCGACAATGATCGGCCCGCCGAGGGTCCTCAGCTCAACCTCCTCGCCGGGATGCAACGACGCGTCGTAGGCTTTCAACCCGACGACCGTCGACGCGAGGGCGTACCCACGGACGCCGTCGAAGAAGGACGACGACCGGTTACCGAGGTCCTGGTACACGAATGCGAGTCTCCTCACAAACGGCGCCGTCGTCGTCCGCGGCGGGACGCTGACGGACCCGAGGCGAGCGCCGTCGGTCCATAAGACGCCGCTCCGAATGCGTTCGACGGAGGCGGCGACGCCGGAGAGGTCGGCAGGCAAAGGCACCGAGTAGGCGACGCCGGTTCGGCGGTGGCCCAACACGCCGAAGGCGCTGTCGCGGATGGTGGCGCTCAGGGAAGCAAAGTCGGGCGCAGCGGCGTTAGAATGAAAGAGAGAAAGGAAGAGGGAGCAAAGCAGCAACCAATAAGGTGCTTCCATGAGAGATTAGCCGTAAGGATGGCAGAATTGGATGAAGGTTACAGAGCAGCGAAAGGATCATGCAATGAATCAACATGCTGATATATATGATTAGCTGCGTTTTGCTGTATTTTACCAACTTTATTCAACTCCATCTGTCAAACGAGGTAGAAGACAGAAATGAGATGGAAGACAGATTGGGGAGACGAGGAAGATTGGTCGGCGTTGCTTTCTAAGGTTAGGAGGAAACTGATTATAGTAATCATATAAGAGTTTAGAGGAATTAGAGGTGTCCAACTCGTCGGGCAATTCGCTATGGTCCGGTCCGGTCCGGTTTGGCACAGTATAGATCGTACCATGTCAGACTTGGCCAGGACAAGAAAAAACCAATCTCTCATGAACCGATAGCCTTCTAATGAACATGCTAACATCGACATCAAAACTTTTAAGCAACGTCTGATTATTAATTTCCATGCTACATTTCTATCAGAATATGCAACAACAATTCTAAGAACATATACACATAAAGCGTTATTCTATACTATACAAAATCAAATTCACGATACAGTCAACTGATAAGTGTAATATTAGCGTACAGAGAGTTCGCAGTCCTTTGCAGCACGTCTATATGCAATAATTAGGTAGAGTACCAAGTAGCATCTGATCCACGAGAATCTAAACAAAAATGGCAGGCAAGAAATGGCATTGGGCAGTGATGACTCAAAATATGTTGGCTTTGGTGTCGATGGGCAACCAAGCAATTGAATCAGCTCCTCCACTGGTAATACCTTGAACTTGGTTGGTGTATTATGAGCAACATTGTCTACGCGATGCTCATAGATCTTTCCGTTCTTGTCGAGTTTGTATTCGGAGTTCCCATCAAACCGGCCATGGCTCTCCCAAGGCACCCTAGGAACACCATGAACAATCCAGCGAATCATTATTATATTCTCTACAGGCTGCCATATGCTCACGATATTAATACTTATAGCTCGGAAGAAAATACTTCCAGTGAATCTGAGTGCCCAGAATATACGTTTGTAATTGTCTATCCCAACAAAGGAGTTCAAAGGATCTTTGAAGACAATATCATCCCTGAACCAAAACAAAACATGTATCTTAGCCAGGATAATTAGTAGTTATAAATTATGCAGCACGTATGCTGGTTTTACAAATCATAATTGGATACAGTAACATTCAACAATGTTTGAAGCAGTGTAAGCTAATTACCCAACGTATCGTGCTGCTATAAACCAAACATATTGTCAGATAAGAAATATAAAATATTTATGATTGATTGACAGCGAGCATTCTTCTGGAGAGGCAATATGGCATACACAAAAAATCTAATGTATTCTAAAGCAGCATAGTAAAACGATGAAATTGTGCTCAAGAGTTGACATTGCTACTCACAACATTGGATTGTTAGTGGTAGACACTAAAACTAAAGAGAAACATGTGTTCTGATTGACATTGAGATGATGAAGAGACAGAATAATATGTTTTTCTAAAAATCATATCATCAGAAGATGGTCTCATGTGGAAGGGCACAAGTGTTATCGGTGAGACACATCTAGTTTTAACTCATTGTCCTCTTTGTTGGGAAATACCTCAGCTTGATGTCAAATTTTGGAAGAAGTAAAATTGCTATATGACCAATTTATTTCCATATCTATTTCTGGGAGCATCTAAACCATTGGTGACTAGTTGCCAGCTTTGGTACCCCAACCTTAGAACACTGAAATGATGCAGCACGTGCAACTCAAATATCATAAACCTATATAATAGTTGAATATTTGACATTGATTGAAAGTCCTTCGACAGTGAAAAGGTTATTTCTCACTTAGGTCACTTTATGAAACCGGACATGCCAAAATTATGCACGATATAACTGAATAAATATTGACCATCTTAATGCTGTCATGAATAATGATCTTCAGTTGGAGAAATTGCCAATAAATATGTAGATCATGGTCTGGTTTATTTATTGCACCAATTTATTTTAAAATGGTCTATTTTTGTTGCACTAAGACCCTACTTCAAATGGATCTTTCACTTCATGCAAAGTTTGTATTAAAACTTCATCATGCACTTTCCTTATGGGGAAGACAAGTCCATTTATAAACTTCAACAGCAGAAAACTGAAGAGCTTTCTAAAGTGGAACTGATCGATCTGCTTAGTCAGAAACTCCTTGGTTTCTGAGGGTTCCAATGTTCTTAGCAGAAGAATTTCCAAGGATATTGTATAGCCTTTTCACATAGTCTAGAGGCTCTGAAATCTTGGTAGTAGCATGAGCATTCTAGCCACGGCCTCTATCTAGATAGACTAAATTTAATTTTTGGTGATCCATCATTGAGCCAGGAATGTGAGATATTCAAATCTAATTCGCACTCAAGTTCCAGTTCTCCTAAGATATATCTGACTTCAACATCATTTCCTTTGAAAGATCTCAAACTGTGAAATTACTTCTAATGGATTGCCTAAATTTTTGCTATCTCAAATTGAATCACTAAGATATGAGTTCTCATTTACTAGTCCATATCTTTTTACCTTCTCAGAATATAGATTCATTATTGAGTTCTGGGTTTATACTCCAGAAATCCTCAGATAGGAGAGTTGTATATTCAATTTCGTCATCCAAAATTAGGCATATTGACTTCATTATAGAATTTTAAACTATAGTTCTTGTTTTGTGTGCTGAACAAATTCCTATAATGTGAATCGGCAGAATGTAGTTATATAGGAAAAAATATCAGAACCACTGATATCATCATTGATTTCACAGGTCACATTTAATCTCACTTAGCTACTAATACAAATGAAATTCAGAGATGGAAGAATGGAGAATAAGGAAGTTGATATGGCCAAAAATACCTACTCCACGAATCACTAAGATGTTGGCACATGTGGATGATTGGTAATTGTGAACAAAGCTCAATTAGTGTATTTAGGCAACAATGAATGGGGAAGTGACACATGATTGGTTAAGCAAATCGATGGATTTCCTATTATTTCCATAGACCCCTTAGACGTATTGTTCTAAATGGCATTCTAAGTAGCCACCTAGATAGATGCAATAAGGGACTGCTTCACCTAGTGGTTAGGGAACTCCTCTTAGGTGGCCCTTTCAAAAGTATCCTAGGTGGACTGCCTAGACAACCTGGGCAGCCCAAGCAAAGCACCTAGGTAGTCTAGGCAAGTCTAAAAAATAGAAAATTATTGGTTCATTTGATTATAATGTGACACTAGTTATTTAATCTATATTTTTTCATGACACTAATTATCAATTTGCTATGTATTTTCTGGCAATTTCGATATATGACTGAATTATTCGATTTTATACTTTGTTGTGATTTTGATCTTCTTGGTTTATGAAATGTTTCCATTTCTATATGTTTGTGAAATTGAATAGGCATACAATTGGTATATATATAATACATATGTATGCATATATGGATACAAGCATATGTATGTATGTATGTATGTATGCATGTATGTATATATATATACAGTATAATTTTATTTTCAATTTTAATATTATTTTAATTCCAAAAGTCTTGGTGATTCCTACCATCTAAATGTTAAACAATGGGATGAGTGCCTAGAACTAGAGGTGCCAAATGAGGTAGGTCACTTGTGGCCCCAATCAGGTCTGAAGGCCCAACACCATCAATGGGTTTAGCAAGCAGTCCACGAGCTAAGCACAATCCAGTTTTGAGCATGATATGACTCGCGAGTTGAGCTTGGCCTACTTCAAGTATAGTTCAATTTTAATCTTTTTTAAAACAAATTTAAAATTTATCTATTAATATAAAAAAATGACAACTCGGTGCACGAACTCCCGCCAATACAGAGTCCTGAGAAAGAATCTATTGTAATAAAAATTTATGTATTAGTATAGTTAATAAAAATTAATAATATTAGTATTTTAATTTTTTTTAAAAATAATTTTTTATTAACTTTTTAATAATTTTAAAGTATTAGTTAAACCCGCCAAAGTCGGTTCCAAGCCCGATTGAAAAAGGATGAGTATTGCGCATTAGATTACTAGTCTTTCAGGCAATGTTCAATGAATGAATCCATCAAACTATTCGCTAAAAGTTTTAACACTAGAAAAAATTAATTGGTCTTGGAGTGTCTAAACCAAGCATTGTTTGAAAAGAGTTGGGTTGGGCAAAACTCGACATGCCTCTTGGCAAGCCAAGGTGGGCTTAGGTCCAAGCAAGGACCCAAGCTTGGGTTGTGCTTGGCATAAGTATGACCTATTGACACCTCTACTTGGAATTGTCTTTCGATACCTTCACAAGATGTTGACATGTGTCCATGATGGATAATTAATAGTATGAATAGGGCTAAATGTGTGTGTTTTAGACGCAACAAATGGAGAAGTTTGGTCAAGGTCATGGTCCCAAGGATGGATTAACCTAATGCCCTAACCATGATGGGCATTGACTCTAAAGCCTATAAAAGTGAGGATTTCATCCACTATTTTGCTACACTAATCCTAGAGGTTAAAGGGATTACCAACTTGTCACCCATCTCCACTTCGGTCTACTTCTGATCCACCTCCATCTTTTTCCACCTTGCATTATTCATTTCAGCTGTTCCCCATACGCCTTAAATAATTCTCCCCTCGTTGCTCAGCCTCCAGTTCAACCAAATCATAAACATTCTTCTAAACTACTTCATTCCAAACTTCGTCCATCTAGGTCAGCTAAATCCACCTCAACCGAACCACACCTACTCAATTAGGCCTACCTTCAACAAACTTACCCCAAACGAGCTCCAAATTAGCTTTAAATAGTCGGCACGCAGTCTTTACATGTTGTGATTTATCTACAAAATAAGCTTTCGAGCGGTTCTTACAAAGACAAATTAATTCCCATAAATCAATTACTTAATTACTATAAAAATCATTTTCCATAAACCAAAAACAAGAAGGGAGAGGGATCTTGAACCTATAAATATCGAAGTTGGGTTCCCTCTGGAAGATATCAGTAAAGTCCTCCCTCAAGGAACGAATTGCATATCCCATGTTAACATAATACCGCTGCTTCTCCTCCTCCTCCTCCTCCTCCTCCTCCTCCTCCTCCTCCTCGTCCCTCTGCTGCTGCGGCTTGAGGGAAGGAGACGGGAGCGAAGAAGGCGAAGCGCTGCCGAGGAGCGGAAGGTTCGGAATCGGAGACAGGACAAGGCCGGCGCCGCCGCGCAGAGGATCGCAAACCCTAATCACCCTCTCCCTGACATCGTCCTTGACCGGACCACGAGCAGAGCAGGAGGCCGTTGTTCTCTTGCGGGGACCACAATTGCCGGCGATCGTCCGACCGAAGTATTGGGGTTTGACGGCAGGGTGTGAGGCTGTATCGGTGAGAGGGAGAAGGAAAGCCATCGGGAACAGATCCATTTTAGCGAAGAGATAGGAATAGGATTCGAGATATTACTCGAAAGAGTACGAATAATGACCTCAGTGGGGACGAGTGAGGTGACCGGGGGCCACTCCCCAAATAGAAAATTTTAATTTAGATTATTTTTTGAATTTCCGAAAATGATTCAGATAAAGGATTTTAGAAAATAAGACTTTGATTTCAGAAGCTTCCGCCAAGTCAACTTCCGTGATTATTTTTTTTCCCAAAAAAAAAATCCGTTGAAAAAAATCCGTCGGTCCTACGACCATCTGTGAGGAGGTAAATCGAGAAAGTGCAGTTGATTACGACGCAGGAGGGTATTGCCTGGCTTCGCCAGAATTCGAACTCTTGTCCTCTTCTACAAGTCTGCTGCGTTGTAACTAACTCACCTATGCCCCGGGGGCATCCAGTAGCCACTCTAATATTTTGTAAATATTGTTCAATATATAAAATAATATATGCACAGTCCTGTGCATAAATTTAAATTTAATATTTATTATATTATGTCAATGTATAATTTTAAGATTTTTTTTATAACGAATATATTGTGATGAAATGTCGATGGTTAGCATTTGGAGAGTATTTGAAAGATGGTTTTGTTGCCCACCGAGAGAAGTTATATTTATTGTTCAAAAAAAATGTCTATTAAACTATATGGAAAATATATTATTTTTACTGTTTTACTGTATCATTAAAAATATTTTTATATATTTGATATGCAAAAAATATATATTTCAAAGTGAGGTTAATTATATAATTTAAATTAATTAGATATGTTTATCCAATCTATTTTATTGGACAAGCTCACTCTACTCAATTGGACGATTAATCTACTTAGGATACTAATGTGGCAGATTCGATCTTATGTGGCATTGGTGGTCAAGAGATAGACTGATGTGTTACGGCAAAAGTCAATAGTCAACACAGAATAGACTATCATTTTGAGACTCAGTAGCTCGACCACTCGGCGCAGCTCAGTCTCTCGACCACTAAGCTACTCTACCACTCTACAGCTCGGTCACTCGACAACTCAATCTCTCGGCCACTACACTACTTTGCCACGTGGTAGCTCAGTCTCTCGGCCACTCGATAGCTCGGTCTCTCAGCCACTTGACAGCTCAGTCTCTTCAGCGACTCGACAACTCCATCACTCGGCCTCTTTGCCACTAGGCTACTCGGCCACTCGGCAACTTGGACACTCGACAGCTCAGCCTCTCGATCACTCGGTAGCTCAACATCTCAACCACTCAACCTCCCCGCATTAGACCTCATAATTTGTGCCTGATTCGTAGGCCACACAAACTCCTAAAGAATGTAACAGACAAAGGGCATAAAAGGAGTGCGATTACAAGGATGTCAGACTCAGCCTCCCTCGAACGTTCTTATATTGGCACATAATGTGTCAAATAGAAGCAGGATATTCAATGATTGTTGCAAAATAATCAGGGCAGTTATGAGGTTATCAAATCTGGTCCCCTAGATGTCACATGTCTATGCTTGATGTCAAACAATGTCAGACCTACTCTCCTCAAACCCAACCACCGAGATCTCCTCGAGTCGGCGTGGAGATGCTTCTCAAGTGAGTGTATAAACGCTTTAACAAGACTCCTCTCCAAAAGATCACATACTATTCATCTTCTTCTTTTGACTACAATTTCCTCCTCTGGAATCAATTCTAACTGTGTCGGAGTAGCCTATCAGGACTCCTCAGTACCAATCTAATCTCTTGTTAAAGTGCATTTTAGGTTCCCGTTGTCTTCTCCCTCGAGCTCTGTTAGGAAGTCACACACATCGAATTGTTCGTTGACTGGTGGCTTAACTATCTGCAATCTTTAGCCAGAATAAATTGACGTGGTCTATAAGAAAATTGAGCTAAGACGATATGATGGTTAACACTAGAAGAACTATCGACAATCGCGATCTCATTGAAGAAAGGAGCCGTGACGAGATAATAACTTAACGCAAGAAGATCTCAACCAACTTATTTATCGAGTTGTCCAGGAAGCTTTGCAACAGGTACGACATCCGCGGTGTTTAGCCGGAACAGGTACTTAACCTAATCAACTCATTTGGTTTAATAGCTCACCTTGACAAATTGACTCGCTTGAATTGATCAACTTGTCTAGCCCACTTAGTTCAAAAAAATTGATCCAAATGATCGGATCGCTTGACATACCAAACCAATTGACTTATACAATACACAATAGAATTGAGCAAACGGCTAGGCACATCCAATCTAACTAGACCAACTGTCTCATTCGAACCAACTAGACCAAGTAGCTTGCCCGAACAACAAGACTAACAAGTTCGCCTAAATTGACTAAACTAACTTGATTATCCGGTCCTATTAATTTGCTCAAATTGATGTGTCTACATGAAACAAAGCAAAGTGCTAGGCACATCCAATCTAACTAGACCAACTGTCTCATTCGAACCAACTAGACCAAGTAGCTTGCCCGAACAACAAGACTAACAAGTTCGCCTAAATTGGCTAAACTAACTTGATTATCCGTTCCTATTAATTTGCTCAAATTGATGTGTCTACATGAAACAAAGCAAAGTGCATGCGTTTACTTATTTCTAAGCTTGAATAGTAGATGATTGCCCTCGGAACATAATTGAATTAGTTATAACATAGTAGAATTGCAAAAGAGAATAATAGATGATTCAATGGTAAAATCATACTTTTGACACTCCTAAAGGCGTGGATGGATGTTAGAAAACGACTAATTCATACATGATTTTGTTTTATGTTTTTTATTTGAGTGATTCCTAATAGGACTCAGATTTTTCTCAGTTAAATCGAAAGAACTTCCTAACAATTCAAAGAGGGGTAAATCGAATCCAGTTTGATGTCACCTGAGTATTAGAGGAAATAGACGTAGGCATGTCTTACGAATGAGGTGCATTAGTAAACTATTCAAAGAAATAATAAAAGAATCAATGTTCAAATTTTAAATAGATTAAATATTTTAAAAATCGACTTCTAACTATTTATAAGTTATGGTCCAGATTTATTAATAGACAATCGGTTAGAAAATGTGAATGAAAATAAATGTAAAAATGGATTCTAATATATAGTAAGAGTTTAGTCCCACGTTGAATCACAATATTTGATATTGTTAACATGTACGATGAGATACTAGCATAGATGGTAGACGAATGGAATTGCTGGCGTAATAGTCAGGGGTCGATTTCAGGAGGTGATGAACTGATGATCTGAGATCGATTCCGCTATGCGCCTAACATATGTGTACTCACATGAATCTTCTTTCATATCCATGGGATCGGCTCTAGGGGAGCCGTTAAGGTAGCGGATCTATCATTTTTTTATTCAGTCATTAATGAGCAAATTTAATGTCGTAGAGCTCGTAGTAGAAAATAAGAAGTGTGAAAACTTCCATCAACCTTCTTTTAGTACAAGTTTTGTTCGTCATAGTGTTTGATAGTCATCAAGTTGAGTTAGGTTTAAGTCTGTCGAATTGGGTTAAAATTTTATCAACATATTTTAAAATAGATCCTAACGGGCTGACTCTTTTGTGTCGATGACCCACGTGAGTGTAGGTCTGTGATGGGCTTGGATTGACTAATGGATTGAAATTTTTTTAAAAAAAATTTAAAATTAAAATTAAAAATTCAATGGGTTTATGGGCTTGGCTCATCTAATCTGCAATTCCAGAGGTGTCAAAATGAATCCGACCCAACTCAAAAAAATCATGTTAGGGTTGTGAGTTTTCGAATTCGGGTTGGGGATTTTAGATTGGATTAAATTCGGGTCGAGTTCAAGTTCGCCCATATTTAGGATTTAGGAGATTTTTTTAGGGGTTAAATCAAATTTTATTTTAAAAAACTAATATTTTTATATAATATTAGTATGACAATGATAAAATATTGAGATAAAAATAAAAATTATAAAAAAAAATCAAAAAAATTGAGTAATTTTGATTTTTTTAGTTAGTCGGGGTTATACGGGTTTGTGATTTAAGATTTCAAGTTGAATTTAGATTCAGATTGATATTTTTTAAACTCGAATTGGCATACCTACGTATAGCCGTCAAGTTGGGTTAGGCCTGCCGGATTGGCCCACCCCGTCAAATAATTTAGGTGGGTTGGGTTGAAATTTTATCAATCCATTTTAAGATGGGTTCAGATGAGTTGGCCTGCGACCCGCGTGGGTTGGCCTGCGCGGGCTTGGGTTGGCCCGCGGGTTGAGAAAGTTTATTTATTTATTTTAAAATTTAAAATTAAAGTAGAAAACTCAATGAATTAGTAGGTTCGATCCATTTAAATTACAATTCAAGTTTAAAAATTATAATTCAAACTTAAAAATTTCAACTTAATCAATTTAAATTATAATTCTAACTTAAAATTTTTAATATTTTTTTATTTTTAACAGGCCCGCGGGTTGACCTGCTTAACCCGCGGTCCGCCTTAAGTTGGGTTGGATTGGAGATTTCCCAACCCGCCAAGTTGGTGGGTCGGCCCGCCATGGGTTAGCCCGCCCCCGTCATGGGTTGGCCCATTTAACAGCTCTATACCTACGCAATCTAAACTTATATATATATATATATATATATATATACACACACGAATTTGCTACGCTGCGGCCCGTATCCTGCGCGACCCGTGCGCACTCCTCCGACCCCTCGCCACTGCCGCCGCTACCGCTTCGCCGTCCGGCCACCGTTAGTCGCCGCCCCGGGCAAGATGGAAGCGCGACTCACGGGCTCACCGCCTGGCATCGGATTTCGGCTGGATAGTGGCCGAAATCCGATGAATTTGATCGAAAATCGGCTGCCAGTGCCGAGCGGCCGATTTCGGCCAAATCGCGGTCGAAATCCGGCCAAATTTCGGCTGGAGACCGACCGAGGAAGGACCGCAAAGCGGTAGCGGTGGATTAAGTCTCATAAGGTATGGACAGCGGTCCTTCCTCGGTCGGTCTCCGGCCGGAATTTGGCCGAATTCCGATGCCAACTCTGACTCACTTGGGTAGTGGATTAGTCTCATAAGGCTCACTCATGATTCTCATCCCATTCAGACTCAGACCACCTATGCTCTCAGGTACTCAAGCCACTCAGACAGGCATCCCTTAGAGCATCCGCAACGCGCTGTTAATCGGGCATTAATAGCAGACGTGGAGGAGCGAAGGAAGGACGTGGAAGAGTGAGGGAGGAGTGAGGTATTGAACGCGTTCAGAGTTCTGAACGCGTTAATAAGTGGGCCCGTGTTTTTTATTTTTATTTTTTTAATATTAACGCGTTGATAGAGGGTAGATAGTGTGAGTGGTGGTCGACCACTGGTCGACCACCATATGGTGATCGACCACGTGGTCGACCACCAAGGGTGTGATCGACCACGTGGTCGACCACCAAGGGTGTGGTCGACCACTTCGGTCGACCACTGGTCGACCACCATATGGTGATCGACCACTGGTCGACCACCACACGTGGTCGATCACTGGTCGACCACCACTGTCGACCACGTGGTAGTGGACCCTAGTAGACCCCTGTTAAAGGCGTTATAACGCCACGAGCGTTGCGGATGCTCTTAACCTTACTCAGGATTGGGCTCTCAGAAAGTCTATCATGAGATCAAGAACGCTGCTCAGTTTGGCTATCAAGAACTCCAGTTTGGCTACCCCATAATCTCTAGCACGATAGGTCATCTGGACATATAAATCTGAATATTATATTCAGCAATTTTAATTCTATAAATTTTAAATATCTCCCACAGTATCTCTAATAAAATCAAATCAAGGAGAACGATGGACACACGTATATTCAACTACTCAATGCATTCCCTTTGGTCGAAGAAGGCTTCATGTGCCCCAGATTTTGCACTATTGTTTATTGTTTGTTTGCTTCTCCATCTATAGCATACGATGGCGCATCCTTTGTCTCTTTCTACGTGGGCGATCCATCTTCATCCCATCGATTCTCACATAATTCTCCAAGCCATAAAATAGAACAGTGAAAGAAGAAGAATCAATGTGATGGCGATCAGTTTCATTAGAATTCTGGTTCTTTATTCACAAGCAGAGTCCCGGAAGGCTCTTTCTTCTTGTGGTGGATGCGTGCTTCGTGAGGAGGGCAACTCCAAGCAGAAACACATGCCAAAAAGGCCATTAACAATTTGATGTAGCCGTTCCCTGTGGCCTGTGGCATGCGCAGCGCATAGACACCTTCTAACGCCAGTGCTACTTTTTCTAAGTCAATCTTTATTGCAGAGAACTTATCCCCGTGTGATTATTTTAAACTGGGACGACTGAAGATCTCGAAGATAAGTTAGTCATCTGTTTGTGGCTCATCATCTTGGGATTGGAAGGAATCTCACATCGGTTATGGTCATTGATGAATTGTTTAGTACACCTCTGTTCTGTAGATGCTGCTGCAGGGACTTAATTACATCTCGATTGAGGAAAAGTATTGCTGTTGGATCTCGAGGATGGACAAGTGTGATTAGGTTTGATAGGAACCGGCTTTAAATAATGTTGCTTTGATGATTGGTTAACTGAAAGAAGAGAGGAGGCAGTAGATTAAGATTAGATTGGAAGATGACAAGACCCCTGATAAGATTGTTTAGCAATCCTAAAGCATTGCGTGGTTCTTGGAGCACAAACAAAGGCGTAGACTTGACTTGATTATCTCTCTTTTTTTAAAGTAAGAAGTCAATGCAAATAGAGTATTGAATTCTTAGAAGAGATCGGAAGGCAAAGGAGCTTGAGGAAGGAAGATGATCGCGGAAAGTTACAAAGAAAAAAAAATGAATGCATATCTGTAACTTGATTTCATTTAATAATTTCTCATGAACTATACAGCTCTCAAAATCCTTGTCTGAGAGAGAAAATGAATGGACAAGATGGTGCCTTCCTCCCTCTTCGTTTCTCTCTCTTCCTGGCTCTGCGACTGCTGTGTCAGCTGTTTGCCGGGTAAAGAAGGAACAGAGGAGGGACATCAGATGCCGCCGGCTGACGCGGCCGCGTTGCTGCTGTGCGGCGTCCATGGTAGGGGGAAACGGTGATCTGCAGACGCGCCTCCGTCGTCGAGCAAGGCCTCCGCCTCAGGTGAGGTAGCTCCGCCCAAGAACAGCAAGTCGTCTTCGCCCATGACGTGCATGTCCTCCACGTCCAGTAGCATTTCGTCCTCTTCCTCGTCGTCCTCCGCTTCGTCTCCGGCGTCTCCGTCCTCTGAGCGGAGGCGGAGGATTTCGTCCTCCATGGGGGCCGTGAGCGGGGTGGTGGGGGAGAGACCCAACGACGGGGGGTTGGATGAGTGGTTGGCGGAAGGAGGCTGCGCGCCGTTGTCCGCGGAAGCGGATGCAGGGGCAGTGGAAGGGAATTTGTGGCGGCTGCTTCCGGCGAGGGAGTTGCGATGAGTGGGCACAGGGTGGTTGTGCTCGGCGGTGTAGGTGATGATGAACATGGCCGGGTCAACTCGGCTTCTCTCCACCTGCTTTCGCGCGAGGCAACACTTGGAGCTGCTGCAACGGTAGTATCCCCTGTATCCCCAACACGCAAAATTAGCTTCTTTCTTGCTCGTTTCGAAGCCATATTCGATACAGAGAAAGCTTATATCATTTACCGAGGATAAGGAGAACCCTTGATGGGCTTTTGGCCGTACTTTCGCCACGCCCACACGTCGGCTGAGAGCCCGTCGGCTGGAACGTGGCATACCACCTTCTTTTGCTGGTTCTTCCTGGAATGAAAATTCAATTTCTAGATCAGAGTTCGCTCTTTTAATCTGCAGATTGGAAGAGGAGCTACATCAACCTCCTTCTGGAACGAGGGAAATGAGGCGGCGGCCGGTGGGCTTTCTGAGGCTGCGGAAACTCCACGACGGAGGTGGAAGCGTAAGCAGGGGAAACCCACGATGCCGAAGGACTTCCTAACCGCCGTAGCGGCTGCTGCTGGATTTCGGGAAAAAAGAAAGGCTTGTAAAGCTCCTCCAGCTCCTGGAATCCATCCCGTCTCTGTAGCAGATCCGGGAAATCCGAAAAGAAGACACCTTTACCAGCCTCTGCCGCTGCCTCCTCCGCCGCCTCGTCGTCCAGTGTCGTTGGGGAAGGAAGCCAAGCGGTTTCGCTCCTCGGCGTCGACTGCAAACGGCGACCCCGCACCACCGCGCCAAGATCCCACTCTTCTTCAGCAGCCACCCACGGCGAGGATGACCACATCGCACAGCAATTAATCACCTCGCTCAAGCTATTGGCTATTTAGTCATGCTTCCGCCGCGTGCAAAGCGAGATGGCGGCGTTGACCGAAAGGAGGAAGACGTCGGAAAAGGGGAAGAGAGAAGGCGGGCGAGCAGCGCTGACTTTTTTTTGCTCTTTATCTGTCGCTCTGACAAAGAGGGAAGAGGAAGCGTGATACGATCTTTATATACGGTAAGAATGAAAGCGGTCTGTTTGGAGGAAGGGACCAGTTCGTGTGGAGGGCGATACGTGGGATCCACACAAAAAGCGGTTGTTTTCCTTCTTTTTTTTTTCTTGTTTTCTTTTTTTGGAAAACCGGCTTTGGATTTTTCTCCCACTTGGCCCGTGACTTTCTTTACATGACAAAGGTAAGGGTAGGGTACAATCAAGGGTGAAATCTAATCGGTAAGATATTCGAGCTTAACCTCGATTTATTTTTCTTAAATTTGAGTTTGATTTAAATTTTAATTTTTAAATTTAACTCATAATAAAATTAAATAGTTCCTAGATGATTCAAATTTAATTCGAAAATGATTCATTTAAAAATTAAATAAATTTAATTCGAATTGAAATAACTCATATAAAATTAATCAAATTTAATTCGAACTCGTTAATATATAATATTTATAATTCATATAATATAATTAAAAGGTTGCAATAAAATTTAGAGGAGAGAAAAAGCTTCAAAAGTTAATTATTCTTTTTTCTAATGTCTTTTTCATCTAATATTTTTTTTAAAACTTTTTAAATATCTTTAGTTCTTATTAAAACTAATATTTTTCAAAAAAAATTGAATGTTGATATCCTATAATATCGGTTTTGCTATAAGTCAGTAGGTCATGCATATGTGATTTTATTTTGATTCAATTCTCTTATAAATACATATAAAGATGTTAGTTCATAGAAAGTCAGTTGGATCTCTTTCGCTAGATTGACATATCGATATTTGGACACTTATGGAGATTCATAGTCACCATCTCTGTTAAGAACGAGCTCCCTCAAGCTCTCCACTCCGAGCTTCACGAGCTCTTTACTCCAAGATCCTTGAATTCTCCACCTTAAACTCCTCGACCTCTCTACTTCAAGCTTCTCAAGCTCTCTACTTCGTGCTCCCCGGCCCGAGCTCCCCCCTCCAATGTGTTGAGCTCCTATGTGAAGCTCGATTTATCAAGCACTTCCACTCTTATTACAATCCTTCATAACACTCTTGTAGTTATAGAACGCAATAAGACATGATTCGCAATTCCTACATTGCCTCACCATCACACCATGATTCATGCCTCCATAACCCATAATCCCAGCCAAACGACTAGGGAGGTGGAGTAAACTAAGAAGGCTTTAGGGTTAGAGTTATCATTATTTAAGATTTTTAACACAACATTAAAACTTCAAGTTTCATCAATTGTTAAAAAAATTTTTTTTGCTTTTACCCTTTGTGTTGGCATTTTAGAAGTCACAATTGGACTGTTTGATAGACGATAACAAAGAGAGTTAGGGTTAAATAATTAAGGGTTATTTCGATCCAAAAGTTAAATTTGGAGAAGGAGATAAATGAATTTAAAATTTAAGGAGCAATTCAAGAAAATAAGGGTTAAAAAAATGATGGAGGGCATATGAAAATTTAACCTCCAAATTTCTTAGCCTAAGATTTTGAGCTAAACACTTCACACTTGAGCAAAAATCTCTCTAATATAACCAAAGAAAGGTTCTCCTAAATCGATGAATAATTTTAGAGATTGAAGAAGGTACTAGCTTGTAGATCAACACTAATAGATGATGGTCATTGTTGATGTGTTGTTAATCAAGATTATTCTTCCTTTGGGATAGAAGAATGTTTTCTACCAAGATGTTAGTTGGATGAAGCTTTGGCTAGTAAGGAGTCTTAGTAGTCTTTGATCGGTTAGTTTAAACCTAATTGAAACCCTAAGTATTTGTTTAAAAGTGGATAACAAAATATATCATATAAGAGAGTCCTTGGTGATAGAGATTTTGAGATAAGGCATCAACTATGGTATAACTAGTATGCATGCGACAATAATAGATCTTATGCCTATAGATACGGTGATATCTAGTTAAATAATCAGTTACTTTCAACTAATGTGTTATTTATATAATCAAAAGTAATTAGAATGTTATTTATTTAATGGATATGTCATGCTTAATTAGTTTAATTAACTAAGTCGCAAATGAATCAACCTATTTATAAATGGGTCATGTGAGAATTTGAAATTAAAATCATTCATTAAACGGATTAAGATCGAATTTAGATTAAGTATGTGGTATGTAAAAATGAGAGATTTTGTTAGTATAAATAGCTTTCTAAGCTTTTGAAATGCAAGAAATTTGAGAGATTTTGTTAGTATATTAATAATTCGATTGTCACGTACTCTTGTAGTAAATAAGATTAATAATTTCATTATTTGTGAGATTCTTCGAGAAATGACATTTCACATCTACGTGTTTACTTTGACCATGTAGCACTAAATTTTTGAAAAGCTTTGTTGTTGAACTATTGTTATAATAAATCTGAGTAGGTTCATTATCTTTGAAATCTATAAGAATTTCTTTAGCCAAATAGCTTAGCAATCTCAAAATGTTACAACAACAAATTCAATTTCAATGGATGATAATGTAACAATAGATTGTTTCTTTGAGAACCATGAAACAACTCTCGTCCTAAACATGAAAACATACCTAGATGTACTTTTTCAATCTTCTAGATCTCCAACATAATCACTATTTACAAAACCACATAGATCTAATTTTTCTCCCTTTTTATAGAACAACACAAATTCTTTAGTACCTTGAAAGTACCAAAAACTTCTCTTTGCAATTAAGAGGTGCATTTTTGTAGCAAAATTCATGTAGCTACTAATCATACTTACAACATGTATTATATCAGGTCTTGTTGATGTCAAATATATTTTACTTCCCACTATCTATTTGTAAAGTGTGGCATCAACTTTCTTTCCTCCAATGTCTTTGTATAGCTTCACTACAAACTTAGATGGAGTATTTACAAGATTGCAATCTTTTAACTGAAACATATCTAGAATTTCTTGCACATACCTTCTTTGAGAAATAAAAATTCCAACAAAGTTTGCACCACTTCAATGCCAAAGAAATAATGCATCATACCAAGATCAGACATCTCAAATTCTATCGTCATGGAGTTTTTAAAATTTTCAAACATAGATGTACTATTTTCAATGTAAATTAAATCATCTACATATAAACAAACTATCAATATTTTTCCTCCATCTTCAATCTTAGTGAAAAGATTATGTTCATAAGGATATTTTTGAAATCCTTCCTTCAAAATAAGTTTCTATACGATTATACCAAGCTTGTGGGGCTTGTTTTAATCCATATAGAGTTTTCTTTAATCTACAAATTATATACTCATTATCAAATTTTATATAACTACGAGGTTGATCGAAAGTACCTCTTCTTTCAAATCTCCATAGAGGAGTGCTAATTTTACATCCAATTGAAAGATAGGCCATGAGTTTTGGGTCACCATCGCTATCACCAATCTAATTGTATAATGTTTTTCCATAGGAGCAAAAACTTTTTTATAATCAACACCAAATTCTTGCTTATAGCCCTTTGCTACCAATCTTGTCTTGTACTTGTCGATCTCACTATTTTGCTTTAGCTTTGTCTCGTAAACCCACGTTACACCAATTGGCTTTTGCCCTTTAGGAAGATCACATAACTCTCATGTATTATTTTTTTTCAATTGCTATAATTTCATCATCCATAGTCTTTCTCCATTTTGGTTCTTTGATAGCCACTTCAAAAGCTATGAGAGTCTGAAAACAAAGCAAATTGTATAAGTGGATCATCACCTTGGTCTGAAAACAATAGCAAATCATTGTTGTTTCTACTTCCTATATTTCGACATGTATTCCTTCCTCACCCTCTATCACTCCTAATCATTTGTAGAATAATTTTTTGATAAAGCCCACAATGTCTACTCCTCTTTTTCATGTTGATTGATTTTTTACTCATGAACCAACAATGAACTTTATAATTCATCAATTAAAAGTAGACTTATACCATTGACTTTTTCGATAGAGCAGATAACAAAATTAAATTTTGATATTATAGATCGAAAAATTTTCTCAATAATGAGAACATCCTCTGTCTTGTCACCAAGAATCCATATTTTGTTGACGATTATTATCATTCTCAAAAAATAATCTGTAATTGATTCCTCTGATTATTCCTCTGATTTCATTCTGAGCATTTCAAACTCTAAATGAAGTGCTTGAAGCTATTGTCTATTAGCCCTTATCGTACCTTGGTATTTCTTCTTCATAGAATCTCAAATATCTTTGGCAGTATGCTTGTAGAGAATAGTTTCCAAGATTCAGCGATTAATAGTTTGGAAGATATAATTCTTTGCTTTAAGATCCTTCAATTTCAACACTTCATGCTCCATCTTCTATGCATCTGTTAGCGTAACACTTTCTGTCAGTTCTGCTACTTCAGAAATCACGACCGTCCAATATTCTTTGGACCTTAAGCAACTCTCCATGATCATGCTCCAATAGTCATAGTGACTATCAATTTGAGGAATGACTAGTTGTACAAAATTTTCAGAAGTCATTGTTGGGTGCAATTAACCTCGGGTCAAGGTTGACCAAGCTTGGTTTGACTTGAGTTGGATTTTGATGTTTGATCAATATATTGATTAGGTGTCAAATAGGTCAGGTTGATCAAATACTTGATGGTAGAAAGTCCAAATGGGTCATGGAGGATCGGACACTTGGCACGAGATGAGAAGTCCAAGTGGGTCATGGAGGACCAGACACTTGGCATGAGATGAGAAGTCCAAGTAGGTCATGGAGAGGACCAAACACTTGGCAGGCACGAGATGGAAAGTCCAAGTGGGTCAAAGTTGACCGAACACTTGGTGATCGGAAGTTCAATAAGGAAGTTGGCAAGAGGAAAGTCCAAGTGGATCAAGATTGACCAGACACTTGGCACGAGATGGAGAGTCCAAGTGGATCAAGGTTGATCGAACACTTGGTGATCGGAAGTCCGATAAGGAAGTTGGTAAGAGGAAAGTCCAAGTGGATCAAGGTTGATCGGACACTTGGTGATATGAAGTCCTGACAGATCAAGGTTGATCATATGCTAGGCAACGGGACGTCTTGATAGGTCAAGGATGACCGAATGTCATGCAAAGGAAGTTGGAAACGACATAACAAACTTTCAAAGGTCATAACTTTTGACTCGAATATCGGAACGGGACGATCTTTGGTGCAAAACGAAGCTCGTTCAAAGATGTATCTTTTTACTCAAATCAATTCGACTGATTATGTGTATTAGTCAACTAATTTGGATCAAAACTGAACAGAAGTAAGTCGACTCAACTGATCAGGGTAATCAATCGACTGATTAGGGTATCAGTCGACCGATCAGATTAATCAGTCGACTGATACTGTTTTAAAAGTATATAGAAACAAATCAATTCGACTGATTGGAAAATCAGTCGACTGATTGGAAGTTCAGTCGACTGAGTTTCTAATTAGTCGACTGATATTTGAAAATTGACAAAATCAGATAGATTTCAAAAGGTTCAGAAGTCGTTATTTGATCGTTGACCATATTAGTCGTCTGGTAAAGGATATCAGTCGACTGATAGGCAGAAATCAACTCTAACATCAACTGTATAAGTAAGATTTTATTTGTAGGAGAAGGTACCAATTCTTGAGGGTTTGAGAATGAAGTGTTGTTGTATTTCCATACCAACAAGAGGCTATTTCAAGCAACAAGAAATCATCCAAAGCAAAATCTTATTTATAAAGGTGTTTTTGCTTTAATTTGTATTTGTATTCCTATTTCTTGTTGTATTGTTATGTTTTTGTAAGAACTATCTTGTGAGAGACTTCTCCGCCTCCCAAAAGTATCCGAAAAGGAAGAGTTCATAGTAGAGGTAGATAGCACAGAGTGGACCCTTGAATTAGTCGCCTCAAGGAAGCGGATACCAAGTAAAATCCAAGAATTATGCATGTGAAGTCACGTTTGAATCAAGGTTTCCGCTGCGCATTCAAACGACGAGCATAAGTTCAAGATGAGAAGTGATCGGAGTTATTCACCCCCCTCTAGTTCACACGGGTCTTAACAGTCATGACTCTCCTCTAAATTTGACTCTGATACTACTGTTAAAAAAAATAATAAAAAAATTTTACACAATAATAAAAGATCGAGGGTCGACAAAAAGGATAAAATAAAAAATTTTCAATGCATTTCTTTGATAAACAAGTCACCTAGGCTAATACATAACTTACTCACTAATCCACTAACTCCTCAACATTAGCCACTAACTCCATAATACAATTATTATCCTATTATTCTCCTCCATTAACTCAACTACATACCCATTATTCAAATATATTAAATATGAATTTCACCACTAATTAATTAAAATATGTCAACTCATTGTCCCACTGACATATTAATATTTATATTAAATTTTATCAACAATTGCGTAGAGGAAAGGAAAGTCAATCCCATCCAATTTTAAATGGATGAAAAATAAAGCAAAAAATAATCCACTAATAAATTTAGAATCCAACCTTTCATATATAAACGATAAAAATATTTTAACTTTTTGTGTAATTCATTCGTTCCTTCGTCTCTAGCTTTAAGCACTGGTTCTTTCCTTTAAATTCTTGGCTTTATCAAGAAGAAGATTATCTGAGCATTGTGTAGGCATTCTCAGTTTCTGCTTAAACCATATATTCGGATGCATCTAACCATATTCTGTGTTTAATATATTATTTTATTATACATCATCCTTGTTTTGATCAGTTACTAATTTTCCTGTTACATTTATATGGTGATATATCTTTTACTCTTTCTTTATTCTTTCTTAGATTAATACATCAATTTAATTGGGTAGAATATTTAAAATTTTTCTTAAATTTATAATTATCTTTTTATTTTTATCTAATATTGCTTAACATCCAGATTTTACATTAAAACCCAACATCTTTCAAACTGTTCATTTGGTCGATAATGTGGCATCCATACTATAACTCCAATTTATTCTCGCATAATCAACTATGGACAAATAAAAAGAATATATAAATTGAGAAAAGTTATCCACTATGAACTTGGGTTTGAGCATTTAAATCAAGGGATAATATAAACAAGTTGTTAGAGATATATAAATCATTGTTTTAAAGGCTCTACTAGATTTACTAGATTGATGTATTAACTATTGAAGCTGACGAAGATGATGCAATTTGAACATGGGCAGAATGATGGTTTAATTTATTTAGACAAAGTCGAGGATAGAGTTAGACTTTATTTCTTTAAGATGAATTTACTCCGCACATAATATGATAATTATTTCTCAAAATATAATAATTTTATATTGTGATAGACATATTGTAATCACAAAAACTCCAAATCAAAAATGCTTCTGAACTCTCTAGAATACAAGTATGGAATGTTTTATACATGTATTTTGATTTGAATGAATAAATTTGCAAAGAAGGGGACCTTATTTATACCATACGAATGGTTAGAGGAATTTTTGAGTTCAATCATATCAGATCCGTCCAATTTGAATTAGGCGATCCAGATTGCATCCCATCCCAAGGAATACATTGTCCGTTCATTTGAATTCATCTAATTTGGATTCATCCATTTTGAAATTAACGACTCAGATAAAATCTCATTTGAAGGAACACTATGTGTCACGCCCCGGGAAGGCCGTCCGAAAAATTTCGGCAGCATCTCCCCAGTAACTGTGGCAATTCCCTAATACAAATATGCATACACACCCACAGGCGGCTGGAATAAGGACTACACGTCCTTAACACATCACACATACACATATCCATGCAAAATAAGGCCTACACGGTCGTAATCACTAATGCATCACATGCAAAATGTCCACAATAAGCAAAATCGACGAAACAGAAAAACATCGTAAATCCGAACGATGAATACTACGAATACCAACCAACACAATATAGTCCATGTACAAGTCCATAACCAAATACACTATAAACCGTATCGAAATAACGAAAACTCCAAACACAACCAATAGAAAACCTCCGGAGGTGAGATGGATACGACCAGGCAACCTCTCCAAGCTCCAAGTAATCTATCTGTTACCTGGGGAGAAATCAATACAACCCCAGGGTCTGGGTAGTGAGCATTTAAATACTCAGTGGGTACAGAAAGAAGTGCATGTAAAGTACAACAGCAGGAATAATATAAGAATCAACTGAAGTAAGCAGAAATAGACTGAGTAAGAAACAAACTACCACTAACAGGTATCAGCATGGATCATGGTAATAATCATGGTATATCAACAGAATAGAATAGGAATAAATCCTACTATACAACAAGGTATATCAGTATGGTAATCCAGAATAGGTCATACTGTGCAACAAATAAAAAAATCTACATGTATCATGTATGTAATGTCATACAAGTGCAACAGTCATAGCAAGCAAGTGCATCAATCGTAAGCATATGACGAAGGTAAAATAAATATCTATATCAATCTACCAACGGTGCATGTAAATACGCAGCAACCATAGCAACCAAAATATCCGTCACTGTCCGCACTCGTCGTCCCAGTCACTCTCCCAGAGCTCAGTAAACTGGGGGCCAGACATGACATGCTGCCAGCTCCGACAACTGACCACTATAGATAAGTGGGGAGGGGCAGTGTGGCAGGAGGCTAGAGAGTCAGTCCTGGTGCACCCAACTATAGTGCAAACCTCTTACCTATGTGGCACCTCAACACAGTGCAGGTAAGATCCACCAACAACAACAACTACAACTGTATGAATGTATGGTGATCATCCCAACATGTAATAGCTACAATCATATAGCATGTTCAACATGAATCTCTAAAGGACATCATCGGTCAGGATTACAACAGTTAAGATTTATTCTAACAATAGGTAGGTAATCCTAAGGTCAACCAACATGTGTCAAGTATCAACGGTATAAGATATCAACCATGTCTCTAACATGTGAACAGGATAGTATAAATACTGATCATCATAAAGGTCAACAATAAGTATCAAGCATCGAGTATCAACAGATGTCAACGAGGTAAATAAACTAAGTATCAACAGTTTCAACATGGTAGAAAACAACAGGAAGAAACATGCACCGTAGAGAACCTGTATTGACCAAGTACAGGGTACCCACCTGATCAGACGTCTATCAACGATAGAACCCCCAGAAAATATAACTCCACGTAATAGGACCAATAAGTCAAGGTCCTGCAATAGGGTAAATAATATCCCTAATTACAACATTAATCAAAGACTAATAAATAATTAAATCAACTTAGATCTAAACCCTTCCCTCTAGGATCTGTTCCAAATCAACCACTAAAACCACAAATCCAACAACACAGTACTTAGCTACTGATCATCACTCTCAACATAAACTGAACAACTCTACCATTTCATTTCTCATTCCTAATAATCAATTAGAATCAATAAGATTCTTACCTCAGATTTATTTCTAGAAGGCTCTGATTCCCAATTTGAGTCCACCTTCTCTTCACCAGTCAAATCCCACAAAACCTACTGAACAGGGCACATTCATTAACTCACACTCACTAAAATGCACCATCAACAACCGATCAGATTCAATAGTAGAACCTCACCTTGATTGAAGCCCTAGATCCTCTTGACTTAACCCTCTTTCTGTTCTCCTTCCTTACAGCCAAAACCAACCAAACAGATCAGCTTAGTTCAAGGGCTTAGATCTCAGCTTCGATTCTCCTCCGAAATCCACAGACGGAACAGAATACGGCAGGATCGAGTGAAAGAAACCCCTCAATGAACTGTGGAAAGGAGAAACAATCAAGATCTAGACTCAAGAAACCCTAAAGATTCAAGATCGGCTTACCGTTCCTCTTCCTCTGGTTCACCGCCGTTCCTCTTCTTCACGGCAGCAACCCAAATCCAACAGGGTCAATTCCCGATCCACAATCCAAACCTGAAAATCCGGCAAATCCAACTTTGCAAATCCGAAATCCCTCAGCGAAACAACGAAATCTCTACAAGAAACCCTACAAAATCCCAGATCTCGACTTACCGATCCTCCTCTTTTCCTCCTCTTCGTTTCCGGCCCCTTCGCCCAGAGCTGCCCCACGCCCCGATCCGAGGGACTTCCGGCGAGATCCAGCCCTCACCAACCCTAGCTCCAATCGCCGGCTTCCTCCAGCTTCGATCGGCACCGGCGATGGAGAGATCGTGGCACGCGTGCGTCGGAGACGAGCGAACAGAGGCGAAGCAGAGTGACCAGATCGCGAAGGAGGAGGAGGTTTCGACTTTTATCAGTTTCTTAACGGGTTGGTTAGTTATCGGGCTTGAATCCAAAACCTATTACCCTTTAACCCATTTAGGTTATTTACCAATAAACCCTTAGAGTTTAGGTATTTTACACTATGTCCCTTCATAACACATCTGAGTCCTTCATTAAATTCAATGGATGAGATTGAATCATCCAAAGGAGCACTTATTGTTAGGATTGTTATAAGCTAGTCGGATGGGGGAAGAAGGGGGAGTGAATAGATTCAATCACATCAATAGTTTTATATGGTTCACCACCTCCCAAGGTGAGACTACATTCAAGATCTAGTTCTAACGACTATCCCACTATCTTTCTATTCATTCTCAGATATTTTTCGAAGGTGGAGAAGTCTCTTACAATCTGATTTCATAATAAATACAAGCAATACAAATAAAAAGCAAAAATAATTTTACATAATGATCTTGACTTTGCTTGCTCTTTTATCGTTTTGGAATGTCTCTTGGTGGTAGAAAATACAACAACACTTCGTTTTCAACCTTTTAAGAACTGATTTCTCGATCTTCCTCAAAATTCTCTTTTTATAGGGTTGATGTCGGACTGAGTTCCGCCTATCAGTTGATTGATTTTACCCATCAATCGGCTAATTCATTGTAGATTCGAGCGTTGTTATGATTTGTTAGCTCAACGGCTCCATCCATCCCAACATTAGTTGACTGTTCATTACTATCAGTCTACTATTTTCTAATCAGTCAAATCCCGCAGTTGAATCTATTTGCTTCTGTTCGATTTTTTATCGACATCAATCAACTAGTATCCATTATCAATTGATTGATGTTATCAATCGAATCGATTACTTTTGCTTATTTACCGATCGACATTAATTGACTGTCCATTATCATTAGTCGACTGTTGCTTACTAGTCGATTGCTAATATATAGTAATCGACTGATCAAGCAGTAAACCCCCTTTTAATTTTCAAATCCGAATTCGGGATTTAGGGTTTACCAGTTGACTGCCACTTCTTATTAGTCGACTGCTGACCCTATTTCAACCTTTCCAAAGGTGAAAATTCATCTTCCTTGGTATCCGATTGACCTCAACCTACCATGACTTCCTATGCCCAACATTTGATCAAATGTGACGTACTTGGACTTTTCGTTGCCCAACATTTAATCAACCGTGACATGTCCGAACTTCACGCACTTAACATCCGATTATTCTTGACTTGCTAGGACTTCCATCCACATGTCAAGTGTCCAATCCTTCATAATCCACTTGGACTTCATTTTCTCATGTCAAGTGTCCGATCCTCCAAGACTCACTTGGATTTTCCTTCGCATGTCAAGTGTCCAATCAACCATGATATTCCTTTTGTCAACTCTCTATTTGACTTTTAATCACCACATGTTCGGTCAATTGTGACTGATTTAAACTTTTCTCTTGCTAACTTTTTATTGTATTTTATCAAATGTCTAATCAACTATAATTCACTTGGACTTTACTATTGCTAACTAATATATTGATAGACTGTCAAGTATTCGATTAATTTTAACTATTTGATATTCATCTAACATATTAATTAAATATCAAATTTAACTTAAACTTGATCAACTTTGATCAGAGATCGATTGTACCAACACTTATGTCCTCTCATCTAATAAACCTGATCCGTTCATCTTAATTTGATAAGCCAGATTAAACCATATCATTGATTCACAATGAGCCCACTTGATTTCCATATCATGTCATATCAGTGCAAAATGTGCATGCCTTAAAGTGTCCAATGCATACATGCTTAGTTAGTGCTCCACACCGAAGCCCTCGTAGGATCTAGGCACGGAACCAATTAAATCCTAACAACATCAAATATAATATAAATTTTTCAGAATTGACTTTATTTGAAATTATAATATTTTAAAATTATTTGTTCAAATTGTAAATTTTAATTTTTTGATCAATTTTCAGATTTATCTGAAGGAATCCACTTGAATTATCTCTGAAAGTTCAAAACCAAATTTCCAACATTAACTCTTCTTTCTTTCTTTTGTTTCTATCTCAAAAGAAACACAATATTGAGTATTCTACCTTTATAATGCAGCCGATGAAAGAAGAGAAGCTTTAAATTGTCAGAGTTGGCATCGTGTATACAAATCTGCTTACTTTTGCTCTTCAATTTGAAGGATGCACAACCACTGCGTTCATCAAAAGTGCTGATCACCAGTTCTCGGTGGAATTTGCTGAAAAGAAGAAGAAGAAGAAAACAGAGAAACAAGGATAATGAGCCCCTCAACACCACCAATAGCAGCTGGAAGGCACCACTCAGCATTGTCTTCGAACCTTTTGGTGCCCACAGAATCACAACCAATGTAGCCCCAGATCCTCCCACAACAATATCATTCTATTCCTCCAATTCCTGCCCATTTGTTAATGCAGAAACACAGTAAATCTTCCTGCATTGCTCTGCCCTTCTTATGGAAGAATTGTGTCACAGGACGCAGGAAGGCCCTGCTGCTGTAGCAGAGTTGTCAATGAACTCAATAATTCCTAGAAGAAATAAAGCATACACAAAGTACTGGCTGGATAACAATAAAACTAGACTTCACTGGATCGATGAGTACAGTGTCAATTCCATCAGGTATAGGAACTGATACGGTGGATCTTTAGAGGCCTGACGTGATAAAATGGAAGTCAATAATCAGTCCAGTCTGACAGGTCAATGGGTCAACGGTCAAACCCCATATGACTGATTCAATTGTGATTTTATTCGACCACTCGGCACTCGACTGTCTCGGCCACCCAGCCACTCGACACTCGGCTGTCTCAGCCACTCAGTTACCCGACCATGAGCCCAACTATCTCGATCGCTCGAATACAGACTCGGCTACTTTACTCACTCATTCATATGCTCAGTCTCAACCTCGCCCGTCCGCCATTGCTCTCGGCTCTAAGCGGCTCAGCTGTTCAATCTCTTTTCCGGTCTCGATCGACTCTGTCTCGACAAACCTGATCACTATGCCACTCCGACGTTGTCCTTCCCTGGTACCTCCCTATCTAAAGGTAGCCTAGCAACACCTACTAGCAAGACACTCAAGCGTGCGAACCCTGCCACGAGAGAGGGATAGTTACTAGGTTGCCAGACTTCTATCATCTCGATTTTCCATTCTCAACTAAAAGACAAGAATGATCCGCATGCCCGAATCATAGGACGGTTATTAGGTCTGCAGACCTTGTCCCTTAAATGTTATCATGTCTGCTCACTTGTCAGGGATGTACAGAATCTATCTCCGCAACCACCTCGTGCCTCCGCACAGATATCTCCCTCAGTGAGTATATAAACTCCAGCACATGTATGAAAACGCTCTCTTGAATTCCAGATTCTTCAAGCACTACTTCTCCTTCCTTCTTGCTACTTTTCTGGACTGACTTGAGCGTCGGAGTAGTCCGTCGAAAATCTTCAAAGCCCTACTAGTCCGTTCGTTCAGTTTTTTTCTTCCTCATATTCTTCTCGTCGGCGGGACCACCAACGATTGAGGTGGCATATTCTTGACTGATAGTTTAACCGTCTACGGCATCCAGCCGAAACAGAAACTAATACCAAACGTCCAATCATATATGTTGTGCCAATTCCATGACCTTGTCTGGAAGGCTGCTGCTTTCCTGAATCGACAGAGAAGAGAACATGCTAGCAGATAGCTAAACAAGGGTTTGGATCAGCATCAATAATTCCTAAGTCCTACAAGATCTAGTTCTGCAATAATTATGAGCTTCTGAATCAAGCCATAGTGTGAGAAGGGACCTTCTGTTTCATCTGTCATGATTACTGATGTTTCATCTGGCATCAACTATGAATCTTCCAATTAAGGGCAAAATATGAGTTCAGAATATAAGAGGATCATCATCTTTGAACACTATTAGTCGGAATGTTTAGGATCAGGCAGTTTTATCTCTTCATGAAACGCTACCTTTATTTCTTATTGTATCATATATTAAAGTTTTAGCTAATGCTCTGGAGTAATACCTGTTATTTGATATTTCAATCATCTTGTAAGTTGCAGATCATTAAGTTGCTCGCGTCGATATTCTTTCAAAGTAGTGCCACAATCTAAACTAATTAGAAGCAGTAACCGTGACCAGGAACTCATCCATGAAGTGTATGTTTGTCCAAGTTCTAGCCTTACAAGTCACCGAGTTACAACTCATCTCTACATCTCATAGACTCGGCCCAAAACGCGTGTCCACACTGCCGGCCCGAGTTGACTCTCCAGCCCGTCGGGAGTCAACCCAAACAGACTCATAGACGCTGGCTTTGTGCCATCTGCAGGGGACGAAGCAGGAGCCCGGCGCATGCAGCTGTCGTTTTAAAGTCAAACTACCCCATCAACATAACAAATCGAATCAAATCTACGGCGGCAGAATTTAATAACAAGGACGTCGACCTTCATGCTTTGACTACGAGTGACGTCCACGTGGATGAGACCAGTGATGGCCGTAATTGCCGGACAAGAACGAGTGGCGTCCAAACTAAGGCAGCAGGCGTTTGAAAATCCTGGCCGTGGCTGAAGTGTCGGAGCCACACCCGGAAGCGCGTCAGATCACACGCCCTGGAGCTTTTCGGTTAGACCTGCGCGCCAGAGTTTAAAACATGATCTTGCAGTCAGACGTCGATAAAACAGAATCTGTGTTGACAGCCACGGCCAATCTGTAGCATTAGAGTGGTTGATGAGCAGTTGACGAGCAGTTAAGATGCTCCTAGACAATAATAAAAGCAGAGCACCTAATCATAGACGATACGATGATTGGATTCTCTGTACCTGCAAGTAGTCGATGGAAACCATCAGGGAACAGTAGGTCATCTAACGACGCTCATAGTCAGCTAATCTAGTTGTCAATCTATGTAGTCTGAGTTCATATTGTGTCTAACCAACAACTTTTGAACAAGTTAACCAATCACAAGTGAAATTTCTCCCCAAGGGCACAAGTGAACAAGATTGGACTGGACCACGCACGGATCAACAATGGACTGCCAGGCTTTTCAGCACTTGACTCAGTGCTTAATATACATAAACAGGAAAATTTCCTCACAAATTGAAGTAGGGTAGAGGTGGTGTCTCGTCAAAAGCAGACTTGGCCCCCAAACATGGGAACTGCCAAGCTGTTCTTATCCTTTCTTCAAGTCACATAATTGCCAGTGCACTCTCCTCTCCTCTCCTCTCCTCAGATTTGGGTCGTAATCAACAAACACTCAATTAAGTTATTCAAACAAACTTCCTGACAAGCCGATCCCCCTCTGCTCTGCTGTTGCATGGCTGTTTTTTGCCTCTTTCCTCCCGAAGCAAACAAAGACACTTCGGTTGATTATCTTTCGAGTCAGGTTTGTGAAGGAAACCCGATCCGTCCACTTCAGAGAGTTAGATTTTTCTCGAATCCGCAGTTCAAAGCAAGCACGGGACTGGAGCTATTCGCTGTCACGCGGAAAGACAGAGAGGCATGGCGAACGGTTCAAACGGGGAGGAAGAAGCCCCTCCCCTTTTTTCTTTAAAACCCCAGGATTCGAACCTCGTGGGCCCCTCCCCCTTTTTTCTTTAAAACTTTTTTTTTACGTTTTTTAATTTCGATTTTTTCCCTCATTTTTATTCCATTCCTTCCTTCGCGCCTCGAGGACAGACAGGGTCCAGATTTTCCTTGCCTGAAGGCTTCCCGCTCCGACTCCGAGAGCTGGAAAGTGGAACTTGTACCGTGGACTGTGTCTCGCTCTCGGAGATGGTGGGCCCTCGTGGCCTCTGCTCCTCTTCCAGACTTCCACTACAAAGAGAAAGGAAGAGACAAAGAAAGCGAAGAGGAACGCGTCTGAGATCCACATAGTTGGCTTCAGGCGATGGCTAGCCCTCCGCCGAACCCGTCTCCGTCGCCGCCCAACGGGACCGCCTCGCCACCATCCACGCCCGCTGCTCCGCCCCCTGCCTCTCCTCCGTCTCCCACCATACCGTCCTCTCCGCCTCCCTCCCCTACCCCCGCCAGCCCGACCCCTCCCCCTCCTTCGCCCTCCACCTCGCCGCCTCCCTCTTCCACTCCTTCACAGCCGGCGAGCCCTACCGTTCCGCCTCCGTCGCCTCCCTCCGGTGGGTCACCTCCGCCTCCGGGGACTATTTCTTCCCCTCCGCCTCCGGGGTCATCTTCGGATTCTGGGTCAACGCCGCCATCTTCGGATTCTGGCTCAACGCCGCCATCTTCGAATTCTGGCTCGAAGTCGCTCGTGGTTGGCGTTGCAGTGGGTGGGGTGGTGATCCTGTTGCTGCTAAGCGTGGTCTGCTTCTGTTGTTGGAGAAAAAAGCGACGGCCGCCGCCCCATTCCTACGGAGCTCCTCCTCCACCGCCTCAGAGGAAAGGTTAGATCTAGTTAATGCCGCCAATTCCTGGAAAAGATGCCCTTTTTCTACTTTTTAAGTTGGTAAAATATAGGGAGATTGAAAATTCTGTCTTCTTAGTGGATCTTCGGGAAATTCTATGGATTACGCTATGATCTAATTCTATGTTTATGCCGGTGTTTTTTAGATGATCGTTATGGCGGATATTGGCAACAGAATGCTCCAGCCCCTGGAGATCATGTCATCAAAGTGCCTTCAGGACCTCCACCACTAGCACCACCGCTTACATTGCGTCCTCCACATCCTCCAAGTCATTTTCGACCTCCACCCCCTCCACCTCCACCTATCAAAAGTAGCAGTGGAGGTTCTGGGTCAAATTATTCTGGCTCGGATGTTCCAGTTCCAGTAGCTCCACCATCTCCTGGTGTTGCCCTTGGTTTCTCTAAAAGTACCTTCACCTATGAAGAACTGGCTAGGGCAACTGATGGTTTCTCTGAAGCGAATCTCCTTGGACAAGGTGGGTTTGGTTATGTTCACCGAGGAGTACTTCCTAACGGAAAGGAAGTGGCAGTTAAACAATTGAAAGCAGGGAGTGGACAAGGGGAGCGAGAATTCCATGCAGAAGTTGAAATCATTAGTCGTGTGCATCACAAGCATCTTGTTTCATTGGTCGGATACTGCATTTCTGGTGGCAAGAGGCTTCTTGTTTATGAATTCGTGCCTAACTATACATTGGAGTTCCATTTACACGGTAAGCCATCAGGTCATGTTATTTGGCAAAATTTGTCAAGATGGTTTGCTGTGTTTTGTTTTTTCTCTTTTGTTCTGTAGGTTATACGTAGTACATCAGTACAATAAGGTTCATTGCATCGGATTATATAATATGTCAATAAGAAACAGTAGATGAGATAGCCTTTTACTAAACATGCTTCTTTTTATAAAATATATATTTCTTGGTTATTTTCATGCTAGTTTATGACTACGATAATGTCTAGTGTTATATAAGAAAGCTTCTAGATCTCTTAATACATGCACTCAGTTAAAAGGGACTAGTAGGGAGTCCTTTCCTTTCATCTTAGTGCTTATAACATGATTACTAAATCAATTTCTTGTTGCCTCTAAATTAACTTGTATTATTCTTCATACCAAAAAAAAAAAAAAGAAGTATTATTCTAGACAAGCTGAATACGATGAGCTGCCTAAAATTAGAGATCATAATTTCTTGCTAATTGATAATTTATTGCAGATGCTTATATTTATCTAGATCTGTTGACCGTAACCCTGCTATTCTAGAGGACTTATTTCAGAGTAGTTATATACAACAATGTATTTCATACTGTCCCATTTTTAGTTTAATCAATTTTGAGTTTCTAGTTTTACATCCTTTTATCTGAAAGGTGGTTGATTTTGCAGGTAAAGATCGGCCAACTATGGAATGGCCTACACGACTGAAAATTGCATTGGGTTCTGCAAAGGGGTTGGCATATCTGCATGAAGACTGTTAGTTTTTCTTTTCTTTTTTCCTTGTTGAAGTTCTCATAGTTGAGTTAATCTTCCTAATTGAGCTTGTTGACCTTGTTTCTAACAAATATTAAACTTATCTGCAGGCAACCCTAAGATTATTCACCGTGATATTAAAGCAGCCAATATTCTTCTTGATTATAAATTTGAAGCGAAGGTACATACACATCATTTTTAGTGTGTCTCCATCCAGACTAGAATCCCACTAAAATTTTCTTCAAAGTCAAAGGAATATTGGTGTAATTTGTCAATTTTCTCTACACTATCTCCGTCCAGACTAGAATCCCACTAAAATTTTCTTCAAAGTCAAAAGATTAGTGGTGTCATTTGTCAGTTATCGTGCAGAGAAACATCTCCGCAACACTGCATCCAGTTTAAATAGGATTTTTGTTTACCCCACTCTTATTACTACAGGTTGCTGATTTTGGGCTTGCAAAGTTAGCTTCTGAGAATGACACTCATGTCTCGACGAGAGTTATGGGAACATTTGGGTATACTGCACTTTTTCCTCATTGCAATTTCCTTACCTTAAATGTGTGCAATTTGTATTGGATAGATGGTTCCTGTAATTACAACCTTGACCAATAGTGATTTTAGTTTATGCATTAGGATATGCCTAGTTTCACATCTTTGTCCAGGATCTTACTTTCATTTTCAATGAAGTTTCTTACTATACAATTGACTTCCAACTCATTAATAACCATGTATTCTTTCAGTTATCTGGCCCCTGAATACGCATCGTCAGGCAAACTCACTGATAAATCAGATGTCTTTTCATTTGGTGTCATGCTACTGGAGCTAATCACTGGTAGGCGACCTGTTGATTCATCCCAAAGTTTCATGGATGATAGTTTAGTTGACTGGGTTAGCATTCTGCACTCCTTGTTACCTATGCATTTTTTGTTTATTATCCATGCTCCACTCTTATTCTTTCTGGTAACTACAGGCAAGGCCATTGCTTACTCGAGCTCTGGAGGATGGCAACTATGATGCTCTTGTTGATCCAAACTTGGGAAAGAACTTCAATCCTAGTGAGATGGCTTGCATGATTGCTTGTGCTGCAGCTTGTGTGCGCCACTCCGCAAAACGACGACCAAGAATTAGTCAGGTGCTATTTCCTTCTACCTTATATTTGGTCTTCTTCGCGTAGATTATACAATACATACCATATGTCAGTTGTAACATCTATATATTCAACTCTGCAGTTTGTTTCATGAAAGTTCACACACTTTAAACAATTTTGGCACCTAATTGCAGTTGTTCACCTCCTATCTTATAATCATATACTTTTGGATATTCATCTCAACCTTCATGAATATACAAAGGTTACTTGGTGTTCACTAACTCGAGTGAAACAAAACAGATTGTCCGCGCATTGGAAGGAGACATGTCTCTTGAAGATTTGAATGAAGGTGTTCGACCAGGCCATAGTAGGTTTTTCAGTTCATACGGCAGCTCAGACTATGATTCTATCCAGTATAATGAGGACATGAAGAAGTTTAGGAAAATGGCATTCGGAACTCGAGAGTATGAAAACACTGAACAGAGTATCGGATATGGCCAGAATCCATCATCGTCAAGTGGTGAAGGTCAGCCAAGCTATCAGGGTCGGTAGTTTGTGATGAACTTTTGGCTATTGAGTCACTGTAAAGCTCAACCTTATTGATCCAGATTTTTCATATAATGCAATATAGTTTCTGTTTAGGCTTTCCATTTCGTTGCACTTTTCCTCAACATACTGGTGAATGGCTAACTTATTCTTTGGATGTGGGAAAGCTTACAATGCCCCTTTTTGTATTTTCTTAATATAAATGAAATACATGGTGAAATTTCTTTTATTCATCAGTACATATTTTCCTGAAACTCGATTACTTTCTCCTTTTTTTCAAATGTCTTTTTGACAAAATATAATTGAGTTGAGCTTGCTTTGAAAGTAAAAAATAATAATAAATAAATTATCATGCTAGTTTTATGGGGCTTGGGAATTTTGTTCAACTGATTAGGAAGGAAAATAGTGGCTCCCATGTGAGTTTGTCTAGGAATTTTGTAAAGCTGGTAACGAAGAAAAAGCTAGTGGCTCTCATGTGAGTTTGTTCTTAAAAGCTTATGCTACACTGCTACAGCTCAATTGATGACCATCTACGTCTATGTTTCGTTTGGTCCAAACAGACTTTTGTAGATTGGATTAAAAATTTCTTTAGCACTAATTTTCATATTTAAAAAGTATATTACATTTGTAGATTAAAATTGACATCTTTGTCAAATTTAGTGGAAGAAAGATAACTCACCTTAAGGATAAAGACAAATCTATCAGAGAATTTTAGTGCCACCTTGGATTTCCATCTTCGCCTCTAAATTATGGTCTTGTAACCTGCACTAGAATTCTGAAATAACTCCCTACTGATTCAAAAATACGTAGCACAGTCTAAATTCTGCTAGACTATAGAAAAAAATATTTATTTTTTTACGATCCTTAGAATTACGTACTTAAGGAGAAATAATATCCTTAAGCTAGATTATGTACGTACTTAAGGCAATCATAATCATCATATATAAACTAAAACTCCTTTTTTTCTTTGAGCAGTATATGGAGTAGTTTCACTTGCCATTCCTAAATCTTGATGATAAAATAACGTTGTTTTAATTTTTGTTCGATTGAATTTATCTCTTGTCAAATCGCTCGACCTGCAGATTAACCCGTAGATAGTAGGGAAGAAAAAAATATGTCAGAAGACAGCACCATAAAAAATCCGGAAGACAAGCTTGAGCTTTACGCTTGAGGTAGAGATCTGGGATTATGAAAAAGAGAGGTTGATGCCAATTACTACTGGTTAATGAAATCACAAAAAAAAACAGTAATTGGTCACGCAATGTGCAACAGTATTTTCCAATTCATGGAAAGGATGAGATGTTTACCAGAAGTCTGGAGTTACATTTTCTCATTGGACTGAGAGATCAATTCTGGCTCTTGTGATCTTTCCAAGTTATGGAAGGATGAAAACCACTGCTTCCAAGGAGCATCCCCTTGTTGCTCAATCCAAGACAAGAAAGAGCTGTCTAACAAGCAAAAAAAATTTACATAAAGGAGTTGGTATCGGACAGGAACATATCTAAAATTTGCAACTTGGACAGCAGGCCAGACTGTTCCTCCAACAATAAGAGCCGGGAGGAAATCTCTTTTCACGTCTTCCTTCACTTGCTCTACGCTCCTGCCCGAGGCGAAGCCAATATAAGAGAAAAAGATTAGAAGATCGAGTGGTCCGAAGATTAGCCCATCTGCGGCAACTTTTGCTGTTACAAACTTGAATGACTTTGGTTGCAGTTGAAGCCTTCGCATGGAACGGTCCAAGTATTCATACCTGGGAAAAGCAAGAAAGAGAAGTTGGAATATGTTTGATAAGAATGTCCAAGCCAAAAAAGAGAAATACTTGAATGGTTCAAGGAGTATATTCCAAGCTAAATTAGTACAGACTGCACAATTAATTTTAAGAAAGAAAAGTTGGAATATGTTTGATAAGAAAGTCCCAAGTCAAAAAAGAGAGTACTTAAATGGTTCAAAGGCTGTATTCTGAGCTAAATTTGTATAAACTGCAAAACTAATTTTGCTTCCTAAACACCGGGTGATACTTTTTACCATCCCTCTTCTTGGCTAGATAAACATATTATTATAAAGGGGAAATCATATGATAAATTGTTTTGTGTTGTAGTTATTATATCTTTTTGAATCATAATGTTTCCCTTTTATCTTGCATATGACAAAGTTAAGTTATTAAGTAGCCTAAAGTGTCGATTTCATATTGCAAGATCTTCATCCCTAAACTAAAGAAACCATACAATGTTGGAATTCACTACAAAGTTCAAAAAACATCTGAACACTGCTCCATCTCCTTAATTAAGCATTATACACATATAATGTTATCTAAACTGAAGGAAAATGTCACTATAACAAGTTTTATCATAAAAAATAAAAGAAAATAAAATGGCACAAAAAACATTAGCAGCAGTTGCTACTGTATAGCCTATGGAATTGTATGGCATACCCAGGTATCATTATGAAAGGAAATAAATTTTTTATAAGGAACCTTGTTTTTGGATAATAATACTCATCTTAGTTTACTTTACAAGGATACTTTTTTTGGGATAGATAAGGCTAATAGTTCCATAGCTATGTTTGTTCAAAGAAAATAAATGTTTGGACCAAAAAAATTTTGTTAAAAGAGATTGGTCCCTGATTTGAACTAGCCAGATAACCAACCACAAATGGGAAAGAAGGCGCATCTACAAAATCTACATCTAAGTAATTGCTCTCCATCATACTCTTCCTCCAAGTAATCACTGTCCATTATCCCTTGATTATTAACTGTTGATCCTCTTTGATCATTGATTTAATTGGAATGAGAAATTTTTTTTTCTGAAATCACCACATTCTGAAATTAGTACAAATGATGCCCTTTTGCAAACATCCAAGGTATAATGTACTCGTTGACGAGACGCCAGAATGTCAGTTTGAGTTGATATAGGAAGATCTGCCTTCCTATATAGAGATCTCACCCATCTATATGCTCTTTGAGCCCAGTCCTCAACTCATAAGAAACAAGACAAGAAGTCTCAATGGCAAACTCCCCTAAGTTTTAGTTTGATAAAGACTATCAAGCATATATATATTCATTCCATTCATTTTTGCTATTAAAAGATTGGATTCAATAAACCAGATTATGCAATTGGAGATTTGTTCCCAACATGTTTGTTATGCATCAACATATATAACTCAGAATAAGCTTAACTCCAGCTGAGAGTTCTCTTAGGCAAGGAATACCCATAGCTGGAGGAGATTATCTACGTGTAATAATACTAGGATAGTTTTTGATTGTTGCTAAAATAACTGCCCGCGGGTGGTAGAATATCTTGTCTGCCTAAGATCCTCTACTTCACACCACTAAAAGACTACATAGACTCCCTTTTAAAAGTGCTACTTTGTTATGCTTTCTCATTGTCAATTAACTAAGTAGAGCAAACAACCCCCTTATATTCAAGCTTTAAGGCTCTGTTTTTGTCCCCGGGGCAATGGTGCCACGGTAGAACATCCAAGTTGTCACCGAGGCACTTGCGGTTCGACAACTACGGCGCAAAGATTTTCCTCCAAGTGGGGAGCGCAATCAAAGGATGTTGGGCGTCAGGTTGGCCGTTGCGTGCACTTCCCGATTTAGGAAAAACCGGTCAATTAGAGATAGTCAATAGATTTATCATTTAAGGCTCTTTCTTACAAACAACTAGGAAAAGAAAGTAGGGAAAAAATCAAAGGAAAAAATTGTAAAATATTTTTCAACTGAAAATTTTTTTTTGACAGAAAGAAAGAGGGAGAAAAAATTTTCAACACTTCATTTGCCAAAGTTTTTTTTTAAAAATAAACCATAAATCAAATAAATTTGAAAACAATTGAATTTTTGAAAACTAGGATTTGAGCTCCATTCCATAGGAAAGTGAGTTTTCTGCCTACAACCAGACGGATGCAATATAAATGAAAATTGTGGACAAAAATGTTTTCCCTCCAGCATTTTCTATCAAAGGAAACAGAGGGACAATGCAACTTAGAAATTTTTTGTCACTTTATTTCCTTCCTGCTTTTCTTCCGTCAAAGGAAACAGTGTAAATTTTTTATATGAACTGTATTTATGTTGCTGCTGTATGTTTGTGTAGGAAACACGAGTAGGGAGACCATAATTCTAATTAAACATGTATTCTAACAGTGAGATGGATAAAATTGTATATGTGTCAATTAAAAGAGATTGAATTAGATTCACAAAATATAGTCTCCTTTAACACCTAATAACACAATATCACATGTGGGACTAAACCTATATATCATAACATATATAAATATATAAACTCTAACACTTCCCTCAATTATCCCAGTAGTTGTCTATTGATGAGAATAAGTGAATAGAACATGAATGATAAAAATGAACTCAAAGCAAATGTAACCAGATGATTTCATAAATCCTTACCAGTAGTGGCCAACTGGCCCCACAAATGCAAATCCAAACATGCTTGTGATAGCCACTCTTCTCCAGTCTATTTTGACCTCCTTGTTTTCTTCCTGCAAAATATACAGATGCCCCAATTATGAACCAGGCTGCACTAGTCAACTTGGACATAGGTGAAGATAGTCCCCAATATCAATTTCTTCTCCTTGTAATAAGCTTTTATCAAAGTATCATTGGTAATTTGATGCAATCAGTTGATCAGCAACAGTAGGCTCAAGTAACAAGTTTACTTGTCTGTCGCAGGGAATAGAATAAGCTATTAGTATACCAAAATATTGATATTCTATCCACTCTTCCTGTTAGCATAATCATTTCCCTTGAGAAATTTGAAGGAGGCCAAGGTTTTGTTTGGCACCAATTTTAACACTTGTGAAGCGGATAAAGATAAAAACTCTTCAATAATACTAGAAAATATTCACATCTTAGATGTTTGCATCAGATATCTTCATGTGATCTCACAGACAATTCTACTATGTTTCTAAAGCCTCAAGAATAGTGAATGTCAAATACAAGGACTAGTATCTTTTATATGATTAAGTTTCATGAATGATAGCTTATAAATTATAAGGGAATGTGAATATAAAAGGTTCTTCATTATACAAATATTACTCAATTATTAATTGAGTCAGAATTAATAATATTTTAAACTTTTTCTAATAGAGGTAGTCATTGACAAAGGAACTTTAGTCTATTCTTTTTCAATTGTTTACATTAGAAAAATGAAACAGATTAGAGAGTGCTATACTTGTATATAAAGACAATCAGCTTCATTTTAATTGGGAAAAACATTGTAGATTCAAGAATCAGCTATTCTTAATTAAGCATATGTCTTCAGATTTTAAAGATGATTGATGCAACACAAGGATAAATAGTCTCATGAACTCACAAAGAGTAAATTTATTAAGCGAAAGATGATTAACACGTGTGGATTGAGTCCCCTTTACAAGACTCCAATGAGCAGGCAAGGAGTGCAATCAGAGGGATGCATTGGGCAATGTGTCAACTTGCAAGGATTGTGAGAGAGCATGGTGAAGCAACATCAACTGGGTGAGTTCACACAGAACTTTAATACTAAATTAATGTTGCACAAGAATAAGCAATCTCACCGAGAGAAATAAACAATCTAACATCGGGAATGAAATTCATGAAGAAAAAATTTATTAAGCAAGAGACGATGAGGGAATTGGGATCCCTTTGAAAGATTTTAATCCAAACAAAATTAAAAAATTCAAGGGAATAAATGGTTGTATATCTAAAAAGACTCAATCAAACTAGTAAATAAATCAAACTACAAACTACAAAAAATCCAAAATAAATTAAATTTTTACCAAAATTATCTTACACTGTTAATAAGATAATTACCACTAAAGACTACCTTAACTAACTCATCCTCCTAAATAACAGGATCTTCCAAAATAAGTTATCACAAAATCTAAAACTTTTAAAAATTAAACTTCTCGTTTGCATTGATGATATGGCCAAAATGTTTTACACTAGTTCTTAAGCACCATAAAGATTCTCCCTTTCTCATTGGATGGAGTATGCAAAGCCAAGACAAAGGTTCTAGCTATTATTAAGGTTCTCAGAAGACACCCAAGTAAAAAGGAATTACAGAACAATCAGGCCAATCTAACTTAACAAGGAATTTAATCTCATTACTCATTCACCCAATCTCCAATACTGTAACCTTGTTTACCTCAATAAAATAACTATTCTCCCATTAGAGACGATCTAAATCAACCACACCAACATTGGGCACTTCATCATATACAAACTCGATCACAATTGAAGACAAAATTAACTCAAGATCCGAACAAACCCTTTATCGTAAACCCAACTGCAAGCGATAAAGGTCAACAATACCAAGAAAAAACTCACAATACCCACATATCAACAAGTTTCAAAAGAGAAAGTAATCATAGCAACCAACACCATGCCAAGATCGCAATGCAAAAAGGGCAAGGGCAAAAGAAGAGAAAAAACGATGATCAACTTACCTTTTTGTTATGCGATTTATCCCTCAGGGTCCTCTGAGTAACCACCTGGGCTCCGATGTCTCCCAAGCCCCAGAGGATACCGGAGCTAACCACCTGAGTCTTCACCGGGTGAACGGCGAGGCAGTTCTGATACCATTTCCACAGCTTCAACATTGATTAAGAAGCAGAGCAATGGATGAGCGGAATGGTGACGGAACTAGCGGAGGAAAGGCTTGATTTTTCACGTTCTCTACTCGAATCGATCGAAAAAGCAGAGTAACCCACAAGATTGGGGACGAAGACCGAAAATCGCCAATAGATGCGACTGCGAGCGTCCCCAGCAGCCGGGCAACATTTTTGTCGTTGAATTGCATAAAGGACCCTATAAATCAGAATTTTCTAATCAATCACCTGATCTCCAAAATCAACGGTTCAAATTAGCCCCTCGCCTATACAAACCCTAACTGAGTTTTCCTGTCCCCCTGCCTTCTCGTAGACTGTATCGGCTCTCCTTCCATTTCCTGCCACCTCTAATTAACCGAAGCACAGCAAACCCTAACCCGCCCACCGATCGCAAGCATGGCGAGCTCCTACGACTACGACGATGGTTCGCTTGACTCTAGGTACGCCCGGCCTCCTTCCTCCGGCCAGGGAGGAGGGGCCGCCGCCGAGATCAGCTACGACCCTAACTTCGTGCCGGATTCCGTGAAGACTTTCGTTGTCCACCTGTATCGCCACATCCGCGAGAAGAATGTGTACGAGATCCACCAGATGTACGAGGGGAGCTTCCAGAGGCTTAGCGACCGCATGTTCCGCGAGAACCCCTGGCCCTCCGTGGAGGCCATCGCCCCCTACGTCGACAACGACCATGTATTTTGTCTCCTTTACCGTGAGATGTGGTTCCGCCACGTCTACGCCCGGCTCGCACCCACGGGGCAGCAGCGAGTGGAGTCGTGGGACAACTATTGCAGTCTCTTCGGCGTGGTGCTCCATGGGGTCGTTAGCATGCAGCTGCCGAACCAGTGGCTGTGGGATATGGTGGATGAGTTCGTCTACCAGTTCCAATCATATTGCCAGTACCGAGCCAAACTTAAGAACAAGACCGAGGAGGAGTTGCAGTTTCTGCGGCAGTATGATCAGGTTCGTATCATGGAGCGACTATATTATTTTTTACTTTTTAAAATGCTTTTCTAACCTGCTTAGTCTTTGATGTTAAACGAACTGAGAAGAAATTTCAGTATGCTTTCACAATGAATTCAGAACAAATAAAATAATAAAAATAAAGAATACAACATAATTCGTTCTAGTATTAAAGCAGGCATAATCTCCGCAGGCACTATTAGGGCTTCATATCTCTTCCGAGTTAGGAAAACCATATGCACTAATTAATTTGTACACAAACTACATGCTCTAATTAATTTGTGTTTGTCCTAATAGTGTGGATCAAAGACTAAGCACCCAAAATGATTGTCCTACCAGTGTGGAACTAAGCACCCAAAATGATTGTCGTTACCTAAACAATGCTGATTCATGCACATGGTCTGGATGCGTTTTAGGCTATTTGCAACATTCTCCTCCAACTCGTGGACCTCCCTTCCGCTCATCCAATTCGAGTAGGGCAAAATGAAATTGAGTCATATCAAAATATTCTCAATGATAGTATTAGTGAACCTTTTATACAGATACATATTTCAATTTTTATTTCTACGAACTAGTTGTGGTTGACTTGTGAATCTTCTTACATAATAATTCATTAGATAGTACAAGAAATCTTGGTACGATATCTTCAGATCAAATCCCAAAAGATTCTTCAGATTATGTGACAGAAAACAAATGAATTTTTAAAAGATTCAACTTAATGAATTGTGGACTTTGTGTTCTCATGTCACATGATGTGACTCCTTGAAGATGACAATGTCTATTGTATGTTCAAAGCGGGATGGCTCTGTTTTCGTCGGGAGATGGACAATGCCCTCCTCCGTCATGACCAACTGCATGATTTACCTCCTCATAAATAGTCGGGATGGCTAGTAGTGTTGAAATGTTGAGCTTACTTGTTTCTGAAGGGTACATATATGGTTCTTATTTGAGAAAATATTGAGATTTACAGTGGAGATAGACTTTGATGACAGCTACCATGGTACCAAACTATCTATATTTGTTGGAGGGCTTCTTTAATATCCCACGCACTAGGTATTGAACCACATTGTGTTAATGTTCACCTTTGTTTTTAGTCAGCACTAAGTATCCAGTCCTTTGAACCGACTAATTTGGGGGTGACCGGTCTGGCCTCATAGAAGTTTTCTATTGGCCACAAGGATAAATTGTGAAGCGCTCGCAGCGGGTGACTTAGCGGTCCAATGTTTTTAGGTTAACTGCCCATTGAGAGAAATTCATCCGACAATTTGTCGTAGTTAGGATTCGATCCTTAGATGCATGGGAAATTGCATAAGCACCTTACTGCTGCATCATAGCCCTGGGGAGCCAACATGGGTGTTAATGTTCATCAACGAATAGGAAGATGATAGATAGGACAACATGGGTGGCAGAAACCAAGACTCTGGTGATCAAGTTTGCTAGGGTGGATGCGATTCAATCTGGCACATTGTTGGTGCTTGATTGGGGCCTTTGGAAGAGGGGAAAATGACCATGAGCTTGGGAGGAGATTGTTGTGCAGTGGCCCTTAGGGTCACATGAGCATCATCATCATGCTAAGCATAATCAATTTTGTACATATCTAATTAGTGCTATTCTACGACCATTGTTTGGATAATCAATTACCATTTTTTTGTCCTTGGTCTGAATAACTGCCTATAAGGTGAATGACATTATTTGAAGTTGTTTTAAATGGGGATTTTGTAGGGATTTTTATAACATTTATATCTTTTCTTATGAGAAATTGAGAAAGAATTGAATTTCAAGAGAAATTGCTAAGGGTTCTACAGTTTGTTGATCTAGGATATCTAAGGGAATTCCAATGGGCATGTGATCAGGATGAACCCGTTAAATTCTATGTGATTTATCTAAAATTCCGAACATCTTTCACTCAGGTTATTTTTGTGATCTCTTTTGAGTAAGCTTCTCAAATTATGACTAGGAAATAGCACTACAAGAACAAGGTTGTTTGAAGAGATTGTTGAACCCTCTAAATCATTCACTTGTTGAAAAATTATAAGCATGAAGAACTCCAACTGGGTATTTGGCTTACTAGTGTGTTCTTCAGAAGCATGCTTAATGCTTATGTCATTGCATTTTCCATCCTTAGTTAGTCTCATGAGTTGCCTCATTGTGGAGGCACTTAAGTTTTGTAATTTGCTTGAGCAGATCAGTATTTTATTTATCAATCCTAGGCAGGATGCTTCCTTGCTTCATCTTCCCTTAAGTTTTGTTCCATCATTTTCTCCCTTGTGAATTTCAAAGTTTCAAATGCTTCTCACTAGTGATGGTCACACCAATCTAACATTTTTCTAATTTGGATCATCAACATGTATATGACCTTTAGTGATAAATGGAGGAATAAGATTCATATAGTTGTACAACTCTGCATTTATTCTGTGAACTTCTAACACTATTTTATTTCTATTAAATAACAGCCATCATACTTCTTGTTCACAGGCATGGAATATATATGGAGTATTGAATTACTTGCAAGCTTTGGTTGAGAAATCAGCTATTGTTGATATCTTGGAAAGGGAGAAAGAGGGCCTGGAACAATTCACTGCTACTGATGGTTATGATTATGAAGGTGGAACTAGCAATGTCCTCAAAATGCTTGGTTATTACAGCATGATTGGTTTGCTGAGAGTTCATTGCCTTTTGGGAGATTATCATACTGGGTTGAAGTGTTTGGCCCCTATTGACATCAGCCAACAAGGCGTTTACATGATTGTGATCGGAAGCCACATATCTACCATATATCATTATGGGTTTGCAAACCTAATGCTGAGAAGGTTAGCTGTTTTATCTTCTTTTTTATTATGAGGAAAAGAAACTTTGGTCTTATTGACTAACAATGTTATCTGTATGTTATGTTATATTATGCCATTTATTTATAATTATAAGCGTGACCATTATCTTTTTGTCAGTAAACATGAAAGTAACTTTTCCAAAGGAATGAATTATACAAATTGAGGGATAAACATTTCTAAGACTTATTTCCTTTCCTTTCCCTAATATATCCTTATCGACCTGGATCCCAAGGTATACACTATTCAGCAGCCTCAATGGTTGCTACACATAAATGAAAATTTTCTTATGATTATCTTCCTGTTATTTGCTCATTTCTAATTCAGAGAATCATCTTGAATCTCTTTCCTCTGTCTATGGAACCCTTCAAACAAATTGAATTTGATTTTTTTTCTGTATATAATATTTCTTTTCTAGCACTATTATTGTTAGAATCACCAAATTACTGCACTCACATTCATCTTTTAGATGCAAGAAAATTAATGGGGAATCTCATGATAAATTAATTGGTTAAAACTGTGATTCATCTATTTGTTGACACATTGTGGTAATGTTTATTGGTTACAATTCATGTCTTTCTTTTCTACTTGCTTTGATGTATGCACTGATGCTTGTTTTCATCTTATCACTTGCACTTATGATTTTTTACTGCCTTATTGAAAGGTATGCTGAAGCAATACGAGAATTCAATAAAATCCTACTATATATTCTAAAGTACAAGCAGTATCATCAGAAGTCACCACAGTATGATCAGATACTTAAGAAAAATGAACAGATGTATGCCCTATTGGCTATTTGTCTATCTTTATGTCCACAAAACAACATCATTGAGGAGAATGTAATCATTCAATTGAAGGATAAATACAATGAGAAGATGACAAAGATGCTAAGGTATGATGATGAAGCATACACTGTGTATGACGAGCTCTTTACATATGCCTGCCCAAAATTCATCACCTCATCAGCTCCTGTTCTTGAGGAGCCTCTGATAAATTACAACCAGGTGATTATGCTTCCCTTTGTGGATCATCATCTCATCTATTCTTATTGATGCTTTTTTTTTTTGTTTTGTAATTTACTTTCAGATCAATGCTGCACTAAATTTTTGTCAGTTTAATTTCACATATCAAAAACATTTGTCCATAGCAAATTTTAATTGTTCTATTTTTTAGCTGGATGGATTAGTCGTATTTTTGGTCATGTTCTTGATGTATAACTGTAACTTTAAAATTCAGAGAGTTCTTGACTGCACCATTTTTTTTTGTTTTATCCTTGTTTGCCAAAATGTAATTCTGAACAGTATGTGGTGTATGAAACTTATTAAATTTGATTAGTTAACCACTTATTCCAAAAGCTTGGGTTATTTGCAAAGAAATCTATTTATATAATGAACTACTGCTCTTGTCCATGTGAGGCCAATGGGCATGTAGCCTCTTAATTTAAACATATCCTCTATCATCCATCATAACTCAATGGTATGGTCTCTTTTTCTATTTTTCACTGATACAAGGTAGGGTTCAAACCCCAACCTCCTGATCTGATACTATGTTAAAGTTGATTACTAACTAATCCAAAAGCCCCAAAAGCTCAAGGGAAGGAACTTATTTATATTTATATACTAGACCACTGCATGTCCCTGTGGGACCAAGGCATAAGGGCCTTCTTCCTTCAACAAAACTATTGACTTTTTATGTAGTTGTCTTTGTTAATTGACTATCAGTATAGGCTTGCAAGAACTAGTAACTTTCTCTTAATTAGATATGCCAAGCTTGCAGGCTTTATATTCTGAATGACGAATGCAGGATGCTTACAGGCTTCAGTTGAAATTGTTTCTCTATGAAGTAAAGCAGCAACAGTCACTATCTAGTCTGCGCAGTTTCTTGAAGTTATACTCGGCCATATCAATTGGGAAACTTGCTGCATATATGGAAGTGGATGAATCCACTATGAGGTATGTATATTTGAATTCTTATATATTTTATGAGAAACCTTCTGTTCTCTTCCTATTCTGCATCTATTTCTCAAAGCACTAACCATGGTCCATAAATCCTTCTAACCTTTAGTAAGTCAACTAATTGAATTTCAGTTATCTATTTGTTTCTTGACTTTGAGTTAGCTTTTCTCTGACAGAACAATCTTGATGGCGTACAAGCACAAGATGCATTCTGTTGCTAGTGATGGAAAGATTATTTCTAATGCAGATATAGACTTCTACATCAGTGAGGTAAGTTGCATGTGATTGGCTCAGCATCTGACTTTCTGTCAATAAATGGTTGGCGCGTGTGATTTGTTCATAGTGTTTTTGGCTTCAATATTTTATTTAGTATTTTGAGTTCAGCAATAATTGAAAGCTTAACCAAGTGTTGGAACAAGTCCTTTTTCCCTTATAAAGAGGAGAAATGCAGTATATTAAGAAAACATCAGAAATTGAATACAGAATGCTTATAATTATTAGTCATGGGTTTCTTTTGCATTTCTTTCTTCCATAATTGTTTTACAAGTCCATTTTCTGCAACTTATGGAATCTGGCCTATGCTTTGATGCCTTTTCTTATGATTAATAAACTCAATGCAGGACATCATTCATGTAGTGGAGTCCAAACCATCAAAGCTCTATGGTGACTACTTTTTACGTCAGATCTTAAAGGTTTGTTGCCTAGCCTTGTATCTGATTAATAATTTCACTAAAGCTCTCAAATAAATACTTGTACAGTGTTTAAATTTATCAAAACGCTCCCTTCTGATTGGTTTTGCCCAAATCATTGCCCAAGAAATGCTGCCCTTCTCTATCTTGTTCCCATGTTTACCCTCGGCCTAAACCAAATCAGCTTGCATGGGGCAAACTCATACAGAATTAGCATGTGTGATCCAAAAATGACTTTTTCAGTTGTCAACCAACTCAAATAAACTGTTTATGAATGAAAATGACGCTGAAAACCAGTTTGCAATCCATTCTAAAATTGGACATTCACCCATCTTAATGCGCCATTATTGTGAGAATCTAAAATGATCATTTTAGGTGCAAAGGAACTTAAACATGTAAATTTTTAATGAAAATCATTGTGCAAGTTTGATTCCAGAACCAGCTTGCAAACCATTCTTTGCCAAGTAGACCTACATGGAAATTTACCTATATTATGCATTATTAGATGTGAGAGTAACATTTTATGTGAAAAGGAACTCAAACAAATGGGTTTTAGAAAAGAAAGATAATCAGCAGGAATAAATTTTGGAAAGATTTTCTGAATAGAAGGTTAAAACAAGTAAACAGAGTTAGTTAGTGAGGGGCACTATTTGGTAATTTTTTATTATTGGAGCATGATTTGGCAAGAACAATTAGAAAAGGTATGTTTTGGTAAATTGCTCTGATTTGCTGACCTTCTGATATACCCTGCAGTTTGAGGAGATGATCAGCGAACTGGACAAAGTAAAGTTGGACTGATCATTGGTGACCAATGCTTTCCTTTTTTTCGCATTGTCTTGCAGGTTAACCTTATTTTTGTTTTTGTTAGTCTCATAGTGTATTCTCCTCCATGGAAATCACATTCATACTGTAATAGACATCTTCTTTATCTGTTGTTTTCCATCAATTATGGTCTTGGATTCTAAAGACCGATGAGTGCCTTTTTAACATATACGCTCAATCTAGTTAGTTTCCTACAATTTTGTCTAGTTAGCACAGAGCACGCAGATTACTGATTACCTGTAGCTGAAGATATCAGAACTCAATATTTCAGTTGGTCAATGAATAGGTATTTGTTGTCATCGTTTTTATCTCCATTTCTATTGATTTTCATCTCTTATTTCATTTTTGAATTAATAGACATACTCTAATCTAGGAACCAACTTGTCTGTCCTGTTACTTGGACTGTTAGGCATGTAAAATGCATATTATTTAAGGAATCAGATGTCAAATTTTAAAATCTAAATTCGAAAAAAAAACACTAATTATGATCTCACAAGGTTTATGCTCACCAAAGATTGCAGCAGCTATCAGCCATTGAGCTACATAAGAGGCTGCATGATGCAAACTAAAAACACCAGACGCATCGTTGCCCACCGAAATCTACAACACAAAGGAAGAAGAAGAATAAGGCCTATCCGTTTGAGTTGAATGTGCTTCTGAACTTCCACTTGGAGCTCCAAGTTTCTGCTCTTTCTAATGCCGAGATGTTGGACTCCTCGAGCCTCCTTCGTGCTCCAACTTCTCCATGAATGAGTACTTCTTGGTCATACTGTTGATGGGCTTCTTCAACTTCTCTTCTGAGCTCAAACTGTCTTCCATGTTTCCTGTCTTCTTCTTCTTCTCCAGTTCCGCCTCCAGCTCCACGTAATGCCAACCCATGAAATCCGATAGCGCCATCATCGATGGTACCTCCTTTAACTTCTCCACTTCTTCCCTGGCATCCAGTCTCCTCACTAGTCCTGCCTCCGGCAACAACTGCTTTCCGTCTGAATCATCAGTCGATTGGTGTTGCACGAGGGAATCAGCGTAAAGAATGTCTTCGATTCTCGACATGATCGTGTAAGCTAAGCTTTCTAAGATCCTCGAGTAGCTCTCCAGGATTGACTGCCCAACATCCTGAAAAAAAAAAGTTCATAACCAGTGTTCAAGTACACTTTGAGTTGCAGGGATGGAAGAACTTTGTCTCTTACTTTGTTGTATTGGATCTTGCTTATGTCGAGAGCAGATTGAGGGATGCCAGGAAACTTTTGCTTGATGAGATGCAAGATGGTCTCAGCTCTCTCTTCAAATTGCTCCCTTTTCTCCAAGCTGACCGCTGAGCCCCACGCTGATTTCCCATCTTTGTTGTTGTGCATCTTCCTCTTCCAGATGACGATGGAGGCCTCGATCCTGTTCTTGAGATCGAGGACCTTGTGCTCGGTCGAAGTGTCCATCGTTTGGAGGAACTGTTCCGGATCGAAGAAATCATCCGTAATGCTCCTGTAAATTGCATCTCCTAGGCTTGCTCTACCGTTCTACGGTAATGCTCAGAAATCCATCAGCATAATTAGCTACATTTGCATGCATAGATCGAAGCTAAATAGGCATTAGGTGAGGTGTGTACCCTTGGGAGAGACTCTATGTAGGCCTCTGGAACATCCATCTCCATAAGAACTTGAGCATTGATTGCCATGGCTGCCTTGAGCACTTGGTTCACTGATTCTTTCAGAAACTGGAGCCACCTCCTGAAGACCTCAGAGAGCCCATATGGAGGGACTTCCACCTTTGGATGCCACCATTTATCATCTCTACTGTGATGATCGCCCTGCTCTGCTTCGTCGGCATTTCTCGAAACATACCAGAACTCCCTCTGCTCCTTGAAGTTGTCAAGAAAGCCCTGGTAGCCCATGGACAGAAGATTGAAAACCAAAAGTCTGTTCTTGTTACTCGTTTGCAGAGAGGAAGAATTCTTACGATGAGCATTGCGTCGAGTTTGCGCAGTGCGGGGATGTTCATCTGGAGATCTTTGCGTTGTTGAGTCACCATTATCTGCGAATAAGGAAAGCATGAGAAAATTTTAATGCACTGCTAAAGCTAAGAAGGAAGACAGCAATCGTCTTTGCCTCGACGTTGGATCCACCCTTTGAAGGAACAAATTCTACAATGTAATCGGCCACCGATAATAGGCAGTCGATTTCTCTCTGCCACCTTCCTTTCCGTTCCGCGGGCATGGGCTCCAAACGTCCTTGCTCACTGAATATGGAGGCTGCGAGAATTTGGAGACAAGAAAATCCTTTGGACGATGAGTTTTGTAACTATGAAACAAGGTCTAATAAGAAAAAGTTGCTAAGAACAAAATGGATGGAAGTGTAAATGAGAACACCAGCAAGATTTGTGATTGCATTTGAAATAGCAAGAGCCGATGAGACTCCTTTGCCACCACCTGACATGTCCTCCCCAAGAAGCAGCTTTGCAAATCTCTCCTTCAGTAGATCCATCTCTGTATTTCAATCAATACTAAAATTATAGTAATCCTGATCTCAAAGTTACTTTGTTTTTCCTTCCAGAGATGAGAAACTTACCAGATGAGGGGCCTCCTCCTCCTCCATCCTCCTCCTTCCTTGCTAAACCGCGACTTCGGTCTTTTGTCGGATGAGCAGTCAAGCGCAGAGCCAATCTGATTGCCTTCCAATGGAAGCCCTACGCTCGACTCTCGGCTGTGGCTGATCATAGCTTCAAATGCTACACTGCTGTGCCGATGCTTTTCTATGCTTAATCCTCTATTCAGAAACCGAGCCATCACTAAGCTCAATTCGCAGTCTCTGTTGGATCATGAGATGCGGAGAAGACAGAACACTGCTGAATGCATGATCAAGCTGAGATCTTTGATGGCTCCGGACATGGAACGAGAGACAAAGTTGTGGGAGTTGACCTTGTTTTATAGTAGGATCAAACGTGGGATGGAGTTATTGGCATGAGAAAAGAGAATGTTGGTCTTCTGCAAACCAGTCCGATCGAATTACTAGAGGTGTTCCACTTGTTCTTCATGTTGTTCTCCTTGTTGTGTTGCTATCAGATTATGGAAGAGTCAACTCCTTAAAGATCTAAACCAGCAGTAATGATAGGTTAAACGAAAAAAGAAAGAAAGAAACTTTTGGTTGAATCCAAACCCTTAAGATCATGGCGAGAAGCTGTTGAAATCTGGCACTCTTTCGTGCACAGAGTGAAGGTGGCAAGTCAATGATGATATATTTAATGAGTTTTTTAAACTCTTATTCCTGTGAACATGGCAAGCTGCAACTCTTCTCTATCAGGAAGATTTATATGGCAGCATTTGCAATGCTTGCATATTATTATTTATTTAGAGACTTAGATTAGCTTGCAATTGCAGAGTTTAAGTAGAAAAAAATAAATTTTTAAAAAATCAGCAAAAGTTGATCATCTCCATCTCCATGAAGAAATGCACTGAGCTTTAAGCAAGGTGCAGAAATGATACTGAACACTTGATCTTCCTGATATTTAAAGAGAAGTTATACATTTAGAATGAAGGATCTAAAAGCTTGCAAATTATGCCAGCACTTTGAGTGTTCTGATTCAAAAGCTATATTTTTTGATAATGGAACTGTTTGATCGAACACCCTCAGTTTATTATCTTCTCTATCAAGTTTGTAATATTTTTTGATTAAGTATTGTTCAGGGTTGATTGTTTATGTAAATATGATTGGAGAATAAAACAGAGTGGTTGTTGAGAAAAATTATTACTTTTTACGATGAATTTTATGGTAAATATGATTTTGTCACAAAGTTATCGCAATTCCACTGTATATCAAAACTTTGATGATGAAATAATTTTTCATTGCTAAATCGACGATGAAAATAGGCTTTCATAATTGGCGACGAAAATAATCTTTCTTATTTCGTTGCCAAATCAGCAACCAAATTATTTCGTCGTCAATTTTCAACGAATATCATTTGTCGGCAACTTACGATGAATACTTTTTTGTCATTAATAGGTGACGAAAATCTATTTTCGTCGCAGATATTACGATAAAAAATATTTTTTATCGCAGATTATCAATTAGTAAATTTTACGACGAAAATAGTTTTCGTCACAAAGTAGCAACGAATTTTATGACGAAAATTGAATTCGTCACAAAATTGATAACTTATTTATATTTGTTAGTCGTAAAATTTTACGATGAACTATTATTATACACGAAAATTTTTTTCGTCATCAATTTCGTAGTGAAATAATTTTTTTAATTCGTCATAAATTTCATTTCAAAATGCTTAAAATTTTATAATGACGATTATGTTTGAGTCAAGAGAGACTTATAGAAATTCTCACTTCAACCACGACTATGTCTAAATTGATAGAGATTTATTGAATATTAAGTTCAATCAGTGATTATGTTCGAATTGGAAGAGATTTATAGGAATTCTCACTACGATCACAATTATGTTTGAGTCAGGAGAGGTTTATTAAATATTATGCTCAATATGTGATTATGTCCAAGTCAAAAGAGATTTATAGGAATTTGTGCTCCAACCGCAATTATGTCCGAATCGGAAGAGACTAATAAACTTGATCTCACGAATACTTGTAAAGTTGGAGAGATAAAAAAAAAAGAGAGAGAGAGAGAGAAAGCCCCATGTTCACGGACTATCATAAATCTAGGCATGCAAATAGATTGCCTATAAACAAACATATGTAAGGCAATGTAAGGCTAAGTTCTGCCAAGAAGACGCAACAGCCGACGAGGAATTTTGAGCAATAATTTATGCGTCATACTAAGAGCATACTCACATCCTCTTACAAAAATCAAAGGTAATAGCATGGTAATAAAATGATCATATATATTAGATATGTCCACATTAAGTTGAGAAAAATATTTATCAGGCGACGATATTACAAAAGATAAACGAAGTAATGAGCAATAAATGACTTATTGAAGATTCCATGAGACTTTTAAGTTGTTCAACTGGGTGGAAATAAGTAATAGAAGCTAATTAATTTAAATTAATTATTGTTAATTAAATATTAATTGTAGATTTTGTCCGTTAATCCAGAATTGGTCTATGTAAACTTCTATATAAGCATCGTTTAGGGATGCAACAAGAATGAAATAAAGTTTAGTTTTTATTATCCCTATGTTCTATTATGGTATCAGAGCGATACCCTAATTCCCGCCGACTCCCTTCCTCCTAAACCCTCCTCTCTCTCTCTCTCAACGCCGCCGCGCACGCCCTTACGGATAATCAGCCTGTGTTATCCCCGCCGACTCCTCGTGGGGGAAGGACTAGAGGTTCACGAGGGAAACCTCAATTTCCGCCGCCACCACCAGCCTTCCACTAGATCTCACCTGCTGCCGCGCGACCTCAACGCCGTGGCTGCCACCCACTGCCTTCGCTGCGATTTCAAGGGATTTGATCCGGTTTTCTCTGTAGATCTCGTTGGGCGTCCTCTTTGCGACCTCCTGTTGCCACAACGTGCTCGTACCAAACACGTTGAGATTGATTTTCACTTTGTTCGAGAGCTTGTGGCTAGCCAACAATTATCTGTCTCTTATATCTCAGTAGAAGATCAAATTGCCGATATTTTTACTAAGCCATTGTCCGGACAACGTTTCGGCAAACTAAGATGCAAACTCAACGTCAAAGATCTCCCGTTAAGTTTGTCGGGGGGTAATAGAAGCTAATTAATTTAAATTAATTATTGTTAATTAAATATTAATTGTAGATTTTGTCCGTTAATTCAGAATTGGTCAATTATGTAAACTTCTATATAAGCATCGTTTAGGGATGCAACAAGAATGAAATAAAGTTTAGTTTTTATTATCCCTATGTTCTATTAATAAGTTCTATTGGAAATAAGTTGTTGCCGAAAAAGTTCCTACTTCAGCTCCATTCTGTAAACCATATATGACAAACCTAGTCTGCAATATATGTCCTTTCCCATAAGAGCTTGAACTTATCTCAAAGGACTGAAACAGCATCAACAAACACGTCAACAAAAGATGACGACAGGGGCAATCAATCTTTGTGTCTTCCAAGTTATCAGAGTTTAATTTCTTCTTGGAATAAAGAATTCGAAGTCCAGAAGAAGAAAGCGATGAAGAAAAACCATTGAGAGATGAGTTAATTGTCTCCAACAAGTGAGCAATGCGTACCCAACGGAAATCAAATTTTCATCTTGCTCTGATCCACGGAATCCTGGGAAACAAATAATTTGCGAAATTCCTGCACCTAATGAAGATCAACAACCCATGATTCGCTAGATTTTTGGTGGGTGACGACCGGGATGACGAACTTTGCCCACTGTCAAGTGTTGGATTTTTGCCACAAGAACAAGCAACGGTCAGGACTATTACTATTATTAATTCCTGAAATTGCCACAAAACCCACAGAAATAAAGAGAATAATTAAAACAATGGAAAGGTGGGATGTTGAAACCAGTATTGTAACGTGACCATGATGTTGAAACCAGTGTGGATCGACTCCTGGCGCGTTAGGAAGGGCCGTTGCCGAATTCCATCTTTTTGACTTCTTGTGTCCGATTGATTTGGTCATCTTGACTTGGCAACTCAATAGCTCGATGAGTTGATGAATCAGGTCGGTTCACCACATGGAGTCTATGTTGATCAAGTCCTGCCACAAAACTCCTATGTTGACCGGGTTAAGTTACCTCCGCATCACATATATAGTATATCAAACCATACACACGTTGTGCTTGCCTAAAATCGTCAGGCCAGACCTTGTATTTAGTTGATTAGTTCTAACCATAAGTGACGGACATGTTGTGCTACACGGCTCTTAATCTAAACTTGATCAGATCTTATTTAGTTCCATAATATAGAGTTGGTCAAAAATAAATTGAATAATTTTACATATATATTTTAGCTTTTATTTGTTCATTCTTATTTGTACTGATGGGGAAGTCTTGAAAAACCGTTCCGGTAAATTCTTGCAGAACAAAAATTTTCCCGAAACGATCTCAAGTTGCCCGATCGTTGGGCTCTTGTGTTTGGTTTACAGGATCCAATATAAAAAGCATAATTTAATTTAAAGCGGAAACATTAAATTATACCTCTTCGGATGAAGGATATGGATGACCCCTCGATCTTCTGCTGTATTCCTCTCCTCTTTCTCGAACGTTGTGTGGGCAACGATCCTTCGAGAATATCTCCACCAGAATTCTCCACCAGAATTCTCCTCTCCGATGGCTTTCAGGCTTTCCTCCCGAAAAGAAGAAAAGAAGAAGAAGAAGAGGCTAAGAGGGTTGGCTTGCCGAGAGAGTCTCGGCCACCACCACAAGATTTTGTGTCTCCTCAAAGCCAAGCCTTGCCCCTTCTTTTATAGCCTAGCCATCCTTTATTTATGGTATAATTGATCCATAAACATGGCATGATTTGATTCAATCAAATCGGAGAGATTTGGATTAATTCCGGAAGTTACCAATTCTGTCTGCGGAAGAAATAAAATTATGATTTTAATCAAATCAAATCTCATCAAGAATCAAATCAAATCTCATCCTGATTTGATTCTAATCAAATCAAATCTCATCCAGATTTGATTCTAATCAAATCAAATCTTATCCAGATTTGATTAGTAAAATCATAATTAATTTTCTCTGCGGAAGAAAATTAATAATTTCGTAACAGAAATTTTAATCGGAATTTCTTAATAAAATTTTTCTCCAGAAAAATAATTTTAGAAATTCTTAAAATTTCTTATCCGAAATTTCATATAATTTTCTTAGGTGGATACGAGGTTTTATCCAGAGGCTACAGCAGGGACCTAGAGGAGAAATTGGTTTTGGCCTCCTGATGGACTTGGGCTTCCTGTGTTCTCCCTGAACACCCAACTCAAGCTCATCAATAATAACTCATTCCACTAGAGAGTTATTATTGCACTACCGCACCAATCTCATATTATTGTATGAGCTCCTTCTTACTATAAGTACATTAATCTCCCTGTGTTTAAGATATCGTATGTCCGTCAATTAAATGAGTTACTGACAACTCGAATTTAATCAACTTCTAATCCAAGAGTAGTACCACTCAACCTCATTATCATGCGGACAAGGTCCACCTGCAGGGTTTACATGATAATCCTTATGAGCTCCTCAAGGGGACATCATCAGCCTAGATTATAGGACACAGTTTCCTTCTATAATCAACAACACACCATGTACATAATACTACTTTCCAACTCATCGGGCCTTTTGATCTATCGTTCTAAATCTCACCCTTTGATGAATCAAAGAAGTACATACTAAGTACATGTGTTTGTTATTATATCGGGATTAAGAGCATGTACATCTATAGTAACAGAGGTTTAGTTCAATTATATAGTCAGTATAAATCGAACAATCCTCAGATGGTCCTGTTCAATACATACTTAGTGTACTAGTGTAATTTTATAGTCAAGACAGACTAAGACAAAATTACACTACAACCACTCCGATGGTTTGTCCAATCCATCTTGGTTGTGAACACTGTTTATAATCTATAAGGGACTGATAACATGGTCTTCTGTGTGTGACTCCGCACACCATGTTAATCTACAGTATAGATTAAATGGACACTTGCATAAAAAACTAAATGCAAGTATTGACTAAATGTGATTCTCATTTCAGAATGTTTTATTTACACAGCTAGGATTCTAGGTATACATCCCAACAGACCAGCCAATCAAATTAGATAAGTTAGTTAGATTGGACGAGCCAATCAAACTAGCTATAGTCTAGCCCATACAAGTGGATATATATTCATGTATATTTAAATAATTTTTATTCTATTTTATCATTATTAATAAAATCTTCTTTGACCTCTCTTTCTCGATTAATATGTATATTTATTATGATTTCACATAACATTTATTAATTATTTAAGTGCATATACATATCATAATAAATGCATCTCTCTTAAAAAATTTTCTTAATAGACTCTTCTCATTGTGAAATTTACATTAGACGATCATCAAATGGTTACTTATGACGGCAAATTGAGTATTTGTGATGATTTTTACAATCACAAATAGTTTACAAGTGTTGTGTCGATCAATCTCCTCTCGATACAAATGCTCTACATGTTGCGGACCGCCGTTCACCTCGCCTCTCCCAAGCTCCTTGTCATTTGTAGATACCTAACATTTTGGGAATTGGCTCATGTTTGTCCAGATTTAGACAAACATGGTTTAGCTTCAAATCACTTCCTCAAGATGTACAATAAATTCCTCTCCTCCAAAATAATAAGCTAAATAAATGGAGATAAGCACTTCATAAATATATGTTTTTTTTCTTCAGTCAAACCTACAAACGTAAACGCAACCTTAAAGAAACTAAAAATAATATTATATTTGCTATAAATAAAAAAAAAGAGAAGCAATTGTCATCATTACTGATATAGATTACTCTTTAATGATTTGTTATCAAAAGGATACTCCTGGACAATTTTTTTTTCTAAATTAATTTTATAAAAAAACTAGAAGATAACTTATTTGACTGGTTCATATTAACATCTGTAAAACTCTATCATAAGAGTAATCGTCATCTATCTATCTATTGGTCTATGTCCCAGGCCCCACCCCATTCAATGACGCCAACCGCGGCCCTCTCTCTCTATTTTGATAGTCTGCGCATCCGATCCTACGCTAATATTATTTTTTATTTTTTATTTTTTTTACGTTGATTAAACTATTAAAATTTTTCATTAGAATTTAAGAGATAAATTATAATATTAAGTAAAAAAAAATTAGTTGCTAATAAGGTGTACCGAATACTATATTTTTATTTTGAGCAACTAAATTTTTTTTTCATTTTGAATTTTTTTGTGCTTAATACTATAATCCAATTCCTAAATCTTAAAGAAAAAAATTTTTAAATGACTTAATCATAAATAAAAAAATAATAGTACTGTTACTATTTTGGACATCCAAAATCTTCTATCGCAGACAAAGCACGCAAAATAAAATGTGCAAGATATCTATATATATATATCGTTGAGGAGGATAACAGTGTAGTCATTCCTTATTTACCTCCTCCATATATTTACTCTTCTTTTTTATACCTCTGCATACCTCTACATCTCTTGTATTAAAAAATTGAGAGGGTGGAGATCCATCACCCCATCTTGACTCTGTCCCTAGCTAATTTGGTACTTAAGTGTTAAATTACCATAAAAAAGTGGAGATGGAATCTCCAAAAGAATACTTCTTTGAAGAATAAAATTTCTCGGATTTAAAAAGCTCACTTAGTTATTATGATTTATCTTTTTTAAATTGCTATAGAATTGATATATATTGAAGGATACTTGAGATGAAAGTTATCACCTTTGACCACAAGTACAAACTATTTTTTTAAAAAAATATTTATATTTTGGAGATAAGAAAATACAACTCAAACTTAACCATCACCTCTTCTTAAGTGTGTGGGACACTTCCTCTGCTGATGGCAGCCGTGAGCTGGATTAACCTCACGTCCTTTTCCTCTTTCCTTCTTCCCTACACTTTGACTGAGAACTTATCATAATATAAACACTAAAATGCCTAAAAATTAATTCTTAGTTTTTAATGGTCTCTGCAACCTCCACATGGAACCCTAATCAATCTCCAAATAATATCGTTGCCTCAATGATTGTACAGTAGCCATTTTTAAAGTCAATGTTTATCTTCAAAGAGAAAAAAATAGATATAATAAATATAACTCAATTGAACATTTTATAATAAATCACACCAGTACAGTTGTTCATAATATTACACAGCTCGCATGAGCAAAATGGAACTCCGTATCCCCATCACCAATACAGTTTAAGTACAGAAGAAATCAAGAAAAGAATTAATAACAATTTCAATCACGTACGTAGACACAGAAATTGCGATGCCTTGCTCTGTTCGCCTTGCCATGGGAGCACGAAATTGATCAAGTGGAGCATGCAGTAACTGTATATACCTCATGCTTTGGCGGGCTCCGGCGGCGGCACCTCCTCCGCCTTGGCCGGCTCCGGTGCTGGAGGATCGGTGGCCGCCGGCTCGGTCGGGGCGGGAGTTTCGGAGGCGGCTGGAGGCGGCGGCGTCTCCTCCACCTTGACAACCTCCTCCTCTTTCTTGATCTCCTCGATGACCTCGGCGGTTACCTCTTTGCTCGCGCTCTCCTCCGCGGGAGCGGAGGCATCGGTGGCCTCGGCCGGCGCGGCAGGAGGTTCTTCCGCCGGGAGGAGGCTGGAGACCTCCTCGAAGATGAAGGTGATCGGTCCGGCGACATATGAGGAACCGAACTTGACGGCGGCCTCGCTCACCGGCTTGGAGCCCGGGAATTCTGCAACACATATTGATTAATTAATTAATATCTAGAGCTTTTATTATATATATATATATATTAAATGATACAAATAGGAATTACCAATCTTCACTAATTCATCAAGGAATTTCTTGACTCCTGATGAGTTCTTCTTCAGATCAGATTCTGTGGGTTTCTTCACGAAAGCCTGTGAGTATATGTATGTATATATATGCATGTCAAATGTTATTTTGCTCTTCATGAACCAGGGTAAATATAACTAATCAAATCTATGAACCTTAATTGGTGCTGGAGAAGCTTCATAAATTTCTATAACTTTAGGTTGGAGTTCAGCCTTCTTCTCTTCAAACTCTTTGGCAAACTCCTCCTGAACACACATAGAAATATCAAGAAAATTATAAGAACTTTGACCAAAAACAGGAGAAAACAAAAACAAAAATGAAACGCAAAAACAAAGGAGAAAAGAAAAAGACCTTTGAATCATCAAAGGACTTGACAGCCTCAGCTGCAGCCGTTTTCTTTTTGCTATTACCAAAAACATTTGCGAACCTTGGAAGAACTTTAGATTTCCATATGCTACCCATCTCAGTCTAAAATATATGATCGATCCTTTCCCCCTTCATAAAATTAAAGATTAAACAAAAAATAATTAGCACAACGATTAGACAAACAAAATAAAGGAAAAGATCATAGGTGACAAGACATACTCTTAATTGCTCTTCCTCCTCTGTTGCCTCTTCTTCCTCTTTTCTTCCTCCTCCTCTGATCTGCAACAGTTATATATTATGTACAAATTAAAGAGTAGAGGCAACCCACAACCAATACCAGGCAAAATATTATACAACCCCATTTACACTAATAACCCTGAACTCCAACCAAACCACGCAATAACCAGCGGCCACGACAGCTGACGGAGGGGCAAAAGTGGAACGACGAGCAAATAGACAGCTGTCCGTGGGGTCCTCGTTCGATGGCAGTCTGACTAACCGGCGGGCCGAGCTGTTACTGGGCTCGACACCTCACCGGCGTCATGTTACATCCACATGACACCTAACTGGATCCTTTACACGTAGGCATGCATGATTTTGTTAAGGTAATTAAACTAAATAGGCCCTTAATGATTTTGTGTTAGCCATGATCACACGTTTCCGTGGGAATATAATGCCACAGCGAGGTACGATCATATCTAAGGAGATGACGTGGCAGCATTTTATATATAAAGAATGTTTGGTAAAATCTATTCGTATCGTGGTATTTAATTGAATAAAATGGAAAGATGAATGCGCAGCAGCAGGACAAATCGATCCCAATCATGATACCGAATGATTCATGGTTGAAAGAAGCAATCCAGATTGGCACAGTGGGGAATTAGTACGCAGACCAAACTTTGGGCGACAGACTGGCTGACAAGGCCACTGCAGAGAAGAAGACAATTATGAGCTGCAACCCCAAAAATACAAAAATTTAAAAAAATTAAAAAAAATAAAAAAAATAAAAGTAGGTGAAACCTCTGGAATTGATTTAAGTTGGATTGGCTTCGAATTAATGCCGTAGATGAAGACCGATTGTCACGCCAACCGTTTTATTCCACTCTGTCGTCAAGAATCGAGTAGCTCGGCCAACCAGGTTTGCCAGTAGGATGATCTTTGCTTTTTTTATTCTTTTAATTTATAGGGCAGTTTAGCAAAAAAACACCTTTATTTATTTAAATTTAATTTATTGAAACGTGTTTTTATTTTTTATTTTCTTTTATGAAAGTATGCCTCTGATTTTTTTTTTTGGATTATGCATTTTTTTTTAGTTCAAATTTCCTTATATGGGGTTAATTTGACTCGTACTTATTAATTTATCTATACGTATATGTATGTAAGTTGGACTGTGCTAGGTTAAGTTGGCCGTAGTTGATCTTATCTATTTGCGTTCTAAAATCTTTTTTTTTTAGCTGCGAGTGAACGATCATATAAATGAAAATGTTAGATTTTAGAAAATGGTACGTAAGATTTCAAATGAAAATATTAGGACACATTTATTTCACTCTGTTTATGACAGCGGGAAGGAATTTTAAAATAGAATAATATATATATATATATAGAGAGAGAGAGAGAGAATTTTGTTACTCTATGCGTCTATTTGTGTATGTACATGAAATGTGCGATAGAAGATTCTGAGCGGCCAGAATAGAAATAGTATTATTTTTAAAATTTTTTTTTGCTTATGATTAAACTAGACTCGACCACGGTTCGGAACTGCCGGTTCGACGGTTCGGAACCGTCGGTTCGACGGTTCGTGGCAGGTCGACCCTTAACCTTAACCGTCCAAGACGATTACGATTCACGGTTCGGAACCGCCGGTTCACGGTTCGGTTCACGGTTCGCGACGGTTCACGACGGTTCGAGATTATTATATTAAAAAATTTAAAATTTAAAATTTATATAAAAGAAATATTGAAAAAAAGAGAGAAAAGTCAATATAGTTTAGTGGTGCATATTCCAAGAGACCAAGACCGATGAGAATTGCGTTCGTTCCCCATCAACGGCGTCTTAAAATAGATTTGAATTAAATAAATATAAATATAGTATATATATAATTATATTACTTTTATAAACAAAAGGTGTTATAGAACAGTGGTGAGTACATGTGTTTGTGTCTCAGAATATTATGGTTCGATCCCTAGCAACAATATATTAAATTGTAATTTAATTAAATATATTTTATATATAAATGATTGAACACACATTAAAAAATATAAAAACCGTTAAAAAAAATCAAAAAAGCCCAAAAAAACTCAAACCACAGTTACTGTTTGAACCGGCGATTAACCGGCTGAACCGCCGGTTCAAGAGGCCTTGAACCTTAACCGGCCCGGCAGGCTGCCGGGCCGGTTACGGTTTGGCCCGGCTAACCGGGTCAACGGGCCGGGTCTGGGTTTGACCCGGTCCGGGTCCGGGCCGGGTCCGGGCTGGACCTGGCCCGTGGGCTGGTCTAGATTAAATATGCCTGCCGGGCCGGTTACGGTTTGGCCCGGCTAATCGGGTCAACGGGCCGGGTCTGGGTTTGACCCGGTCCGGGTCCGGGCCGGGTCCGGGCTGGACCTGGCCCGTGGGCAGGTCTAGATTAAACTATATATTTAAGATCTCCCCTTTAGAGTTTAGGATTAATTTGAATTATTAATATTAAGTAAAAAAGTTTAAAAAAAAAATTGCTCGTGGGATGTACGGGATAAGAAATTAATATTGGATAACAACCTGACATATATCTCGTGAGCAACTAAAATTTTTTAATTTTAAAATTTTTTATACTTAATACTATAACTCAATCCTTAAACCTTAAAGAAAAATCTTAAATTGCTTAATCATAAGTAAATATATACATAGGGATTTTATAACAACGAGCAAGATTTAGTTCACCAAACACCCACTCAATCGCGGGTGTTGCACGCATAGAAAAGTACATAGCATATATATATACACGCTGAGTGGGCAGAGAGTTTGGATCACTTCCGGATGCTCTAATTTTCTTGGACACACACTCAATCATGGACGCTAGACGCATGAGAAGGCATATCAAGTTTCGTATATATATATATATATAATGTTAAATCTGCAAAACTAAGTGTGTGTTGGTAAATTGCCTATTTTGCTATGCTTTTTTGTTTCAGAAGCAAAATTAAAGACTTGCGGTTGTTTTTGTCAACTAAGTTGATAGGAACAGGATGAACACTGGAAAGGACGAAGAAAGAGACCTGCATTTATACAAGTCGAATAGCGATTAATTAGAGATATATTAGTTGGTCGTTTATCAAATTGAATTGTAAATACTATTAATTATATCGTTAGAAAAATACTCTTTTGCATGTACTCATTATTGTGATGCAGTTGTAAAGTAGAATAAAAACAAATTTAATATTTAATATTCTACAGATCGACTTATAAAAATTTATCCCGTAACTAATCAAAAGAAAGACAGATCTTGAAGACGGCACCATGATCAATGCCACGCATTACGCTTCTTGGGCACTGAATCTGGACAACGCAGGCGCCAGTAAAAGTTCTCTCTCAATGGGCGTGCATGCTAAGTTTGGATTGAATTTTCGAACACCGACTAGTGTGAATTAGAGAGGACGAATAATTCTGATTATCTTATCTAGATTTTGTATTCATCGTTTGGATACCTAATGAAAATTTCAAGTAAACTCGGTGTCACATGTACAATATTAAAATTTTACTTGATTTATCACCTCCCAAGATGACTACTCTGAGGCTTAGTGATCTATCATCATTATCCTTTTCATATCTTCCAAATTAAATACGACGAAGTCTTTTTTAAGTTGTACAAATAATACAAGCAAATACAATGAAAATAAATTACTTTATACAAATCTTGCTTTAAATATTTCTTGTTGTTCAAAAATACCTCTTGTTGGTCTAAAAGTGTATAACACTTCATACGAAACATCCAAGAATCAATTGTTTCAAAACATCTCAAAATCTTCTTTGATAGGGTTGTTGTTTGGGTTAATTTTTGCTTATCAGTTGACCGATTTTACTCATTAGTCGATTGATCAATATTTGAGCATTGCTTTGACTTGTCTGCTTAATGACTCCATCTATCCTCAGCATCAGTCTATTGTCTAAAATTATCAGTTGACTGTTGCCTAATTATTCGAATCCTAAGTTGAGTTTTGAACTCTTTGTTCGCTCGAACAGTGATAGCAGTCGACTGATACACTCCATTAGTCGACTACTTATGATTAGTTGCATTTTTTGATCAATTTCTGAAGCTTCTGTTCACTTCTACAATGTCATAAGTTGACCGATCAAATCAATCAGTCGACTCCATTGTATTAAATTATTATTCATAATACTATAGCAAATTACTATTCATAGGCAATGTAATAACTATTGTTCATAGCACTTTAGCATAGTTACTATAGCAAACTCTAAAAATATCTCAAATCTTAATTTTGAGTTAATTAGTATATCGATACGCACCATATCAATTCACTAATACTCATGTTTTAGTCTTACAAAAGCTGAATTCTTATCTTACTTAGTATTTTGTTGACCTTAACCTACTAGAATTAATTTCTTTATTTAACATCTAGTTAACCTTGACCTATCAAGATTTTATCATTGCTTGACATCCGATCAACTTTGATATGTTAGGATTTCATATTTATTTAATATTCGATTAACCTTGACTTGCTAAAATTTCACGTTCATGCTAACTTTCTATTGGATTTTCGATCATCAAGTGTCCGGTCAATCGTGACCTACTTAAACTTTCTGTCTTGTATCAACTCTCAATTGAATTTTCGATCAATAAGTATCAAATCAACTGATTCACTTTTCGTATCTTATCAAGTATCTGATCAATCTTAACTTACTTAACTCTTTGCTCAACAAACTTAACATATTGATCAACTATCAAGTTCGATCAATCTTGACCTACTTAATATTTTACTCAACTAACTAATATATTAATCAAATATCCTAACTTGAATCAATTCAAACTTGATCAACCTAATTAATCTTCACTCAGAGTCTATTCCACCAACACAACCAACATAAATAGAAATAGTTCACTAGCTAGGTCGCTATTAGGGGATTTGATTGGATATTTGCCTTCACATGCAGTCTTCCGATCCTATTAATTAATTCCCAACATTATTGATAAAAATATTCCTTTGACTCTCCGCAACAAGAAAACGGATTCGAATGCAATGGTCTACCTAATCTTAGACCTTGCTTAGTTAGAGTTTCGCACTACGCAGAAATTAAAAACAAGCTAAATGCTTCTTAATTATAATCCTAGCTACTAGCTAGAACGTAACCAGACTCCTCTCCTCTTTAGTTACAGTCTAAAGATCAGTGTCCCCCGGAGACTCCTGAAGTCTTAAAGTCACTCTTTGAGAGCCTTGGAAGTATGAAAAGCCCGACAATGCTGCATGCAAAAGCAATCGCAGAAGCCAAAGCGAAGGCAGGCATGTTCCCCTTCCCAAACAAAGCATCCCATGGGCCTGCTCCAAGAGCAACGATCACCTACAGAAGCCAATTAAGCGTGCACCAATGAGTTACCAAAAGCTGTACACAGTTCAAAATAGCTAAGGAACACACCTGAGGAATAACGATTGAAATGTTCAAAACTCCAACGCAAAGTCCTGCGAATTAAGGATGTATGTTGATTCAGAAAGGGGAAAACAATATTAAAGTACATGGTGAAAATGATTATATATATAGTTAATGATGTCAAACTGACCTTGGCCGCCTTCCACATTAGCAGTTAATTGTGCCGTCACCGCAAAAGGAACACTGTATACAACCTATCGAGAAAGAATGATAAGAATAGAAAAACTTGTGATAGGTAATTAGAAAATGTGATACTCACAGCTAGTGGAAAACCGAGAATTGTAAAGATAACCAAAGCAACGACTCTAATGGTTGGATCTGCAGTGAGTCTCAGTTGTGCTGAAGAATGAAACTCTTTCGAGGACCAAACGCCTATGATGCAAATGGCAGCCATGCAAACGAACAGGGTCAAATTGCTGATCGCCCACACTACTTTTGCACTCAACTTTCGACATAGTGGTGCGATCAAGAAAGATGATACACCCAAAACAACCTGACAATATGGATGGAATCATCAGATGATATCAATGGCAAAGATATATGGCATGCATCGTGAGACTTGTAAATAAAGAAACTAGTTCCTTACAGAATTCAAGAGCAATCCGAAGGCGCCTTCTCTAACACCTCGATCGTAAGCATCAATTTGTTCACTGGTTCCTTTAGGTTTGCCATAGTAGATTTCGCGACCCATCCAATCAGTATTGTACAGTGTAAAGGGAAACCATGACAACTACATTGATAAAATGCAACATGATTAAGATCTACACATCTATCGTATATATGTACATATGTATTATAATTGAGTTATAGGTTTAGCCAGTCATACCCAAGTCAGGGCAGTGACAAGGAGCACTGAAAGCATTCCAGGAGGCAAATTCTTAAAGGCCCTGAAGACATCAAAAAAACTTGTCTTTTGTTGATCTACGCTCGCAAATGTATTCAAGTCACATAGACGAACTTCTTTGGCGAGAAATAGAGTGACCGTCAAGCTAATAAACAGTAAAACCTGGTTTAAAGTAAAAATACAAATTCAACTTCACGGTATAATCATATATGCTTATATATTTATGGATCAAGACCTACCACTGCAACCAAAAATGCACCTTTCAGGTTTGCACAAGCTTCACAACATGCGTTTGTCACCAAGAAAGGAAACCACCTACAACAGTACGTATTTGAAAAGGAATTAAAGATTAGTTTTTGTATCATACATATTGATTTGTGATTAATTAGTGATGATATATAATTTGCTTAAGTTAAGTGAGTAGACTCATGAAGTTTGGTTCATACTTGTGCCAAGTCCCGCTAGAACCAGACAAATATCCCAAGATATTTCCCAGTGCCATCCATGAGGCAAATATAGCATTTGCTGTGTTAGGTCCATGATGACCTATCACACACGTCGCTCAATTTTAATACAAACATATATATTTTGGCAAAACATATAAACAAGTAAATATTACTTGAGAGATCGGCCATGAGTGCTCGAGCTGGACCCTGCAAATTAAAATTGTACATATTAATCTTATTATTATATATGTCAACGGAAGGATTTCACGTTGGAGTCTTAAGATTAATTAGAAAAGAATCGTACGTACTTGAACTGCATTATTAGAAAAATCTAATAGCCAAAATCCCAAACAATAGACTACTGCTGCATGCCATCGAGGACCATGATAAACGCTGCAGCATGCGTTAATTAATTAGCATCTTAATTATGTTATTGATCAATCCAATTAATTAACTAAAATTACGTTGTAAATCTAATGTTAAAGCATATATATTTGAAAATTATAAATGCTGATCAGTTCACCTGCAATGCTCTTTCGTATCACCCAGTGCATGCCCAATATCTGACGAAAACCCTACCACAATCACCTAAAACATGGACATGCGTGCATATGAAAGCTTAATTAGCAATTAATTAACGACGATCATTATCAGTTCGTATTTGCTTAATATATATATAGGTTGCTCACGGCGATGGATATCAACACGCAGCCGACAAATATGAAGGGCCTTCTCCTTCCAAATCGCGATCGACACCTATCACTCCACAGGCCTACAATAGGTTGCACCTACACAAATTAAAATTACTTTAAGTTCATATCGAGCTAGAATTTAGATAAAAAGAAGTGAAATTTATTTATATGAAATTAATCAAAACTAATTAATTACCACGAAGCCAGCAACAGGACCGCAAAGCCATACTATGGAAGACAGAGCATGTGATAGCCCCAGCGTCTGTCCAAAACATGCAGTTGCAGAGTTAGCAACACGTACGTACGTCTAACTTAGTTTATAGATCGATAGTCAAAGCTAGCCTAGCGATCGATAGATCATTCGCAAAGGTACGAGTACTCATCATCTATATAATTAATGTGCTTGCATGCATGTTATACCTGGACATAGGGCGTGAGCAAGGAAAGCTGAAGTGCCCAGCCATACTGCACCCCGCCGGCCACCATGCAAGCAAAGACCAGCCTCGTCAAGCTGATGTGCTTCTCCGCCACCGCCGGGGGCCCACCGTCACGGGCTTCTCCGGCATGCGCAGCTTCTGCAAGCTCCAACTCCCGCCTTCGTCCGACCCCGGCCATCTTCTAACAATGATGGGCTCAGCGTACGTAGGAGCTAGCAGGCACTCAAATAAAGGGCGTGGAAGTGCCTGCCGGTGATCAATGGATAAGTACCGAATTGATTAATTAATTAATTCAACCAAAACAAGTAACGAATTGATTTTATCTGTTTTATATTTGTTTTGGTTGGATATAAGTTACCTGTCTTTTGTGTACAAATTTACAGTTCACTCCCCAAAAACGAACCATATAAAATGGTAGGCAATGAAATGTTGTATATCCTCAATCCAATTTAATAAAATAAAAATAAACCATGCATATTCTCTCTCATTTATTTATTTATTTATTTTTAAAAAAATAAGTAAAATTCTTAAACAGCACTTGATTATAAAATTTTTATCAGCCACATTTGGTTTTTAAAATACTAATTAAGAGTGCCCAATTAACTCACACGTTGTGCTTAATTGCCTTAAATCAATCGTAGAGATCTTGTTTAGTTCTAACCATAAGTCGTGAAGTCATATATGCACATGTTATGCTTGCTTTGAATGATAGAGACCTTGTTTAATATATATATATATATATGAATAAATTTGAGTTTTTTTACATATGGTTTGCTTATTTTACCATTCATTCTTATTTGTAATATTTTAAGAATTAAATAAAAGTACAAGTCGTATAATATGATATTCAATTATTTTAAGTTGATATATATAATTGAGGATATAAAAGGCAACTTTTTTTAAAAAGATTGTCATCTCAACAAATTACACTATTCAAGTCCCAGATGTTATATTCTAAGTTATCTTTTCGATCAAATGAAATAGGAGTCCGTTTAAAAATGGTTCGTTTCACCACAAAAAAAAATCCAGAAACAGCGATGGATTTAACGACCGATTAAATTTCGATCGCTAATTTAGCGACCAAAATATAAATTCGATCGCTAAATAGCGATCGAATTACTATCGATCGTTAAATTAACGATCGAACTTTAATCAGTCGCTAAATTAGCGACAGATATTTAATCGGTCGTAAATTTGAGATCGAAATTATAATTCGGTCGGTATTTAGCGACCGAATTTATATTTCGATCGCTAAATTAGCGTTCAAAAATTAATTAGTCCAGTAATTTTAGAAGTGTATGATAAGAAAAGAATTTAGCGACCATTTTTTTCGGTCGTTAATGTTTAGCGACCGAACTCTAATTCGGTCGCTAAATAGCGATCGAACCAAATTTCAGTCGCTAAAGTAGCGATTGAACTTATTTCGGTCGCTAATTTAGCGATCGAATTTGGTTCGATCACTATTTTAGCCATCGAACTGGAGTTTCGGTCGCTAAATAGCGACTGAAACCAATTTGATCGCTAATTTATTTTCTTAATTTTTTTTCCTTTACTTCCTCCCGAGCCCTAAACACCCGCCGCACGCCTTCTCTCCGCTGCACCCCTTTTCTCCGCACGCCTTCTCTCCGCTGCCGATCTCTCCAATCTCCTCTTTTGGCAGGTTTTTTCTGGCGGGATCTCCTTCTCCAACGTCTCAGGTGAACCCTAGTTTTTTTTTCCATTGTCCTCCTCGTCGTTTCCTCCCACCTTCCGCCCTTTCCCCAGCCTTTCCTTCCCAAAGGTCCTTTCCTCCCACCTTCCGCCCTTTCCCCACCCTTTCCCCAAATTTTCCTTCCCACATATTGTGCTTAATTGCTTTAAATAGTAGAGACCTTGTTTAGTTCTAACCATAAGTCGTGAAGTCATGCAAATGTTATGCTTGCCTTGAATGATAGAGATCTTGTTTAGTATATATATATATATATGAATAAATTTGAGTTTTTTTTACATATGGTTTGCTTATTTTACCATTCATTCTTATTTGTAATATTTTAAGAATTAAATAAAAGTACAAGTCGTATAATATGATATTCAATTATTTCAAGTTGATATATATAATTGAGGATATAAAAGGCAACTTTTTTAAAAAAGATTGTCATCTCGACAAATTCCACTATTCAAGTTCCAGATGTTATATTCTTAGTTATCTTTTCGATCAAATGAAATAGGAGTCCGTTTAAAAATGGTTCGTTCCACCACAAAAAAAAAAATCAGAAATAGCGACCGATTTAGCGATCGATTAAATTTCGATCGCTAATTTAGCGACCAAAATATAAATTCGATCGCTAAATAGCGACCGAATTAATTTTTTTTCCTTTACTTCCTCCCGAGCCCTAAACACCCACCGCACGCCTTCTCTCCGCACGCCTTCTCTCCGCTGCGCCCCTTTTCACCGCACGCCTTCTCTCAGCTGCCGATCTCTCCAATCTCCTCTTTCGGCAGGTTTTTTCTGGCGGGATCTCCTTCTCCAGCGTCTCAGGTGAACCCTAGTTTTTTTCCCCTTGTCCTCCTCGTCTTTTCATCCCACCTTCCGCCCTTTCCCCAACCTTTCCTTCCCAAAGGTCCTTTCCTCCCACCTTCCGCCCTTTCCCCACCCTTTCCCCAAATTTTCCTTCCCACATGTTGTGCTTAATTGCTTTAAATAGTAGAGACCTTGTTTAGTTCTAACCATAAGTCGTGAAGTCATGCACATGTTATGCTTGCCTTGAATGATAGAGACCTTGTTTAGTATATATAAATTTGAGTTTTTTTTACATATGGTTTGCTTATTTTACCATTCATTCTTATTTGTAATATTTTAAGAATTAAATAAAAGTACAAGTCGTATAATATGATATTCAATTATTTCAAGTTGATATATATAATTGAGGATATAAAAGGCAACTTTTTTAAAAAAGATTGTCATCTCGACAAATTCCACTATTCAAGTTCCAGATGTTATATTCTTAGTTATCTTTTCGATCAAATGAAATAGGAGTCCGTTTAAAAATGGTTCGTTCCACCACAAAAAAAAATTCAGAAATAGCGACCGATTTAGCGATCGATTAAATTTCGATCGCTAATTTAGCGACCAAAATATAAATTCGATCGCTAATTAGCGACCGAATTACTATCGATCGTTAAATTAACGATTGAACTTTAATCGATCACTAAATTAGCGATTGATATTTAATCGGTCGTAAATTTGAGATCGAAATTATAATTCGGTCGGTATTTAGCGACCGAATTTATATTTCGATCGCTAAATTAGCGTTCAAAAATTAATTAGTCCAGTAATTTTAGAAGTGTATGACAAGAAAAGAATTTAGCGACCATTTTTTTCGGTCGTTAATGTTTAGCGATCGAACTCTAATTCGGTCGCTAAATAGCGATCGAACCAAATTTTAGTCGCTAAAGTAGCGATCGAACTTATTTCGATCGCTAATTTAGCGATCGAATTTGGTTCAATCACTATTTTAGCGATCGAACTGGAGTTTCGGTCGCTAAATAGCGACTGAAACCAATTCGATCGCTAATTTATTTTCTTAATTTTTTTTCCTTTACTTCCTCCCGAGCCCTAAACACCCACCGCACGCCTTCTCTCCGCACGCCTTCTCTCCGCTGCGCCCCTTTTCTCCGCACGCCTTCTCTCCGCTGCCGATCTCTCCAATCTCCTCTTTCGGCAGGTTTTTTCTGGCGGGATCTCCTTCTCCAGCGTTTCAGGTGAACCCTAGTTTTTTTCCCCTTGTCCTCCTCGTCTTTTCATCCCACCTTCCTCCCTTTCCCCAGCCTTTCCTTCCCAAAGGTCCTTTCCTCCCACCTTCCGCCCTTTCCCCACCCTTTCCCCAAATTTTCCTTCCCACATGTTGTGCTTAATTGCTTTAAATAGTAGAGACCTTGTTTAGTTCTAACCATAAGTCGTGAAGTCATGCACATGTTATGCTTGCCTTGAATGATAGAGACCTTGTTTAGTATATATAAATTTGAGTTTTTTTTACATATGGTTTGCTTATTTTACCATTCATTCTTATTTGTAATATTTTAAGAATTAAATAAAAGTACAAGTCGTATAATATATGATATTCAATTATTTCAAGTTGATATATATAATTGAAGATATAAAAGGCAACTTTTAAAAAAAGATTGTCATCTCGACAAATTCCACTATTCAAGTCCCAGATGTTATATTCTTAGTTATCTTTTCGATCAAATGAAATAGGAGTCTGTTTAAAAATGGTTCGTTCCACCACAAAAAAAATCCAGAAATAGCAATGGATTTAGCGACCGATTAAATTTCGATCGCTAATTTAGCGACCGAAATATAAATTCGGTCGCTAAATAGCGACCGAATTACTATCGATCGTTAAATTAACGATCGAACTTTAATCTGTCGCTAAATTAGCGATCGATATTTAATCGGTCGTAAATTTGAGATCGAAATTATAATTCGGTCGGTATTTAGCGATCGAATTTATATCTCGATCGCTAAATTAGCGTTCAAAAATTAATTAGTCCAGTAATTTTAGAAGTGTATGAAAAGAAAAGAATTTAGCGACCATTTTTTCGGTCGTTAATGTTTAGCGACCGAACTCTAATTCGATCGCTAAATAGCGATCAAACCAAATTTCAGTCGCTAAAGTAGCGATCGAACTTATTTCGATCGCTAATTTAGCGATCGAATTTGGTTCGATCGCTATTTTAGCGATCGAACTGGAGTTTCGGTCGCTAAATAGCGATCGAAACCAATTCGATCGCTAATTTATTTTCTTAATTTTTTTCCTTTACTTCCTCCCGAGCCCTAAACACCCGCCGCACGCCTTCTCTCCGCTGTGCCCCTTTTCTCCGCACGCCTTCTCTCCGCTGCCGATCTCTCCAATCTCCTCTTTTGGCAGGTTTTTTCCGACGGGATCTCCTTCTCCAGCGTCTCAGGTGAACCCTAGTTTTTTTCCCCTTGTCCTCCTCGTCTTTTCCTCCCACCTTCCGCCCTTTCCTCAGCCTTTCCTTCCCAAATGTCCTTTCCTCCCACCTTCCGCCCTTTCCCCACCCTTTCCCCCGATTTTCTTTTCTAGAGGCGGTCCTACTGTCCCATTGCGAGTCCTCAGCCCTTTCGTGTCAGATCCGAGGAGGGGTGCAACTCTTTGACTATGATAGCAGTTTATGGGTTAGCAATGGGAGAATTTGGATTCGGTCACTAGAATTAGTGATCGAATTTGAATCCGGTCTTTAGAATTAGCGATCGAATTTGGATTCAGTTGCTAATTTTAATAATAAAATTTTGATTCAGTTTATAAATTTAGCGACGGAATGTAAAATTCAGTCTCACTACAAAAATACTGCTCATTTGGGACGAATTTTGGGACGAAAAAATTGAAAATATTCGTCGCAAACATGTTTAGGGACGAATTTTGCAACGAAAAATTTTCTGTTGCAAATGGCGCGTCGCAAAGTTTTGCAACGAAAATATCTAAATTCGTCGCAAACTTTGCGACAAATTCAGAAAATTTCGTTGCAAAACTTTGGGACAAATAAATAAGGGCGTCCCAAAATTTTGGCGACAAAAAAATAATTCGTCGCAAACTTTGCGACAAAAAATAAATTTTCGTCGCAAAAGGGACAAACAAATAATCAACAAAAAATGGCGGCAGATAAGCAGTTGCAAAAGTTTTGCGACGAAAAACTAAATTCGTTGCCAAAATAAAATCATTTTGCGTCGAATGTATTATTTTCGTCGGAAATTTCCGACGAAAAACTAGAAATTGTCGCAAATTTGCGACAAAAAACCAAATTATTCGTCGGAAACTACCGCGATTTTGCGACATAAATATTTTTTGTCGCCAATATGCGACGGAAAACCATTTTTTGTCGCAAATTTGCGACAAAAAAATAGTGTTTTCGTCGGAAATTTGCGACAAAAAGATTTTTTGTCGCAAAATGTAGATAATTATAAAAACTACTGTGATTACGATACGTTGGCGACAAAAAACTAGTTTTCGTTGCAAATTTGCGACGAAAACAATTTTTTTGTCGCAAATTTCCGACGAAAACTAGGATTTTGTCGCCAAATATAGCCGCACAGTAGTTTCGATAGGTTTGCGACGAAAATGGTTTTTTGTCGCAAAACTCGTCGCAATTTAAAAAAAAAATTGACAGATTCAATCTGTTTTTGCTAATATGAAACCTGTTTACATAAATATCACATCCATATACATCCAAAAATAAATACTCACATCCATATACATCCAAAAATAAATATACTCACATTCACAAACAACAAACATCCATAATATCAAGTTCCTACAAACTTCAGTAAAAAACAACAAGCTACAACAATATCAAACAACATCTAAATGTATCAAACATCCATATCCAAGCTCCAAACAAAAGTATCCAACAAACTAACATCCATATCAAATCCATCAACTCCATAAATCAATACATCCATATGATAAAGTATGTAAAAGACCAGAGAAAAAACTATGCAGAAATATCACCGTCCACGGCGACCTCGGGTGATACTTTCTGCGTCACTGATCGCTTCTTCATCAAAATTGTTTTTTCTTTTCCTACATCAGCAAACAGAAGTATTAGAAATATTAGAAAATTAATTTTTACAAATAAAGTATAAAATAGAAAAATTTACCTTTTTGCCGTCCTTGGATGAACCCCTGTTGAAAACACAATAAAAATATTAATTAGTAAACAATTATATAGTTATAAAAACCAAAAAATACTGTAACATGAAATGCGAGGAAAAATAAAATAATACACAACTAGGCTATGAAGAAGCGTCGTCATCACCGGCATCATGGGAAGGCTGATCAGGCAACTGACTTGGAGCGGAGTCTAACTGAAAATGCGCAAAAAGTAAATCCTGTCGTCTACGCATTTCTCTCATTTCTTCATCCCTTTGCAATATTATTCCTTTTAAATGAGAGACTTCTTCAGTTAGACTATTTATTTGTGCCCTCATTGCTGGTTGGCTGGAAGGAGAAGAGGTGGTAGGAACATGATGAGTTCTGCTCAGAGAACCCAATCCCAATATCCTCCCTCCCTTCGATCCTCCAGTGACCTCCAACCAAATATTCAAGTCATTTCCTACGGAGGACTCAGATCCATCAGCAATACTAGCACTTTCACTTCTCTGTGCTAGCTCGAGCTCATCATATTTTTCCTGTATTGAAAGATAAATAAATTTAATTTCCTATTAAAGAAGATACATAACTTTTAAAATTCATTTAAGTTAAATATTAAAATTTAAACCTTTAGTGTTCTAGCTCTTTCCCCGCTCCAAGTCTTATCTTTTTTCTGGAAAGTGCGGGTAAATGTCTCCATAAATACTGGCTCCTTTCCCATCTCCTGAGTCTAAAAAAACATTGTTAGAAATATAGAAATAAGCTAAATTTAATTAATTACATAGTGTGTCAAAAATTTTACTAATCTGCGCGCGTGTTCCTCTACATTGATGGAGCCTCCCGCATATGTTGCAGATGATTCACCAGAATTAGCTTTTTGATTTGCCTTATTTCTTTCACTTTTTTTTTTGCTTTCCTCGGTTTGCCAAACAGCAAGGATCTTTGTCCAATTTTCATCAGGGATGCACGGTGGTCTTTGTCCTCTGATCTTGGCATGATGGAGTGTATGCCGAATATGATCCCCACATTTTTTTTAAAAAATTCTCTTGATTTCCAATTCATCTGCTGGATCCCAAGTAAATGCTCGCTGAAATGAAAAACTCATAAATACTTAGATATATTCAATTATTTTTTAATATGACAATTACATTAAGAAAACATATACCTTGAATTCCCTCCACCATAAATCCTTTGTGGAGTCTGGAGTGCTGGTATAAGTTAATGAAGCTCCTCCCCAATGATTATTGACGATTCTATTAAGTTTGCGAATAATTGATACTGAATTTTGGAAACTATAAAAAATATCAAACAAACATTATTAGCAAAAAATTAAATATAATAAAAAAATAACAAAAATGATATATACTTACGAATCGCCCTCAGGAACTACAACCTCGCGATGTTGGTCTGTAGTGGACTGTACTGGAGAAGGAATTGGAGTTTGTAACGGCGACGGCTGTGGTGGCGAAGGTGTATGGGAAGGTCCTGCAGCAATGGGCGGTGAAGGTGCAGCAATGGGCGGTGAAGGTGCAGCAATGGGCGGTGAAGGTGCACCACTGGACGGTGAAAGTGCAGCAGTAGGGGAAGACGACTGTCGAGGTGCTGAAGGGGACTGGCTAGCAGCACTACTACGCCTATGTCCACCTCGACGAAACTGTGAAACAAAATTGTTATAAGATCAAATAATAAATAATGTTAACAATAAAAGGAATATGAAAAAACTTACCATGTCTATTCGGTATGAGGTGAGTAGAAGTCAAACAGCTATAAAATATAAATACTATGACCTGTAATAACATATAAGAAAAAATACAGTGCATCAATAGTGTATAAACAAGTAAAGAAGCAACAAGTTATATAAATATGACGAATACAACTAAATAACTCATAAATTTATCCTTACCATTATTTATAAAAGATCTTGTTTTTATATATAATCAAAATCTTCATTGTCATTGTCATTATCATCGTCGTCGTCGTCGTCTTCGTTATCATCGTCGTCGTCGTCGTCGTCGTCGTCGTCGTCGCTCTCAGCGTCTTCATTAATATTTTCATTAAGTTCACTTGCATCAACATTAATTACAATTCCGCTTGGATCTCGTAATGTTGAAATAACATGTTCTTCAGTCTCAAATGTGTTTCTAACTTCCTCTTGTTGATATGCAATGTCTTCCCAACGTTCCTCAATTTTGGACCGTGCTTTAGTTTTACATACAACCCACCAATCAATTTTGTCACGTCTCAAACTAGGATACGAAGCATAGAATACCTGAATAGCTTGTTGTGCCAACACAAATGGTTCATATCGTTTATAAAACCTTTTATGATTTATTTCAACCAACTTGTACTGTGGATGCACCTTCATTCCTCTAACTGGGTCAAACCATCGACACATAAACAAAATAACTTTCATTTCTGGTCCGGGATATTCTATCTCTATAATTTCATCCAGCAAACCATAAAAATCATTGCTTGCACTGGCTCGGTCATTTTCTGATGATTGAACACACACTCCACTATTCATTGTACTTTTTCCCATTCCATATTCCTGAGTATGAAAAATATATCCATTTATGAAATATGCTGGCCAAGTGCGTACCAATGCTTTCGGACCCCAAGAAAGATGAAATAGAAATTCCTGCTCAAGGTGAGCTTGATTGTCATAAACCTAAAATCCAAAAAACATGTATAAAAATTTGTCATATGTATATATATAAATGATAGTATAAATTTGATTGACTACTACTTACATATGATTTGAACCATGGTGCAAATTCTTCATCACAATATCGATCAAAGTCTTGTGCCGACATTTCAGAATATAATTGTTGAAAAATCCTACAATAAAATTAAATGACAGTCACACATGTGCCAAAATATAAGATATTACCAACATAAAAATTATATACTTACTCGAAATATGGCGTGACTTCTGGACAATTCAGTAAAATATATGTCTGAGCTGCACGCAATTCTTGACCAGTTAAATATCTCTCCTTACATTGTCCACTTGGTCGACCAAGATAGTTAAAAATTGAAAATGACTTTAAATTTTGATCAATAGGACCTTCATCATTTCTTCCTGGCCTCTGCCTTTTGCTTTTAACGTGAGGCTCAAAATAATATGATGCAAAAGTTGTTACTTCCTCGACGATATATGCATTGACAATAGAGGCTTCAACATGTGCTTTATTTTTAACCTTTCTCTTCAAATGATATAAAAATCTGCTTATCATATAAGAAATCAGATTATAAACCAAAAAAAAAATAATTAAGATCAATAAATATTTAGTCATTATTCGAATTTCAAATTCGTACCTTTCAAATGGATACATCCATCGATAATGGACAGGACCTCCAACTTTTGCCTCATATGGCAAGTGAACCAAAAGATGTTCCATGGAGTCAAAAAATGACGGTGGAAAAACCCTTTCTAAATTGCACAAAATGATTGGAATATTTTTCTCTAAAGTCTCCATGTGTGAATGTCTCAAAACTGTTGAGCAGAGATCGTGAAGGAAAATACTTAACTCTGAAATTGCAGCCCAGACAAAATTTGGTAACAACTCCTTAAATGCAATAGGAATAAGTCTTTCCATGAATATATGACAATCATGACTTTTCATACCACTTAATTTGTATTCTTTCAAATCAACACATCTTCCAATATTAGAGACATAACCATCTGGAAATCTCAAAGATTTTAGCCATTCACAAACAATACGTCTCTGCTCTCTATTTAATGTATAAATTGCCTTTGGCTTTGGCCCCCTACTATTTTCATCGACATCAAGACTGGGTCTTTTACAAATCAGTCGCATATCTTTTCTTGCATTCAAATTGTCTTTTGTTTTTCCAGGAATATCCATGACTGTATTTATCAGATTATCAAAAACATTTTTCTCAATATGCATCACATCTAGATTATGATTTAGTAAATGACTGTACCAGTACGGTAGATCCCAAAATATACTCCGTTTAGTCCATTTATGTGTGCTCCCATATTCATAAGGTGTACCACGAGGATCTTCAATAACAGAAGGAAAATTATAAACTCTGTACCAAAGCTGTTGACCTGATAATCTCATTGGTGGAGGTGTTCTTTCAACTCTATTTTTAGTGAATTCATCTTTATTCCTTCTGAATTTATGATTTGCTGGTAAAAATTGTCTATGACAATCAAAATAGCTGGCTTTCCTTCCATGTTTCAATCTGAATGATTTGGATCTTTCCATACATATTGGACATCCTAAAATTCCTGCAGTACTCCATCCTGATAACATGCCATAAGCTGGAAAATCATTTATCGTCCAAAGCAGTGCAGCCTTCATTATAAACGTCTGATTAGTATGAATATCATATGTAGGAAAACCATCATTCCATAATTGTTTCAGCTCTGCAATCAGTGGTTGCATGTAAACATCAATAAACTTTTTCGGATTTTGAGGGCCAGGCACAACCAATGTTAAAAACATATACGGTGTTTTCATACACATCCCAGGTGGCAGATTATACGGAGTTAATATAACTGGCCAACAAGAATAATTTCTTCCTGATTTACCAAATGGAGCAAATCCATCAGCACATAGACCCAATCTTATATTCCGAATTTCCTTTGCAAAATCAGGATATGTTCTATCAAAATTTTTCCATGCCTCTGCATCTGATGGATGACACATTAGATCATGTTCTGTTTGATGATTAGCATGCCATGTCATATGTTCAGCAGTGGCTTCTGATGCATACAATCTTTGTAACCTAGGAGTCAAAGGCAAATAAAATAGCTGACTGTATGCTTTACGTCGTTGTTGAGGCTTATTGATTCTCTTGTACCTAGCTTGATTACAAAATTTGCAAACATCTGCATCTTGATCTTCTCCCCAATATATCATACAACCATCTCTACAAGCATCAATCCTTTCCACTGGAAGACCTAAGTCTTTCACAAGTTTTTTCATACTATAATAATCAGTAGGCATGTTGTGATCACGCGGAAGTGCCTCTCCCATAACTTGAACAAAATCATTAAAACAATTTTCAGACACATTATGCTCAGCTTTTACATTCAATAATCTTGCAGTCAGAGATAATTGAGTGTGAGTGTCACAACCAGCCCACACAGGTTGATCTGCAGCACTTAGCATTTCTTGAAATTGTTCATATGTCTGACTATTTAAATTCTCATAAACATTTTGTTCTTGTACCCCCTCAAATGGTGATGTATAAGCAGAAAATAATTGTTCATCCGTTGGAGGACAACTAGAGCTTGCAAAACTCGGATCTGAAAATAAATTATGACCTCCTGCACTCTGATATGGATTGAATTGGTTATAAGTACTTTGATCACCACTCATTGACGCTTGTATATTTTGTTGTCCATAATATTCCTCGTCAGGTATAAATGGTTCACCATGGCTTGTCCAATTATAATAGTTAGGAGTGAAACCAAATCTACACAGATGTTCCTGAACTTTGTCACATTTTAAAAATTTACCATTGTGACATTTTCTACATGGACATCGTATCTTTTCTCCATCCATAAATTCAACTTGAGAGGTTGCAAATTCTAAAAATTGTTGCATTCCAACAATATACTCATCAGTTAATCCTTGACGGTTAGGTTTGTTCTTTCTATACATCCAACCCCTTTGATTCTGCATTTTTAATTTCCTGTTTTCAATTTAATCAATTAATATACATAACTAGTTATACCATGCATATAAAACATATCATCATTATGAAAACATGGAAATAAGGCAATCATGTGGATATATCAATTAACAAAGCATACCATAAATTATATAAGACAATCATAGATATATCAATTAACAAATTTATACTCACAACAGGTGAAAGCAAAAATATGCGTAGCACCTTCCCACGTCAAAGTAGGACCTGCACAATCATATTTACAATGTTATATTATATAACCAAGAACATTATTTAAAACATACTAAAAATAATTAACTTAAGATACAATAACCCTAACCCTATAAACTCTAATACTATTTTCTCACTAACCCTAACTCTAATCTGTAAGCTAACCAACATGTGCACTCGTTTCTACGCGCAAACACATAATCTAACCCTAACCCTAAGCTAACCTAGATAAACCTAACCCTAACCCTAAGCTAACATTGGTAAATCTAACCCTAACCCTAAGCTAACATAGGTAAACCTAACCCTACTCCACCACTGGCCGGCCAGGACCCTCCATTGGCCGGCCATCAGCCCACCAGTGGCTGGCCGGCCGGCCAACACACCACCACCGGTCGGCCGGCCGGCCAACAACCGTAGCACTGCCGGCCAGCCACCTCCGCCATCCAGCGCGCGCCAACAGAACGTAGGCAAGGGGCCGCCGCCACACCAACGGCCGGCCAACGAATCCACGCCGCCCGACCAACCACAAAGCAAAGAAACGCGGAGAAAGGGCTCGGAGAGGACCTTACCCAAAAAAATCACCTTCGCCGGCCGGTGTCGTCGCCGTTGCAGTCGGAGGAGGGCTCAGAGAGGAAGAAGCAGCGGAGGAGAGCGATTCGGCGCGGAGGAGAGGGATTCGCAGCGGAGAAGGGGGAGAAAATCGCGAGGAAGAAGAAAAGGGATCGGGCCGGAAGTTTAAGTTAGGGCATTTTGCGACAAATTCGTATTCGTCGCAAACTCGTTGCTAATTGGCGACAAAAAACAAGTTTTCGTTGCAAATCTGCGACAAAAACAGAATTTGTCGCAATTTGCAACGAACATATCTATTCGTCGCAAAATGACGTAACTCGGAGAAAATTATTACGGTATTTTGCGACAAATTCAAAATTCGTTGCATTTTGCGACAAATAATGTTATTCGTTGTATTTTGCGACAATATTCGTATTTGTCGCAAACTGACCTAATTATAACTTAGGGTTATTTGCGACAAACTCAAAGTTCGTTGCCATTTAGCGACAAATAATGTTTTGTTGCAACTTTTGCGACGAATATTATATTTGTCGCAAAATGACCTAATTTAAACGTGAAGCAAATCGCGAGGGAAAAAGAAAAGGGATCCGATAACTTAGGGTTATTTGCGACAAACTCAAAATTCGTTGCCAATTAGCGACAAATAATGTTATTCGTTGCAAATTTTGCGAGTTTGCGATTTTGCGACGAATATTATAATTTGTCGCAATTTTGCGACGAACAAGTCTATTCGTCGCAAAATCGGCTTTACAATTTTCTTTTGTATTAATTTTCGGTATATTTTGGCGACAAACTAATGAATTCGTCGCAAAGTTTGCGACAAAGTAATTTATTTGTTGCAGATTGGCGACGAATTTTACGACAATAAAGTTTTCATCCCAATTTTGCAACAAAATTTTTCTGTCGCCAAAGTTGTCGGAAATTAGCAACAAATGACTTTTTCGTTGCTAAAGTTGTTCCTAAATTGCGACGAATTTATTTCGTCCCTAAAATTTGTCCCAAATGTGCCATATTTTTGTAGTGATTCAATTACAATTTTAATAAATTTTAAGAATAAAATAAATAATATATAATTTATTCAATGAATATTTGGTCAATACGGCATCATTATTATATTTAAAATAAACAAACATTGTGAATTTTTAAACTTTATATTAAATTTATAATAAAGTGTAAAAATTATATAATACTAATTAGTTAATCCTAATTAAAGCTAATTAAAATTTCACTGGCCTCGAGACACCGAGCGTGTCTTGGGCTTGGAGCGATCCAATCCGCCCCTATTATTTTTTAGTAGGCTTGCCGTGTGAGACTCCTCAGCATGGCCAGAACCAAGAACGCTAATCCGGTAGTCTCGTCATGATGACGTTACCGTACTAGTGTTGCATCCGTGTCGCACCGCGACGCCACTGCTGAGGAAGATAATGGTGTTTCGTGGCTGGACGTGGAACGGAACAGGAGGCCCCACATCGAGTCACGTCCTGGTTCCATAAATGGAAAAGGCAACTTTCTCGCGACTCCAGCGCAGAAGCTCCTCTTCTTCCTCCTTGATCGATTAGGCTGGGCATGGAGAAGCCGTCGGCGGAGCCGGAATATCTCTCGGGGTTCGGAAACCACTTCGAGTCGGAGGCACTGCCGGGGGCGCTGCCGCGCGGCCAGAACAACCCCCTCAAGTGCCCCTACGGCCTCTACGCCGAACAGATCTCCGGCACCTCTTTCACTGCCCCCCGCAAGCTCAACCAGCGCAGGTGCTCATTGTAGTCCATGATAGCGCGTGCTTTCTTGAGTGGAAAAGGAGGACCAACGCTTGTGCTTGCCTGATCTGATGATTTCATCTCGAATTTTGGCTATTTTAACAATCTTAGATTTGTGTGTTTCTTTTTCAGTGTGGAGACTGATTTGACTGTGTCCTTCTTTATTTTGCTTTCCTGTGCCTTTTTCTGCTTTTGTGCTTCCAATTTCCGTAAATTGCTGCTGGCATAGCTACTCAAGTGTTCTTTCCGAATTTTATATAAGTGCTCGTTTGCTCATATTTCAGTTATCGATCATAGGTATCGGGTAAATTCCGGTGGGGATCTTCTAATAGCTCTGCAATTTGTCATCTGTCATGCTGAACGATCTAAATTTTGATTTGTGCTATTGTTTTTAATCTCTGGACCCTCAGCTGGTTGTATCGTATAAAGCCTTCGGTCACTCATGAACCGTTCCACGCTCGTGTTCCTCGCCATGAACGTCTTGTTAGTGAGTTTAATCAATCAACTAGTTCTGCTACACCAACTCAGCTGCGCTGGAAGCCAATAAACATCCCGGATTCAGGTTCATCAACAGATTTCATTGATGGACTTTATACTGTGTGCGGATCAGGAAGCTCTTTCATTCGGCATGGTTATGCAATTCACATGTATATTCAATTTTCCGTTTTAGTTGATTTGATTTTTTTTATCACTCTTGAATTTCCAGTAGTTTTGAGGACCCATTTTTCATGAATAATGCTTCTTAGAGAAATGTAATATTTTTCTGCTGTCAATCAAATTACAGCTTTTATATGTTGTAGGAGAAAGAGCACTATTTACATGTCCAAGTGACTGATAGAAAGATTAGAAAATATAAAATATATACACTATATATATAAAGCAATGTAACAGCTTGAAATATTACTATTTATGCACAAAAAATAAATGAAACATTCAAGCAATGTGATAGAAGAAAATTATCTAGGGTGAGGGAGGCGATAATCATGTTTTGAGCAGATCACTTTAACCAAAATATATTGCACAACAAACTTCACCTGAAATATGCTGGATCCTGGATGTTTGAAAATTTTAGATAGTTATTCTAAAGTTCATCTGTCTGATTGAACCCAAATATATGATCATGAAAAATGTTGCTATACACTGAAGCTCAACTACACTTTTGTGTATGCTAAGATACTAAATAGTTCTACAATTACACTTTGATGTTTGACTTGACGGTCAATCTAAATGATTGATAAACCAACATACTCTTGCTAACAATGAATTATAAACTCCTCTATGGCCCAGATAACAAAATAGTGAGTTTTTTTTTGTTGCAGTTTTATGTTTTGCCTTTCATCTACCTGATCTATTATTATACTACCTTGAGAAAAATTAACTTTGTTTCATAAACCTTACCTGATGATAGATGTGGCAGAGATGTTATGCAAGTAAAGCAATCATTTTATTCTGCCAGTAGCATATAATAGTTAAGTTGAAATTGCTTCACATGAAGCTGTGGATGCACTGATCTAGAGCATCCTCATTGATTTTCACATAATTTTCATAGTATGAGAGAGAAGAAAAACATGGATATTAGAATTAATCATTTTTGATGTTTTGTTTGCGTGCAGGTATGCTGCTAACAAATCCATGGATGGTTGTGCCTTATGCAATGCTGATGGTGATTTTTTAATAGTTCCACAGAAGGGAAGTAAGCATCATCCGTTTACTCTATGACTAGGTTACTTCTGTGTGGTTTCACTTCTAGAACCAATATTGGAAACTTAAGAAATTTCTCCAAAATGAAATCACTGCCATTGCTTAAGCAAAGGGCATGTTCTTCTATCTCATATGCTATAATTTTCTAGTTGAGAATCTGTATGTATAAATAAATGGTAAGTTGGTAACGACTTAATTTCTTGAGCTTTTCCTTTTGCAGTTTGATAAAGGTCTTCCTATAGTTTAATCTCAATGAGCTTTAACTGTTTTCTCATTGTTTGATTAGTTAAGTGAGGATGTGAAAATCGTATGCTATTTTTTATTATCTTGACTGAAAATGCAATTCTGTTATTTGAACTGTTGGATAATTTTTTTCCAAGTGATATAGCTAGTTAAACATTTGTATCTCACTTTGCATCTTGAAGTTAGTCTTAGCAATGTGAAGCTGGAAAGTTCCAACTACTCAGCATTAGTTACATAACTATACAACTTTGTTCAGGCCACTATCACACTTAATATTTAGACTAACCATTTATCCTTTATATTGCTACAAGAAAAATCATATGGCATCTCCTTCTATGTCCTGTAAATAACTGATAAATTAATTTAAGTTGGAAGCCGTAATGCATCTTGAACACTGAATTTGATCATTAGGTACTTAGAGAACTTGTAGATTTTTGCTTGTTATGTTGCCTGTTGATTTGGGCTTCTTCTTATATTTTGGGAATTTGGAAGATTTACAATTTGCCCTTATTTTAAGCAACAATATGTATTCACATGTATCATCATCAAGAACTGGTTTGTGCTTGATTAGTTGTCATTTGTCTCATCCTTCTTAAGACCTTTCTTTTTTTGGCAAACCCAGGGTTGTCAATAACAACCGAGTGTGGGAAGTTGCAAGTTTCTCCTGGAGAAATGGTTGTGCTTCCTCAAGGGTTTCGTTTTTCTGTAAACTTGCCTGATGGTCCATCAAGGGGCTATGTTGCTGAAATTTTTGGTGCACATTTTCAACTTCCTGATCTTGGCCCTATTGGTATGAGCTTCAGTATCCTGTCATTTAAGACATTTAATCAAATTATATTCAGAATATTTTTGCAATGTACGCATATTTGTCGCATAGGGGCTAACGGTCTGGCTGCTGCAAGAGATTTCCTTGTTCCGACTGCTTGGTTTGAAGAAAATTACCGGCCAGGGTATACAATTGTGCAAAAGTTTGGTGGAGAGCTTTTCACTGCAAAACAAGATTTTTCTCCATTTAATGTGGTTGCTTGGCATGGAAATTATGTACCATATAAGGTACTTCTTGTTAGTCAAATATGTGACTGGTAATTTCAGCTCAAGTTAGATGTACACAACTCAAAATATGTGACTGGTACTTCTTGGCTTCACGCTATTGACTTGGTTTCTAATGTCTCTAGATGCTACATAGATGCTACATAAATGCTACAATAGTTTAGTTTCAATTGGTCCAATAAATATATAGGAAGTACCATACAAGGTATCTCTTGTTAGTCTGGTAATTTCAGCTAAAGTTAGACCTACACAATTATTCAAAATTCAGTCACTAGAACAATATGCTTCACGCAGTTGATTCGGTTTCTAACATCTCTGGACTCCAGGTAAATGCTACAATAGTTTGGTTTCAATTGGTCCAATAAATATATAAGAAGTACCATACAAGGTACTTTTTGTTAGTCAAATACAATTACCCAAAATTGTATTTGAGGTAAATACGATTTTAGCTAAAGTTAGACAAACACAATGACTGAAACATTAGGCTTCACACTATTGGCGTGATTACTAATGTCTCTAGACACCAGGTAAATTCTTCAATAGTTTGGTTTCAATTGGTTCGATAAATGTACTGCAGATCAATCTTGAGTACGATACTTTCATTGCCTGTGACTCTGGTCAGACCAAATATATATAGGAAGTTCTAGAGCAGAATTGGTTTATGCCTGTGGTTGCTTCACAAGTATATAGGAAATTTAACATTAGTTTGCATTTGTTACAGTAACTGATTGATGGACACTAATACTCAAAATTCTTCTCGGGCATGCAATCACTGAAACAATAGGCTTCAGACTATTGACGCAATTACTAATGTCTCTAGACTCCAGATAAAGCTACAATAGTTTAGTTTCAATTGGTTCAATAAATGTACTGCAGATTACCCTTGGGTACGATTCTTTCATTGCCTGTGATTCACACCAAATATATAAATAGAAAGTTCTAGAGCAGCATTTGTTCGTGCCTGTGGTCGCTTCACGAGTATATAAGAAATTCAACATTAGTTTGCATTTGTTACAGTAAATGATTGTTGTTTGCTGAATTTGGGTGGAGCTGATTCTATCCAAAATAACTAATCTAGAAGGGGGCACCCTTATAACTATAGACAAAGTGGCATTATAGGCGTGGAGCATCCTAACTTCAACATATCCCCTCATGTCCATCGTGACTCAAAGTATGGGTCTATCTCTCATTCCATGAAGAATTCAAGTGGAGCTCATTTCATCAAAATGACTCGTCTCTTAAGAGGGGAACACCCTTTTAATATATAAACACAGTGGATCACCACACTTGTACACGTGGGAATAATAGCTATCTCTGTTTCTTATGCTTCAGTTCTGCAGTTAAGGATTTCTCATATAGCTTATCAATGGTTTTTGATCTACTTTTGTGTGGTCATAATAGCAGTTAAAATGATTCCATCACGAGTTCTAATATTTTTTTTTTGGTGTGTGTGTTTCAGTATGATTTGAGTAAGTTCTGCCCATTTAATACTGTTTTATGTGATCATGGGGATCCTTCTGTAAACACAGGTATTTGATTCAAGCTTTCATTTTTAAGCAAGTTTTTTATTCTGGACGATAACAATTTTGAGGTGACTCTATGCTTTTCTTATGTGTTGCAGTGCTAACAGCACCATCAGATAAACCAGGTGTTGCATTACTTGACTTTGTAATTTTCCCACCGCGGTGGTTAGTTGCTGAGCATACTTTTCGTCCTCCATATTATCACAGAAATTGTATGAGTGAATTTATGGGTTTAATTTATGGTGTGTATGAGGTATATACATGATTGCATTCCGATTCCATCTTTATGAATCTAATTTCATTTCATATTAAGATTGACCAACTCTCAATTACAGGCTAAAGCTGATGGGTTTCTTCCTGGGGGTGCCAGTCTCCATAGCTGTATGACACCTCATGGACCCGATACTACAACCTATGAGGTACTATCTAAGATCCAATTTACAATTGCGTTAAATGATTGCAATAGCTGCATAATGGACTGCACAATGTTCTCCATTTCATTGTTTAGGCAACTATTGCCTGTGGTGACAATAGTGAGCCATTTCGGATAGGGGGTACCTTGGCTTTCATGTTCGAGTCATACCTCATACCTCGCGTTTGCCCTTGGGCACTCGAGTCACCTGACCTGGATAAAAACTACTACCAGTGTTGGATTGGATTGAGGCCACACTTCTCACCTCACAACGGAGTAGAACAAAATGGGAGTCTTGCTATTTCTGCCACTGGAAGAGTTCCTTCTGAAGATGGTGAAACTGTATGACAGAATTTGTAAACTTGGAAGAGTTCCTTCTGAAGATGTGCTAAGAAAACATGGTTAAATTTGTAAACTTGTGCATAATAAATAATCTAAAAATGCTGAAAATAAAAGAAAAAGATCGTCAGAAGCCATGTATCATTGGCATAGGCAATCTTAAATAAGTTCTCAGTAAATATTTAAGATTTTAGAATAAAACTCTTTGAGTTAATTTCATTGCATTAGAATCATTAATTCTTGCTGTAATGCTATCTGAATCATACTGACTATATGCAGATGATCTTTGGGGAATGATCAAAATGCTCCTTAAGGTATAATGATTTTTTATAATATTTTTGAGATTTTATTAACTATTTTGATAACAAAGTAAAAAAAATGAGGAATATTTTCCTCTCCTGGCGATCATCAATTTAATTGCTTGTCTATATTGTTACTGATTTGCTAGTAATCCCATTGATCAGTTGGTGATATTTTTCCCCTTTGGATGGCTTCCTTGTCTTATGACACTTGAAGAAACAATCAATTGTTACTTAGGGATACATGATTCTGTGGATCTAGGAATGGCTCCTCGTTTGGGTGCGATCCAATTTTCTAACACTGAACTAGTCGACAAGATGAGGCATTAAAGGATTCGTGACTCCCTTTCTATGGACCTCTATGGCTATGGCTTCCCCATCCTCCTTGATAGTGGCCACCATAGGTTTCAACGAGTCAACCCGACCTCGACTCAACACAGCTTTGATTGTGCTTGGCATAATCCAACTTGGTTCATGTTGTGCTTGGATTTTTACATGACTAGTGCAAAGCACGACACAGTATCATTTAGCATGCCCAACGGACCGAACACACAATCCAATTTCATAATTTTTTTACTATAAAATTAAATCCCTATCCCTAACATAGTTTCAAAATATACTAAATAAACCTTAACCATTTAATTTTTTAGAATAATTTTGGTTTGTTTATTATTATTGAATTTGCACTTGATATATTATTTTGAGCATGGTCTAGGGTAGCTATGTCAGTTTCATATCAGGTTTGGGTTGTCACCAACTTGGGTCGTGCCTGACATGATTGGCATAGAGTTATTGTAGGTTCGGTATGTCTGAAATCATAAGAACAAAGCAGTGAGAACCACTCATTATCCATTTGAAACTATTAGACAATGAGGGAATGGGTGCGTCTCCAAATATCTCAGTCTTTATTGGTTCATGATCTATTGGTTCATGCTCGGAACGAAGTTTGGAAGGAAGTGAAGAGAGGGATGGATAAATAAAAAGAGAGAATTTGAATTTCTTATTTGGGATGGAATGAATTAAAGAAGAAAATGGGCGAGAAGGTTAAGTTTTACCTTTGCATATTTATAAATCATTATAATTTTTTATACTCGGATTTGAAATGTAATAGGGAAGAGAAAAAAATTTATTTTATTTTTATTTTTTTAAAATATTAATTTTTAAATTAACTCATCTGTTTATGTATCTCATATTTGCATTGTCACTCTTCATGCAACGTGCGCAGTCACCATCTAATGTCTAACCGCTCGCACTTCATGATGTTGTCGGTCCTCGTCATAAATCTCTTCGAGGATAAAATTAAGAGGATAGAAATAAGTAATCATAATCTTTTTCTTCTCCTCTTTTAAGGACATAATTTATCTAAAGAGCATGCGTTGTCTATTTTAAGATCTTCTATATCATAGTTTCTACATGTAATATTGATAAAATTTTATAATTTCTCATTCGTCCTTTACATGCGTTATCTTTTTTAAGAAGTAAAAGTATTTTTGTAACTTTATATATTTAAACTTCATTCATTTTTTTTCCTCCCAAATAAGATAATACATGTTACATACATTAATGAATCTTCAATCCCTTCCAAATAAAAAAACATGAATATTTTATTTCCCCTCCCTTTCCCTTCCTTCCCCTTCCTTTTTCTTCCGTTAATGAAATCTCTCTTATCCCATCCAAACAGAGCCTAAGTTGAGCATCTAATTAGTACAACGTGAAGCAACTCTCTCATATGAAATAAAACCATCCATCATAAGTAAAAAATTATAAAAGACAATCGATGCACGAAGTTCTTAGGGTGTGTTTGATTCTAGTTATCATATATAACCCGGTTATGTGATTACCTGGTAATCACGTAAGAAGTTTTTAGGGTGTGTTTGATTCAAGTTATCATATATAACCTTAGTTATGTGATAATCAAGTTATCACATAATTAAAATTTTGAAGTATAAAATATAACTTAGGGAGCATTTGGTTGAGAGTTATCTTTATAATCTTGGTTATCTATCAAAGGATGATAACCTTGTTTGATTCAGATTATCAAAGATTCCCGAGTAATGCAACATTATTGTCATGTCAACAAAATGGATTATAACCCCGGAATCTCATTACCTTGTTAGGGTAAGGTTTTTCACAATTTGAAGGGAATAAAACATAATCAATTTAATATTTACTATATTACTTTTAATTTAATTTATTTTTAGAATAAATTAAATTAATGATATTAATATTAATAATATTAGTGATAATATATTAAAAATTAAATATAATTTATTTATATTTTTTAAATTTAAAATAAATTTATAAATTTATAATAAAATAATTTATTAAAATAATTATTTTAATAAAATAATTTTTAAATTAATAAATATAATTCATTAATGTTATTTTTTAAAATTTAAAATAAATTTTTATATATTTTAATAAAATAATTTATTAAAATAATTGTTTTAATAAATTATTTTATTAAATTAATAAATATAATTTATTAATTTTATTTTAATAAAATAATTTATTAAATTAATAAATATAATTTATTTAATCGAATTGGACTTTAAATCTCTAAATCAAAAAAATCAAAATGCACCATGCACCATGGTCGCTTCAGATGTTGGAACTTCTCTATTAGATCCTCAGCATCGGATACGATTGTGCAAGTGGCACGGGCAACTCGATCGTGTTCCCTAGACCTCCTAGGTGAATAAAGCAACAAAGTTCACTATTGTATATTTTATCATTATTGAAAAGTTGATTAATTTAGTTGAAAATTAAATTAATTAATATTTTATTAGTTCAATTTATTCAATTTTTATTAGAAAATTTTATCGATTTGATTAATTTAAAAAAAATTAATTTATTCGATTTTGATTAAATTGGTTCAGTTGATTTAATTCTAAATCGATTACTAAGCCCTATATGCGATATATTTGGTGCATTTTTATTTTATATACCATAGATAAAGTTGTTTAAAATTATTATTTGTGTAATCAACCTCTAGGATTTCGATGTTTGACAATATATCCAAGTCTAATCAATTTGACCAAGAATTAATCCAAACAAGACCTGATATTTGAATATGAGCTACGTCTAGTCAAGTCAAGGTTGACTAAGTGACTAGCAAAAAGTCTAGTCAGACCAAATATGTTATCGAATGACTAGCAAAGGAAGTTCTAACTGAAAGTTAGGCAAGTGTGAGCAGTCTATGAAAACTGGAAATTAGACAAAGGTACGAGTCCAAGTGTGTCAAGGTGATTAGAAAAGGTATAACTGAAAATTAGACAAAGGTATGTCCAAGCAGGTCAAGGGTGACTCGATGATTGACAAAGAAAAATCTTAGAGAGTAAGCCTTAGGTGGTGAGAAGTCTTGGAGGGACTCCAAACATGAAGCATAGTAAGTTAGACTTACAAGGTAAGACTAGTAGGTCAGACGAATTACAGAAGTAGGCTAGGTAGTTTGTTTATTGTTATATACTTGTCTTGTAGGAACCTGTAGTTGGAAGTAAGATTGAGGAAACATATAAAGGTAAACCAGGCGCAGCCAGACCAAGTCCAAAGTGAACTGAACTTGGAATCGATAAACCGATCCCAAGGATAAATAGACCAATAAAGGCAAGGATCGGTAGATCGATAAGCTTGATAATGACGCGATCACAGATCGTGATGAACTTGATGGTAGGGATCAAGTTTGCCCATGATCGATATACTGATAAAGCGGATCGGTAGACCGATCCAGGTCTATAAAAACAAGCCTCAAAACATAGACAAACACCAATCTTCCTACTATTCATACTCTATGCTCGAAAAATAAACAACGAGATGTTGCTAGTGCAACTAAGAAAGCTCCAAAAGGAGTGCACTGCCTTCAAGATTTTCAAATTGGCTCGTAACATTTGAATGAATGAAAAAAATATAAATGATCGAGAATCACTCCTGTCTCAACCACACTGATCCTACATAAAGTTCATGTATTTTTTAAAGTACATGATGAATTATTTAAAAAATAAAATTGTAAAGTACATAATAGATAATAGAATATAAAGTACATTATAAATTTATTTAAAAAATATAAAGTTCAGCTAAATTTAGCAACTAGCCCTCAATTAATTCATGTTGATCTAGTGCATTGGACACTGACTTGATACTTGCAAATCAAAATTTATTTCTGATGCGGTAGAAATTTACCATCTCATTTGAGTTTTGCTGTCAAAGCTTTTCATATTACTAAAGAGATTTTGTTCGGTGACACGGCTGACTCGGTAAGGAAAAATAAATGTAGAGGACATCCGCCCTTATATCTTAATGAGTTATCCACCGTTGTATCTTAACGATAGAATGGAGAAAGATTTATCATTTTTTTAATGATGAAAGAAAGAGAGATTTAGAGAGAGCCTCCTCTCCTTCGCAGATCAGTACATATCTAAATATTTATAAGTGCGATAGGAGCAAGACATCTTTCATTTATCTAATATGAAATTCCTAACTCCATCCTTACATATACACAAGGACGGAGTCACATAATTTACTCGGGCTTTAGCTCAGAGACCGATGATGACCGACAATGTTGAAAAGAAGGCTACATGAACGGAAAAAAGAAAAATGTGAGAAAGCAGTGTTGGGATCGGCTAGGTGCGTTGCGCGTGTTTATGCGTTTCAAAAACGAATACAGCGGAAGCAAAACAAGTAATAAACTAATTATTACAACACACACATCGCACGCATGCAAGATACAACAGATTGCACAGATAATAGCAATTTAAAATTTTCAGAATAACCATTATTCTAGGTATACCTGTTGTATGACTCTGAGCGGAAAGGGCATGAACCGTTGAGTTGCTCTATCGGTGATCCACGCCAAGTTTGTCGGGACAGCTTCTTAAGCACGAGTCGCCGTTGCTGGTTGCGGTACTAGCCGTTAATCAGCAACGGTCGATACAGAAGAATACCCTAAAATCGGAAACGCGCAACAACACACGTTGCTTTCGTTTCCGGGGTTTTCTAACGATCGCCGGTAAACTAATTTACGGAGATCTTCTCAAAGGCACAAATCCGGAGTCTTTCCGGTAACGATGGAAACTTCCGAAATCAGGATTCCGGCAGCAATGCTCTTCCTCCTTGCAGCAACTTCACCAAGGTTTGTCTTGGCCGGCAGCAGCAAGCAACAGCAAAAGGACGCCTGCAGCAAGCACCAGCAGAAAACCGGCAGCAAGCTCCAACAAGTTCGGCGGCAGCAAACTCCAACAGTGGGCCGACGGCAGCAAGCTCAGCTGAGGGCCGGCGGCAGCAACCCCAATCCAATGGATCGGGCAGAGGAGCAACAAGGAAGAAGAAAGGAGAGCTAGAAGAAAAAGGGGCGGCGGTAAAAGAAGCAATCGAATCACCTTCTTGACCGCCGGCACCCTCCTCCTTTTAAAGAGGATGAACCTCAATCCCTAGCGTTGATCCTTCCTTCTTCACCGCCGAATCAAAGGCACAATCCGAGATCTCTTTCCTTCTTTGCACAAGAGCCAGCCGAGAGAAGGAAGACAAGCTTCCTTGTTTGCTCAAGATCCGGCCACAAGGGGATTTCTTTCCCTTCTTTGCAGCTGGCGTCGGGCAAGGAGGCGCACTGTGCAGCCGCGTGAGGGAGGAGGAGGGTGAACCGGATTTAGCATGAACCATATTTTAGGGTTTTTCCAATTGAACCGGGTTCAATGCTTTAAAGGGTTTATTTGGTTTGGTTCAACTTGGTTCACAACCAAAACCTTAATTGAATGACCAAATGAACTCCGATTTAACCCAAACAAGTTTCGTTTGTTTCGTCTTCTCAAGACGAAGCCTGTCATGCCTTCCGTTTTGCCAAAATGCTTTCCAACATGAACCAAACCAAGTTGGTTCAATCTTTGGTTCAAAATCGATTTGTCTGGTTCACCAACCAGATCATTTCCGATTTTGGTTAATCCATCTTCATAAGATAGAATCCATCATTTGCCTTTGTCCGGTCTAACCGGATTTCTTCTGTTTTGAGAATCTAATTATCAAACTCATTTTAAGTCCTTTCAAACTTGTAATGCGTGTGACCCAATAGGTTTCCGGTTATGTTGGCCGTCCGAAATTAACTCCTAATTTCGGATCGATCATGAGTGGCACCTAGTAGTACATCATGATCCCCAATTGACCGGAAAATCAATAACTGATTTCAGAACAATTTCTAAACCCTTCAGCAGCTTTACTGAAACGTGCCTCGTTCCTTTCACCGTCTTATACCCGCTTGGTTCAGGACATGGTCTGTGTGTGTCAGTCCCCACTAGGCTGACTATGTCACACCTAGCCCAAGCTTACTTCCTTGTTCTGAGGATTCGAGTTACTCGTACACGTGTTCAAGAATACGTGTTGCTTTGGCCAAAGACTTTCAGTAACAATCCAAACAAGCGGCCGTAGGGTATACGTCTCTTTTTATAAAGAGCGGTGAATCCTCTGTGGGCTATTCAAACACCTTCGGGCACTTCAACTCATACCCAATCATCTCGGGTCCACACCTCCTTGGAGATGCTTACTTAAGATGTTAAAGTATAAGCTTCCGCGACCAAGGTGACTTGAATACCGCAAGTCTGAGGAAACTCGCACTTAAGCTGCACTGAGAACTTCATTGACATAAAAGGAAACCACATGAAGTCTCATGGCAGGTCACTCCAATGAACTAGTTACCTTTAACTAGCATCCACGTTTAACTCTCAACATCCAATGTCTCCAGCTAGTGAGAGCTACTGCTTGGTAAACCAAGGAGTATAAACGTGCTAGTCTCAACAGAATTGATGACGTCCGTGTTTATCAATTCATCGACTAGGGAAAGTTTCAATACTTTCATAATTACACATGTAGAGAAACTCACAGTTTGTGATCGTATCACAAATTCTCTCATGCTATGAAATGTATTGTGGACATTCAGTGAACAAGTCTAAGATCCAATCAAACATATAAAATATGCACTTAAACAGTGAATTTATTCAATACAAATTATAATCATAAGGCGATTGCCTTAGACAGACAACACCTCCCAAATATGAACACATGGTCTCACGGAGAACATCTATCACACAGGAATTTATTCAATTACTGTGGAACTCAGTAGAGAATTTCATTTTGTAAACCACATAATTTTTATATTTTTTATTTCTCTCAAAATTATGTACTATTTCTCTTGAAATTGTCATATATAATAAAGAAAAAAGAATTAACAAGAAACAAACAAAAGGTTGCCGACTTATTCTATAGCTATTTTATTATTTCATGAATTTTTATGGATTAAATAATTTTATATTTGATTGAGAAAGGTACTTGAAATAATTGAAATATCAATTTCAATGAAATTGATATTTCTTTTAACCATCTTTCTTAATCAACTTTTATTTTTGAAATCATAATTAACTTTTAGTTCACTACTACGTTTATATATGAAATTTCCTAGCTATATATATACAAGTTAATTAAGAGTACAACAGGAATAGAATAGAATATTATTTATTTTTATTTTGTACTTTTTAAATTTTTATTAATAGTTTTTCATAAAAACTATATTTTGAATGGACAGCAAATTTCAAATAAATAATATTTCAAATGAGTAGGTGGCTAGCTAGGGCGCATTGTGATCATCAAAAGTCGAATGGATATATCAGAGCATCAATAAGCTAAGTCAGACAAACAACAAAGTTAAATTGATGAGTCAGATCGATATTAATCAATCTAAGAAATTATTTAGAATAGAATGGATAAACTCGTTGAATATATATAATCATCATGCATGTTTTCATATATATTATAATAATTTTACCAACATATATATTATAATATGACTTATAGACAACCATATAATTAGTTAGGCATAAGAAATAAATTATCATCAAATTAATCAACTTTCAAAGTGCGACGTTGCTTTCATAAACTGAGCTTTCCTCCTCCTTTTTTTCCCCTCAAAACTTGTGATCGATAACGCTAGTTTTTATTGCACGGCCGGCAGGAGAGCTATTACAATATATAAATATATATATATATATATCAGAAATGGCGACAAGCCAGGTGATGTGAAGTGCTTACTGGTGAAGCTACGTGGTGTTGTTCCCTCTGCATCACCATCCAACTGAATGATCAGTTGAACACCCATTGAACAAGTTCTAGTGTTGGCGGATGAAATGGTTGCATCGCAGCTGATTAATAAATCTTATCGATTCACACTTACAATGTATTTGTTAGAATTTTTTGTCCCGGAGCAATGGTGCAGCAGTAGGACATCCGGATTGTGATTTCCGTAGGACCGAGCCGATCACTCCCAGAGATGTGACTACTGGGATTATCATTTTTTTTGTAAGAATTTTTCATCCCCGGGGCAATGGTGCAACTACTGGATTGTGACCGTATTTACGGCGTATTTGCAAGAATTTTATTTCAAATGGGGAACGCAATCAAAGAATGTTGGGCATCTGGATTGACCGCCGTATGCGCTTCCTGATTTACCCTGGTGGTCGGTGGGAAACTTCCGTGGGACCAGGCCGGGCACTCCCAGGGATTGAGTCCATGAGACTGACTGGGATTTATCATTTTTTTTTTAAAGAATTTTTCTCTAAATGGGGAGCGTAATCAAAGGATGCTGGGCATCTAGGCTGACCGCTACCTGCACTTCTCGATTTACCTTGGTGGCCGGTGGGAAACTTCCGTGGGACCGGATCGATCATCCCCAGAGATAGTCAATAGGGCTAACTGGGATTTATCATTTTTGTAAACGAGTCAAATTTATTTAATAAATTAATCGAGTCAAAAATCAAATGAACCAAGATATATTGTTCAAGTTTAATTTAACTTAGTGTTTTTTTTTTAGTTTGAACTTGGTTTGAATTTAACTTGAGTTGGGTCTGTTTAGATGATATTATATTAAACTCTCAATTTAAATGATTAATTATTAAATTTGATAATATAAATTTATATATTTATTTTAATTTTTTATATTCATTTATCATATTGATAAAAATTTATCGATAAATATGATTCATAAATTTTATTCATGAATGTTATTCGTCATTCATAATTTCTATTTATAAATATTAATAAATTAAACATATATATATATATATATTTTCAAATTTATTCATACTTATTATATAATTAATTTATAAGTATTAAATAAATATAAATAAATTATCATCAAATCAAATCAAATCAAATATCAAACTTGCTCATCAATATTTCATTAGCTTACAATGCATCCCAATTAAGGGGCCTCTGCCCACTCAACCATTCAATGCCTATTTTATGTAGCAAGGGGAGTGGTAGGGTGGTAGCCTCCACCAACCTTGACCCTCCCCTCCCAATGTCGTGTTGATCAGAGCTTCTTCTTCTGTTTTTTTTCCTTTAAAAAAAAGAAAAATAATTGAATTGTGACGTGGAATTATATTGATTTCAGATCACTCTATCACATGGATGCATCAGTATCATTGGGACCTTGGAATTGGATAATGAGATGATTCATTCCTTCCTATGCTTGTCCCTTTTTAAATTTTTTAAATATGAATTGTGCATCATTTTCCCTTGTTTGATATCTAATGGAGAGACCCTCATGCTGTTCCAGTCGATCGAGTGCAATGTATGCTTCGTTGTCTTCCAAACATGCTTTGTATTTTCTAAGCCTCGCCTCCTTTTTTTCTGGAAAACATTATTAATTAATTAAGATAGCTAGATTCCTCTTCTCGTCGTCATGATCGTTATCGCAAAAAAGCAAGAGGAAATGGAGTAGTTGTCGGAGAAGGAATACTTCGAATCCACTCCTCCCTCTCATAATGGAAGAACATGATACATTTAGGTTCAACGAACAAGCTAGCCTTCAATATTATAAATGTTTAGTGCCTAATAAGAGTTCAAAATTTATTTGTGCTTTTTGATTTATTTTAATGATCGATAAAAAAAAATTTATAAAATTGAATCAAAATTATTTTAAGAGTTGGATAATAAGTGTTAGATATCTAAATTAATAGATTTGATACAATACGTGACTCCCCTCCGCTACCCCGTGCGCGACTTCTCTAACCCACGTTCACTGTCGTCGGGATTGCATCACTGTCCGGCCATCACCAGCCGCTGGACCGGGCCCGATCAACGCGCCACTCATCGGCACGTCGAACAGCGTCGGTCCGACGGCCGGCGGTGGCTGGACGCCGGTCGGACGTCGGCGAATTTGGCCGGAAAAATCGGCAGTTTCTCCGGCCAAATCACGGCCGGAGATCGGCTGAGGAAGGACCGCCGGCCGCCGACGGTCCTTCCTCGGCCGATCTTCGATCGTGATTTGGCCGGATTCCGACCGCGATTCGGCCATTTCTCCGGCGCGCCCATTGCCGCCGCAATTCCGACCGAAATTCGACACCGGTCGACGCGCCGACGAGTGGCGCGTCGATCGGGTCCGGTCCGACGGCCGACGGTGGCCGGACGGCGCGGCGAGGGTGGCCGAAAGCGGCGGGGGTCAGAGAAGAAACACTGTGCATTCCCAAATTGGACGGTCCAGCTTCACGCGCGATCGCGTGATGAACGGTCAGATTCAAGTCGCGCACGGTCGCGCATTTCTCCGTCGCGTATTATATCAAACCTCTCTAAATTAAATATGGAATTGAATAGATTTTTCTGAAAAAAATAAATTAATGACGAGAATGTGACTTTAATTTTTGCCAAACAATTTATATTCGATGTGAGCTGGGGCAAGAAATAATAAAAGGGAAAGAAAAACCTTTATTTATTTATTTTTACTTATTTATATGCTCGTTTCGTTACCACTTACCAAACCCTCTGCTGTTTCTTCTCTCCTTCCTCTGCTCTTCTTCCTCTCTCGCTCTCACCATGACAGCTTCTTCTCCGTCAGAGTGTCGGAGTAAAACGGCGGACGCCGGCCGAAAAGACCAACGGCCGACCAAGTGGCGGACCGCGGCGCAGCAACGGGTCTACGGGCGCCGCCTCCTCGACGCCCTCCGCGCCACCGCCGGAGGCGGAGCGCGCGCCGTCAAGGCTGCTGCTGACTCGGCCCTGGCCCTCACCGCCCGCGGCCAGTCCCGCTGGAGTCGGTCCATCCTCCTCCTCCGCCGCCGCCGCCGCCGCAACCGCCTCAAGTTCCTCCCAATCAAGGACAAGACACGCAGCGTCCGCGGGCGGACGAGGCCGGCGTCTTCGCCGAGGGGGAGGGACCGGCTGCGGTTGCTACGGAGGCTGGTGCCCGGGTGCCGGAAGCTTTCGGCGCCCAGTGTCCTGGAGGAGGCCGCCGACTACGTGGCGGCGCTGGAGATGCAAGTGAAGGCCATGAGGGCGCTGGCGGATGCGTTCTCAGGGGCGCGAGCGGCCGCCGCCGCCGAGGCGCAAAGAGGCGCCTGATTGGGGGAATTTCTTGTACCATGATTTGTTAAGCTGTTCATCTGAATTCGATCTCAAAACTGTATTAGGATGAGACATGTACTGATAATAGCGAAGATGATGTACACCAGGAAACTGATTGATTTAATTTTATTGCAAGGCATTTGATCAGATTCTTTCTTCCTGATGGCAAATTTATCATACAGTTCTTCTGTTCACTCCACGTTAAAGAATACATGTTGTATTCAAATTGGTGGCATTGGTGGAACATATGTTGCATGTTTTCCAAATGGATAGATAATCAAAGTCTATTTTAACAACAACAAAAAATTTATGTGAATTTCAAGGGGACTATTTATGTGTTCTTGAGTTGAAACCAAATATCTCTGAGATTTCCATTAAAGAAACTCCTCGATGACCTATTCAAGTAGTAGGTGTTTGTTCCATCTAATGCAGTTCCTTTCAAATTGATTAAAGCTTTTGTTGTTGAGGCGTGACGACTTTAAAACTTCTGGACGATACACTTTTGAATCCCAAACCTTTCTTCTTCTTGCTGTTAAGACGATTATGCATGGGATCCTCAATGATAGAACCTTTTGGATCTTCGTGGTGAAAGAAGAGTGAAGGAACTCTCCTCTTCTTTAAATCAAAGGTTGTGAACATAGTGGGTGCAGTGTGAACTTTGATTGCTTTCGAGGCCTTGCCAGCTTTATATTTATTTTAGTTTTTTTTTATAATCTAAATATCTAACTTTTGGAATGGATTAATTTTATCTTATGAAAATTTATCACCCATCATTAAGATAAATTCAAAGGCACAGATGAATCTTGAAGAATTAACCAACATCATGAGTGATTCAGTATGACAGTGCAATTTATTTATAAATGAGCTAAATAATTGTTGGAATTGATTTGTTCTTGAAGCTTTCTCTACTGTAAATGTAAAAATTCATAAAATCTTAAATCATCCTCTTCGGAAAAGAAAGGTTAATGTGTTTTAAAGATATAAAGGTGCACTTTAGTAAATTGTCCAGTATCAATTTTATTATAATTATACTCTTTAACTTTCTTAATTATTTCTCATATTAATATAAAAGAATTTATCCTGATGAGTCAAATTTGTTATTTCAATAAATAAGTAGGGAAATATATTCAGGTTTTGTTTTACTGTATTTTAATAATTTGTATTTTTCATATATCAGAACCAAACGTAACAAAAAAATACCACAGCAAATATATAGAATTGCATTCAAATGGCAGACACGTACCTTTGGGAAAATAGTAGCAACTTTTGTGTATCTCATATAAAAATGTCTGACAATAAAAATCTTGAATAACCATCGATGTTTCATCCAAAACACAGAACATGTACATGCAATTACCTAAAAATTTCCTTTACATAAGAATCCGTGGCATAGGTAAACACCGTGTGAGCAAGATTCATCCCGTGAGATTCATCATTAGCATGTAAACTTCCTTAGCAATCATTTACTACAGTAGGGCAAACTACCAAAGTGTACAAAAGGCTTACGATTCAATTTTCGTGTTGAGGATTAAACGATTTGGACGGCGTCATCCGACAGCCACTCACTGGTTCTGCTAGTTAAAGCAGGCCTCATCATGACAATGGCAGACTCATTTGCTCCAGCCCTCAGCGCAGCCCTGCCAGCTTCGAGAAACCTTGCAACTGCATCCTCGGCGTATTTGTTTGCTTCACCGACAGTCATGCCCTTGCCAATGTCCGGATAGGTGTTGAGCACATGATCGCCATTAAGCTGAGAAGCAAGTTGGATCAACTCCACCTGAAATTCTGACAGAATTTTATCTTCCCTAGCACTGAAAGGCCTGAGCAGTTCGACTTCAGGGAGTTTCTCTGAGAGAAAAACAATTGGAGATTAGCCGAATCAAAACTAAACAAGTAGCAAATCAAGCATGTAATTCCATTCTACTAAATCCGTTGTACTTAGGCTTGATAGCTGAGATGATGAATTTTAGCTGTCTTCCCTTGTACGTGGTGGCATTTTCATGTATATATATAGCTTTGGTTGCTGTAATGGAATTTATATTCCTGAAACAGTGCCAAACTAAATTCTTCCATAGTGCACAGAATACATTTGTGTGTTTCACATTGAGCATTTCCTCTCCATAGCTAATAGCTACCACTAAGATTGTAGCCAAAATTCAAACTGACAAAGAGAATCCTCATCAGTCTGCTACTGATGAAACAAGCAGAATGCCTCATTCTAATATTAAGAACACTTCATATAAGAGTATCAAAGTTCATGAAAGGTAAACTATCACGTTTGCTTCTCCTGCAACTGTTGGTGCTTGTAATTCATAAACATACAACTTGTACAGAAGGATACCTGGACAATCAGTTCGTGGTGCCTTGAGGTTGAAGTAGCCTTCAAAAGTCCCAGCCCAAGCATCCCTCTTTGTGAGATAATTGGAGTTCAGATTGAATAGTTTCTTTACAGTTGCAGGGATGGAAGAGTGCTCAAACTGTGAATCTGGATAAGGCCCTTCAGGTTTGTGGATCACTGCATGGAAAAATTGTAGTACTTTGTAAAGGCACCACAAGTAACAGGAGTGGACAGGGGGTAATTTATGAAACAGGTGCACTTCTCATGTCCATTAGGATAATAGTTATTTACAGGATAAGCACAGAAAAACTGAATTCAATCAAACAATGAAATGGACCAAAATGTTGCATTTACACACCCGTGAAAACATGTAAACTAAAAATATGCAGATTACAAAAATGAGATCAGCAAACATAAAAAAGTTCTAACCACATATTCTTAAAAGAACTACTATTCAAAAAGAAAACCCTGCCTCTCTAAACATATGATATCTCACAACATTCAAATGCACCACATCTCCTAAACTCCAAAATGCTACACCTTAAGATAACTTTTTATATACCAAAATTCTAATCGTCATATGTCTGCTATAAACCCTCAAACAAGGTTTCCAGCAATTGAACCCATGCTAGGTCTGTTGAGAGTAAAGGTCCACTCCAAGAGGCTCGGCCATGTTTGCCTTTGCCCAAAACCAAGCCAACACCCAACAGAGCTTCCTTTTCTGCTAGTTCTAAATTTGATGTTATCATCCATCATATGTCTTCATTTATCTGATTGTAAAAGAGATAATACTAAAATAATGTCTTTGGTACCAATAGATCCCATAATTAGAAGTTTGATGCCTTTGATGTTTGCTTGTATAAAACACATCAAAATGCAAAATTACCACATGATAATTGATGAAACAACAAGGTAAATGATTGATCTCAAACCAATTACAACTAACGTAATTACCAGGGTTCATACTTCTTTCAACTCCTAAGAGGATCAGTGGGTATGGATGGATCATAGCAAGAGTAAAGCCACCACTAGGTGCTGTGAGAAACCCAATAGGATTCAAGCTCACTTTAAATCTAGAAATCATAATCCACTTATCCTCACAGGATTTAGCTGAAAATTTTCATGGATGTTCTGTTTACCATGAATATGCATACCCAAACGAGTCTTTCCCCACAAACTTTCTACAAAGCCATATACATCACCAAGGAATGAAATTATCTGGCTGGAAGATCAACCACCTCAGATATGTCAAAACAAGGTCCTCTCTGATGTGCACATCAAATCAAATTCACACAATTTGGATGAAGCTTTAAGTTGCTCGAGACCCTCCTGAGTCCACAGCTGATATCAAGTTGGGTTCTACATGTTGCTTCTTTCATTGATGCAAAATAACCATGTATATTTAGGAAAGCTAACAAATCAGTTAAATTTTATGATAGGCATTTTTAGCTTCAATAACTCATGATGGTCAATCACATGCCTGGATTTAAGCTCGGGGTGTCTAGGTTGTTGCAATCTACAATCTATTTATGTAGTTTATATATTTTTTTGAGATGTTTTTTCTTTTTTCTTATCTTTTTTGTTATTTTTTGCAAGTTTTCTATGTCAAGACCTGAAGTAGTTTGTACATCGAAGAGAATATGCAGTACAGAGGCTTGTAAACACTCTAGGGAAGGTAGACAATTGATGCATCAGAACCGTGAGGTCATCTGTAAAATACTATGCACATACTATTCTAGTCTATAGCATATAGAATCAAAACACACGTATAAATGACCAGTGAGCATGGTTTGAATGCCACAATCATCATATTTATCTAAATCAATTTGCAAAGAATTAAAAATTCTGTAAAGAGGTGACTTACCAGTTCTCTTTTTGATCCAAGGGGAAATGAGGATAGTAGGAACCCTAACCCCCAACCTATCGAACTTGAAATAGAAGGGGTCGGGGCCAATGATGCCGTCCGGATTGGGCACTCCTGTGACAGGAGTAGGCACATGGTCGTAGAACCCACCATGTTCATCGTAGGTGATGAGCAGGGCCGTCTCATTCCACTGCGGGCTCGCTCGAAGGGTCTCATATATCTCCTTTACAAGCCTCTGTCCTCTGCCGACGTCGTGGGAGGGGTGGTCGTCGTTGGCCGGGGAGAGCTTTACGTCGAAGTAGTGCTGCTCGATGACGACGTAATTGGGCAGGCGGCCCAGCTTAGCGTGTTGCTTGAAGGCGAGTTTGTAGCTGTGGAATTTGGTAAGGTGTTTGAGCTTGCGCAGGCTCTTGTAGAAAAGCACGGCGGGAATGTTCTGGTAGTAGACGCCAAAGCTGAGCCCTTCCTCGTCAAGGGAATCGAAGATGGTCTTCTGAGGGAAGCCATGGATGAGGTCCCGGCGCACGTTGCTGGTGGCACCGTGGGATGTGGCGGAGTGGATGTAGAAGCGGTTGGGCTGGGTAGAGGCCGGGACGGAGGCGAACCACTTATCGAACACGGCAAAGTCCTCCGCTAGGCTGGAGAAGACAGGAACCGACTCAGGGGCGAAACCGCGCATGACGGTACCGGCCATGCCCTCGCCCATGCTCTCAGCCTGCTGGGCGAACCCGTTCATCGGGGCAGGCGACGCCGAGGTGTCCTCGGACCCAAAGATCTGCTCGCGGATGGCCTGGAAGGAGTGGCCCAGGATCAGAGTCGACGTAGGCGGCGCCGTCGGAGACAAAGACCTCAGGAGACGAAGGGTCGGATGCGTTGACGAGGTTCGACTCGCGGCCAGTGAGGCCGTCGATGTCGTCCCGGCCGCCCTTGGAGCGGAGCCAGCCGAGCATGTGATCGAACGATCGATTCTCCATCACGATCACCACGACGGTCTTGATCGGCCCCTTGATCTCGTGCTTGGCGGGCCTCTTCTTCCTCCAGCCGACCGATCTATCTGCCCCGATGCAATGGGAGGAGGCGAACAGGTAGAGGAAGAAGAGGGCGACGGCGAGGAAGCGCCGCCGACGCGACGGCGGAGCCCCTAGATCCATTTTGCCAACCCAAGGGCGGAGCGGGGGAGAGAAACGGGACGACGCGAGGGCGGTGGGTGTGCGTCGACGCCAAATAAAAAGACAGCCGGAGACGACACGGCACGCTGGCGGACAAGAGCGAACGAGAATAATAGTAATGAACTAATGATGAAACAGGCGCCACGTCACTATCTTTATCTTGTACTCTTTGCCCTTTGTCTTTGAAGTAAATGAACACTTGAATCATGCGTTACGCTACGCCGCCCGGCGTTGAATGGGTCGTCCACGAGAGTATTCAACTGTAAACGCTGACGAAGCCATGAAAGCGGCGCATCCTGAATAAAGACAGAGCCGAAGTTGAAAGTGATTCGCTAATTGATGAAGAAAACTCCAAATATATCCCGGTGGACATGGATCTCAGAATTCGGAAAATAAGAGGATGTAGCATCTTTGAATTCCTTGCCTTTCGACGTTAAAAAACAAAGATGGATTGCACAACTCTGCAAAACGAAGGCTCTTTCCAGGAAACTGTTGGGGTGGTTGAAGTTCCTAGCATGGAATAACAAGTCAGTAACTTTGAACATAATTCTTGAATGGAACAATATAAAAAGACACCTCAAAACAAAACATAATGAAGTGACAGTAGAAGCGAAGGAAATATGAGTAATGATAGGTATCATGAAAATTGTAGCATGACACACTCAATGCAAGTGGGTCCCATTGACATGCAGTGGGACCCACATCCATGCATTAAGTGTGTCATGCTATAATTTTTCATGCTATCTATTATTACTAAGGAAATATACACCGAATATGGTTCGAAAATGTAATTATAAATAATAGAGATTTAATTATAGTTTTATGCTAATAAAAAATATTAGAAATGTAACACAAACAAAAAGCTTAAGTTTTAAAAGTCTTCTCTCGTAGGACAGTAAATCTTTTCAAGTGCTTAAGTTGGGAATATTTCGGATATTGAGGAATATTTAGATTTAGAATGTAAAATAGATTTAGTATTAATCTAATTAGATTAGTGTATTTACTAATTTGTTTTTGATTTTTTTTAAAGTTTATTTTGGTTAAGTTCAACAAAATGGTAATCCTTTAATATTGATTTTTTTAAATAAATTCTTCACATAGTTATTCCTTGTGTTGTATTAATTTTGTCTAAATTTTTTATATTAATTTGGAGATCCATATTGGCAATATATCAATTAGGTAAGTGATGTGGCAAATCCTACCACCTCCATATGGTAATTGGGGGTCAATAACCGTGCTGACCTGACGGGCAAAGTCAACTAGATAAAATATGGTCTAAGAAATTGAACCTAGTTCAAGTGATGTTCAGGTCCGATTGAGCTCACTCTACCTACTCATCCCAAGTGATAGAATTTGGCTTGGATACAAGTCAGCCAATAAATTTTGACACTATTTTTATCTTGGTATCTTGACACCATCTCTGTCTCAGCCTTAGATTTCGGCACCCTTACTATCTCGGCCTCGAATCTCTACATCATCTCTGTTTTGATCTCAGATCTCAGTACCCTCACTATCTCAATCTCAGATCTTGACAGTATCTTTGTCTCAGCCTCGGATCCCGAAACCATCTCTGTCTCGGTCTTAGATCCTGAAACCATCTCTGTCTCAGCCTCAAGTCTCGGCACCCTCATTGTCTCACCCTCGGATCTCGACACCATCTTTGTCTCGGTCTCGGATCTTGGCACTCTCACTATATCAGCCTTAGATCTCGACATTATCTCTGTCTCAACCTTGGATCTCAGCACCATCTCTGTATTGGCCTTAGATCCCGGAACCATTTGGTACCATCACTATCTCAACCTCATATTTTGGCACTATCTCTGTCTCGGCCTCGAATCTTGACATCTTACTGTCTTAGTCTTGGATGTCGACACCATTTCTATCTTAGCCTCGGATCTCGACACCATTTCTATCTCAACCTTGGATCCCGACATCATCTTTATCTCAGCCTCAAGTCTCGACACCTCTCAATGTCTTTGTTGGGTTGCAAGGGTGCAAATATAGTCCCACATCTACAATACATGGAAAAGATCATGAGTTTAAAAGGATAAAAAATATCTCCATTGGTATAAGACCTTTTGGGTTGAGCCCAAAAATAAAGTCATGAGGGCTTAGGCCCAAAGTGGATAATATCATGTCATTGTCCTAGTTAGGCAAGAACTCCTAGTAAGTCGGATCAGAAAGTCCTAATTGCGGCTAAGTAGGAAGTCCTGAATCGAGGGGCAGGAAGTCCTGGTGAGTCGAAGATTCTGACATCAAATGGAGGCTTTCCGTTTGAGGGGGGCCTATGGTCCTTTGTTTGAGGGGGAAACATAGTCTCATATCTAAAATACATGGAAAAGATCATGAGTTTAAAAGGATGAAAAGTATTTCCATTGGTATGAGGTCTTTTGGATTGAGCTCAAGAACAAAGCCATGAGGGCTTAGACCCAAAGTGGACAATATCATGCCATTGTGGAGATATTTTGATTCCATCGGTACTAACAATCTTGGCCTCGGATTTCGACATCATCTTTGTCTCGACCTTAGATCTCGGCATCCTCACTGTCTCGGTCTTAGATGGCGACATCATCACCCTCACTGTCTCAATTTTGGATCTCAATACCATCTCTATCTCGATCTTCAGATCCTGGTACTATCTCAGCCTTAGGTCTTGACACCCTTAATGTCTCGACTCCAATCGCCACCACTGTCTATTATCAAGGCCACTTAACATTGATGATCACTTACTTATACCTCTTCGGACTGAACCGACACTCTACAGAACCCATTGAGAACACATACGGACAACGACTATGAATATTCCAAAACATGGGACACCATGTGAATTATGAAACAATTTTGTAGTTATCAAGTCTGAACCTCTTTATGCCATCTATTAGACACGTGACGTTCACCTAGCGGAAACGCTACCAATTAATGGTTGTGGGATCTGGTTCCTTGCTAGCTTGCATGGGAATGATGAAAAGGAAGGTATGTCCAATGTGCAGATTTTCTTTTGACAACTATATAAACCCTATAGGGTAAACAGAAAAGGCTCTCTCTCACTTTTTCACGGGTACTCTACTAAACTCCCTCTCTGGTTTTCTTCTTTTTCTTCTTCCTGCTTTGGACACGAGGAGCAAAACTAACTTGAGCAAGTGGCCTGTCGAGATCCTTCTCGGTGCCATTCTAATTCTCCGTTGAAGTATTTTTTAGACCTTTTTATCCTCCTCATAATTACTGATCTTCGGAGGGTGTGCACATATCAGATTATTAGTTGACTGGTAGTTTGACCATTCATAATATTTGACCCAAATAGTAAAATGATGAATTTATAATTAAATTTAGATTTCTTCATCCACTGTTCTTATACTCTGCTGATGCATCAAAACACTGTAACAACAATTATTTGCAATCAAAGAGAAAGACAAGATACTTTCCGTTTGAGTTCATAAGGATAAACCAACTATATAATATTGATGAGAAAAACACTAAATGGCGAGTTGACATTGCACATAACGCCATTTTCTAATCACTTGATAAGCTTTCTGAGACTCTATCTCAAACCCTAAATGGCCTACAGTTTAGGAATTACACAGGAAGATCACTCAATGTAAAATGCAATTGCTACGTAGGTGGAACACTGGGGCAGGGGAAACTGTAAATGTACATTGCATGGTATGGTGCTAATATAAAAAATAAACGCTACAAATTAAATCAAGATCGAAGCTTGAGATCAATTGCCGTGCTAGCTAGTTAACGATCTGTATCACGCCTTCCTGGACGAGGAGTGGAGGAACTTGATGCAGTCTTCCATGGCCTCCGACAGGTGTTCGCAATCCGCATCAGGAGCGCTAGCCGGCGCCAGGTGCGTCGCGCTCGACGCCGTCAACCTTCTGCTTCCAGACGCAAAGTGCAGGACCTTCGAGGTTTTACTTCCCAGAAACCCGAAGAGCCTCGCCACCCTGCAGCGAGCTCTGCGCAGCAAGTCGCCAGACGAGCCCCTGCCTCCGCGCTTCTCATTTCCATTCAGCATTTTCAAAGTTTGCAGCCAACCAGGAGCTGATTCCCACGGCACAGCAGCTCGATCGATCGACTGGTGCGTATTTATTGAGAACAGATTGGAAAAGCACTAGTCTAAAGTGGAAGTCGCAGTGGAACGCTAAGTGGGCTGGTTTGCGCTTGGAGTCATCATGGTGGAAGAATCTCGTCATCCTGGAAGCGAGTGAAAGCTCTGGCTCTGCAGAGTTTTGAGACTGAGCAGAGATACGTAATGCTCTTCTAAAGTTCAGCTTCATTTCTTTTGAGGTGTGAAAGCTTCGGCAACTTACTGTTAGGCCTGAACCTTCTCTGAACTCTTTTGCTTCCGTTATGAGATGCATGAATCTCAAAGCTCGAGTGTGAGGGTGCTTCGAGATTGGCGTTGGAGGAGACGACCATTTTTGGCAAGGTTTTTCTTTTCTTTTTCCTTTTTTACAAAAAAATAGCATGGAAAAGCTTTCGCCCTCTGTTTTGGGACTTGCCCCTGTCTCTGTTCAACATGTAAAAGATTTTAAATTTTACGATCTAGCTGATGAGTTTCGCTCAGAATTCCTCCATTGGATTTAACAAGACTTAATTCGGATCGTATCATTCATTATCCATGTAAACTGCCAGTTTATCATCACCGACCACACCACAAACAAATGGATTTGCAGGAAATGCTCAAGCTGACGAAATGATCATCGGCTATGCTTCCCTTGTTTATTCCTTCCGTCAACATCAGAGAGGCACATGGAATCAGATGCTGAGCCAGTGGTTGCAAAGTCAACATCAACAATGGTTCAAATGACCACACTTGAACTTCCCTCGAGCTTCGTGGCTCAGATTTCACTGGCATCAGAAGATCTTGATTCGACTCTCACTTTCATAGATCAATTCACTCTGCATACTTTCAGAAGAACACAGTCAAAAAGAGCATGGAGTGATGAACGATCTTGGTCTACTTTTGTGAAAGAGACGGGCCGGCACAGACATGATCTTACGAAACATCACGCTTCGACTAGTTCAATGAAGGTTTAGTGAAGCCTAAACATAGTTATACATCCACTAACAGATCGATCATTCTGACGAAAAGATGTGTCATAATACATATACAGGGAAGTAAGAATCAAGCTTGAATGGTGGGAGTACACAGGAGAATAACAAAGGCTAGGTAAACTACACTCCGACTACTATATATTTAGGGGATGTGGCATTCACAATCCAATTTGTGACTGCATGAACTCAACCCCCTACAACGAATTAAGCAGTTGATCTGGATGAAGTGGTAACTGCCCTGGCAATTTAAGCACCATTGCCAAACTTGCTTGCGAAGCTACAGTAGCAAATGACTGACGTGATGGTGAAGGGGGCTTATTAGCCGGCAAATCGACCGTGGTGATGTCGTGAATGCTGGACCTTCTCTTGTCTTTGCTGCCTGAATTGAGCCTGAGAAAGTACTTTTGTGCGTGGCTAGCCACTTGAGTGGGGGTCCTGGTGATCACCAACTTCCGTGATATGCTTCTCCAATCTCCTTTACCATATTTCTTTAGACCGAGCAAAAATAGCCTAAAGAATTTGGCATATAGTTAGCATTTTTGCTGTCAAATATGTGAATGGAAGAAGAGGAAGCTTGAGTGGACTGAGCTTACTTGTGCTCCTCTTCAGTCCACGGGACTCCCTTCTTCCTCTCATGGCCAGATGATCGTGCACCGGATCTCTTTCCCCCGCCGACCCACTGCGAGTTCCTCCGTCCTTCAGGGCAGGGCACGCGCCCGGCTTCTATCTCGCTCACGTCGAACACCAATTCGCGGTAATGGTTTATAACGTCTCCAACTGTCTTCCCGGGGACGAAAGATGCGACCTTGGCCCACCGGTCGGGGGCCTCGCCGTCGAACTTTGCCAGGGCGTCCTCGAATCGCTTGTTCTCCTCCGCCGTCCAACTCCATCCCCCGCCGCCTTCACGGGCAACGAACCAGTTAGGGCCGTAGAAACGCGCCGCCTCCTCGTCTTTCAGAGGAAGAACATCCATCAAAGTGCTCGTCGCTGCCCGAAACCCCCAAAATCAGAAATTGATCCCGAAAATCTAAAGTGAAGTTACTTCACCCAAAAGATGAGTTCTTGGATGGAAGAAGCGAGGTTGGAGAAGAATCGATAGCTGGAATTGAGAAGCGGAAAAAAAATCAAACTCGAGAAGGGAAAGGAAGAGAGAAGAAGTGGATACCAAGAGAGGAAGCGAGGAAAGGTGCGACCTTTCTTCCGCCGCTTTCTTCTTTTTGATGTAAGAATCCAGAGCCATCGACCGTCTGCTAATCTTCAAGCATCGCCATCGTCACTGTTAATTCGTATGTCCTACAGAATTTCATTTTGTAAATAAACCCTCAAACATATAAATATCGTATTTTACTAGTTTTAACCTCGACATAGATAGTTGATTTTTAATTAAAAAAGGTTATTATATATATTATATTTCTTCTAAATAGTAATTTGAATGGCTTGTTTGTTGAACTCTCAAAATTTGAAATTTCTAAAGTTTGAAGGATATTTTATAAATTTTGGCAAATTTAAGAGAGATAAATTAATGGTGTTACCTAAGCTTGAGCTATTTTATATTGAATCACCCAACCAATCACCACCCAATCCAATCTTTCATCGACTTCTCAACATCCAACACATTGAAAATATTATAAATTGATATAAATAAATTATAAATTGAATAAAGATATCTTTGAATAAAGTGAGTGGTGATTTATTTAAAGATTACTTTTTGCACCTTAATTTTATCCATAAAAAATATGTATTATTTTAGTGATTAATACTCACATGAAGCAACAAAATATACTTATATATTGGACAAATAATATGACATACTTTATGTTGGTGAACACTAGTGTAAAATATTTATTTATTTTTTTTTTTTTAATTTAGAATTTTAAATATTTAAAATTTAGAAGCTCTTATATATATTGTATATATATATATATATATATATATATATATATATATATATATATATATATATATATATATATATATATATATATATATATATATATATATATATATATATATATATATATATATATATATATATATATATATATATAGAGGAGTGATAGTACTGCGCGACGCCCTCTGCGCGACTCCTGCGCGACGCTGAGGTGGCTTAGAATTTCTCGCCGCGTCATCGCGTCCGCCGTGGCAAAGCTGGCCGAAATACAAAAATCGTGCCTCCCCCTTTCGTTGCCGCCTCTCCCAGAACCATCGCGATCCTCCTCCCTCCTCCCTCTACTTTGCTCTGCGCCGGTCGCCTCTCTCTCTGCTCTCTTCTCCTCTGATCGCCGCGCTCCCTTCTCCCGCCGCGCTCTGCTCTCTTCTCCCTCTGCTCGCCGTCGCGCCCTCTGCTCGCCTCTCCCTCTCGTCGCCCCCCATCGCCGCCGATCTCGCAGCTCTACGAGAGGGCTGACGACGCCGTCGCCTCTCGTCCTGAGAGAGCTCATCGCCGGCGTCGCCTACCCATCCCGATCGCCACCGTCGCCACGTCCCGTCGCCTTGATCTAGGTTTTAGGGTTTGCTAACACTAAATCCCCAAAATCGCCTCCCCGCCCCAAAATCGCGGGTCATGGGAAGAAAAATGTTTTGACGCCTTCATTTTTTTTTAATATGTGTGATCAGAGTTCATTGCTTTATTGTTTACAAAGTCTTCTTTCCTTTAATGGTGGTTTAGGTGTATATGAAGCTCTAGAGCTAAGAGATGGAGGATCAGATTATCTTGGCAAGGGTGTTCTCAAGGTTTAGTATCTTTCTTTTCAATTATAGAGTTATAACATTGTCCAGATATGCTTTTCTTATATCGTATATAGGCAGACTAGATATATGCAAATAGAACAAGAAACCCTTTCACATTTTGGTTGCATTTTGGGGAAAATTAACTGATTGTATATTTTGGATGTCTTGCTCTAGGCTGTTGCAAATGTAAATGCTATTATCGGACCAGCTCTGATTGGGAAGGTGAGTGATAAACAATGTTATTTTTTGTGGCCTGAAGTATAATTGAAGTTATCCTGAGATAGAGTAGTGAATGAGATGCTTCTGGTACCAACAGTTCAGAAAACATACAACTGCTATTTCTTTTCCAGTATCCAACTGAGCAGATTGAAATTGATAGCTTCATGGTCCAAAAGCTTGATGGAACCTTCAATGAATGGGGCTGGTGCAAACAGAAAATCTAATTTATTAGTAATTTCCATACTGTTGCAGATTTAACTATGGTGCAGCCATCTTCAACCTCACAGATGGTGAGATGTGCAACAGGTATTTTCTCTTCTCTAATGTTCTTGAATATTGCATGATATTTTTCTCAAGTTTCAGAATTATTATCCCTTTAGCTGCTTATATGGATATTATCTTCTTTTATCGATGACTGTTCTAATGTGTTGCTTTACAATGCTGATTAAAGAAGTTCTGAAACAGGAACCCGAGATCAATCAGCCCAGAAGCTATAGCTGTCGAGGCAATGGAGAGGATGGAATCACCCCCTTTTGCCGTGCAACTTGTTGTTGATGCCCACAATGTTGTGATTGGTATCATCACCTTGCATGGATTGGTTTCAGCAGGCTTGTGATCTTAATTCTCATCTGTTTGTCCACAGCGATTCGTTTACGGTCTTAAACTATAGCGAGTCATTCTACCATTTGTGTTGTCGAATAGCATCTGGCAAACATTGTCAATTCGTTATATTTTGTTTTCCCCCCTCCATTCATATCGATTAGTTTGTTGCGAATGCTGGTGTGATACTAATGTGGAAATAAGAAAAAAGTCATCTTGGGTGATCCATTTTGTATATGAAAATGTTCAGCAATTGAAGTTTCCATTTATAGCTTTTAGATATCTCCCAAAGAGGGGGTTTACCTATTTGCTCAAATATGTTTGTTATTAACTCTTGATGAATTTTTTTTTTGCAGTATTACCACCTTTAGCTGCTCAAATATGCTCAAATCAGTCACTTTTAAAATTAACCGGATTAAAATTATACCTATTGAAAGGAAATTGTAAAAAACGCATTTAGGATGATAAGAATGTATACTTAGATGTCTAATATATGTCTCAATTAGACAATATGAGGATTATACCAATCTCACTTGACAAGATAAGATTTAATTGCTGTTTGTATAAACTATTTTATATAATATCAATTCCATTTCAGAATTCAATGATACTACAGAACTAATAGTTGGATCCAGTATAATATCCACAAATCTCTCTCACAATCTTTTTTTTATTGTATTTTCTGAAACAAAAAAAACTTAAATAACATACTATTGCCATCCAATGAAGGGAATACATGAATGGACGATGAGTTTTATTTCAACAAGACGATGATAAAACTGAATAGTTCCTCAAAAATCAGAGCATGAAGACGGCCGACTGTTGCAGTAGTGGCAGTGGTCGCGGCTCAATCGCAGAACTCCTCTTATGAATGATTCATGAAATGCACTCAGCCTGGAGATGATGTCTGGGATCTTATCTTCTTGTGGCAGGATTGTGCACCTTATATGATGTTCCAGGGACCTTTTCGAGATGGATAAAAGAAAATTTACGTCTCAGGCTACCAACACTCCAAAGAGAAACATTCGCAAACAGAATTAGAAGTAGACTCACCTGCCCGAATCCAGATCCAAGTACGACGACAATGCCAGTAGCATCAAGAAGGCAGCAAGCATAGAAAGCATTTGGTGCTGCATTGACTGCTTTGGCAGCTTCAATTGCCTTGCTCGGTAGATGCAGACGAGGGAATAGATACATTGCACCCTCAGCCTTGTTGCATTTAACAGCTTCTAAGCTGATAAATGCATCCTCTAAGGCCTGCAAGAAAAGAAAAAACTGAGAATTTTAATCGACAAGCAATGTATTACCACACTGCCACTTTTCTGTGGATTGTTCTTGCTGAAGATACAATTTCTATTTCTCTTAGATGCAAGTAAACTCAGCAAAAGGTTATGACTGAAGATCAGATAAGCAAAGATATATTAATACCTTTGCGCGTTGGGCTAATGATGAAAGAATCCCACTTTTTTCTGCATTGAAAGATTCATATGATTCATCTCCAACCTGCACACGCATCCAAGATTAGTTCTTGCTATGATAAATTGAACAATAGCAAATCTTGGAAATGTAAAATTGAACAGAATGGTTCACCTTCAGAGGGTTCATGACAAGACTAGCTAGGAAGCTTCCAAATTTATCAGCAAAGATGGAAAGCTGTAGAAGGTGATGCGATGGCTGAAACTTGAATTCTTCAATGCTAGGCGATGATCAACCATATCTATCTGCAGAAAGTAAATTTACAATAAAAAACAAGGGAAGAAGCATGTACATAAGGGCCGGGAAAGATGATTGCATTACGATTTGGTAATGAAGCTTACATCTAGAATACATACTGCTTCTATTTGGTGGAGGAGCTCCATGATTCCATGGAAGAAAAAGAAGAATGCATAGGCGTCAGGTGTAATTAAATAAATATAGTTTTTGAAGCAATACACATTATTGTCAATATGAAAGTAATCAAACAACAAACAAGAAACTAAAGCATAGGTTGCTCAGATGATTGCGCCATAGCTAACCAAAACAAAACATCAACATTTAAAAAAAAAAAGGATAGGTTGCTCAGATTGATGAAGTTACTGAGGTTAGATGTGCAAACCTTGAGATGGAAACTGGAAAAGATCTGTCAAGACGGGGATGAGGGCATCCTCTGGTGTCAAAATATAAAGCATCTTCTCCCTGCAGCAATAGTAGCATGCCAAGGATATGATCAGAAAAGATCAAGGTGGAATTGCACTATAAAACAGTAATTACCAGATAAGAGAAGGAATGTTTTGCTCTAGCCACATGTGGATAATCTTGTACCATAGGACCTGGTTATGCAAAAAAAAATACAAGTGAAAAGTAATTCATAAAATCATTAGAAGTAATAAAAAAAATGTTCATAAAACTAAATGTTAAACTTGAGTGAGAAAATAGGAAAACAAAGCAGCATCATAAGGATGTCTATATGGGAAGTAGACAAAGTAAAATGGTACAGATATGCATGATACAGATATGCATCTAGTAAAAGCATGATTCAGATATGCATCTAGTACAGATATGCATCTAGAAAATAGTAAAATAGTAAAAGCATGACTTAGTGTGCAAAAGTATACGTCAAACATAATGAAACTGACACAATTATGATCCATTTCACAATTTTTACAAATTTAAAGTAAATCATAGATAGCAAATTACAAAATGGATGATGATAAGCAAACAAAATGGATGATAAGAAAAATCGAAGACATAAAGCTAGGTGTGGCTGCTATACAAAATGGATGATGATAAGCAAACAACACTAGAACAATTAAACATCATGGTGATTTTAGAGAACATAGGCTTGGTAGACAAGTATTTATTTGTGAAGCTTAGAATAATTGTACTACATTATAACTGCTAGTTTGAAGCTTTCGGTATAAAGATTAACAGGTGCCCAATTTTTATTCTAAGGACAGGACATTTGAGGAAAAAATTGCATAATTACAAGTTGTTTCTGTTCCAACAATCAAAGGGCTTGCTGCAGAGCAGTTAAACAAACCATATAACTACAAGCAAGTATTCAAGTCTACTGTGGACTAGAGGCCTTCGAGCAGTTAGGATTGGGGGTGGCTTAGTTTGGAAGAACACTAAGACCACAGATAGATTGTCACTGCTCTTCCTATTCAGGGCTTCATCATCGAGCTCCTTGCAACAGGTGGCCGGATCATTGTGTTCTTGGAGCTCCTTGCAACAGGGACCAGATCATACATAGCATCAATCAAGATGCAAATAATGCAACTCAAGATAGTAACAAACACACACACAGAAAAAAAAAGGGTTAGCACTGTGACCTCTTCGCTTCTGGGCGGCGTGCATGACCGCGAGGGCAGCGTGATGGGTTTAGGGTTTACGGAGAGGCGGCGGCAGCGGCACAGATCGGGCGGCGGCGACGGATTGGACTCAAAAACTATCTTCCCGCGGCGAAGGAGGCGGCGGCGACGGATGGCACAGATCGGGCGGCGGCAGCGGCGTCTTCCCGCGGCGCAGCTTCGTTCAAGACGGCGAGGACCGAACCGGACGCGCAACCCGGAAGTGGCCGCAACTTCGTTCAAGACGGCGACGACGACGAGGAGAGCAGAGGCCTCTGAGCACAGCAGCGACGACGGCGAGGAGAGTGCGGATGGCCGGACTCGTTCAAGACGGCGAGGAGAGTGCCGAACGGCCGGACTCGTTCAAGACGGCGAGGAGAGCGCCGGACGGCCGGATGAGAGCAGAGAGCGGAGGGAGAAGAGCGGGCCGGACTCGTTCAAGACGGCGAGGAGAGCGCCGGACGCGATGGCGGAGAGAGCGAGCAAAGCGACGAGAGAGGGACGGGACGAGAGCAGAGAGCGGAGGGAGGAGAGCGGGACGAGCAAGGCGCGAATAAATTTCGATGCCATTTTAGGGTTTTCGCTTCGCCACGCTGCCAGCCACGTCGGCAGGAACCGCGCGATGCCAGCTCAGAATCGCGGAAGCGTCGCGCAGAGGAGTCGCGCGGCGTATCAA
>NC_133866.1:9290916-9325931 GCF_044706935.1 Curcuma longa
TGGGCATTTGAGATTTGGTTCTATGGCCGGATTAAAGAGAAAAAAGAATGTTAAAGAAATGTTTATAAATGAATGTGAAAAGGAGGATTCAAAGTGTGGGAATTGAATTGGTAAACCAAGTGGAAATCAAAAGCTAGCCATATGTGCCAAAATAAACATACCATGTGCCAATTTTGCAATTTTTGAAGCCTTTATGATTTGTTATGCTACAACTTATTGAAGATACATTGCTGTGCATCTGTTAAAGGGTTTTAAGAAATGTTTATGTTGTGTAACTGATAAGGATAATAACTTGAAATTCATGTTATCATGGTGAAGTGCATAAGGGGTGCCAAAAATGAACATAAGTTGTTGGAATTGTGTAAGGAAGTTGCTTGGATTGTTTTCACTAATTCAATCATGGTATGTGAAGAGTTGGGAGTGGAGTGTAAGGAGTTATTTGGTACCTCCGAAATTGCATCAGAAAAAAAAAGAAAAAAAATAAAACAGAAAAGAAAAAAATAGAATAAAAAAAATGGAGTATCAAAAGCTCCAAATAAGTGAAAGATTCTTGTGAAATTTGATGCAATTTCGAACACTTATTGGACAACAAGTTGGGAATATAATCAGAATTATTGATGGCAGCAAGAAATTGAAAGAAAAAGTAGAAGAAAAGAATCAACAAAGGAAAAATTTCAGAAAATCCAAAAAACTGTAAAATTCTGTTTTGAATGTTCATGCTATTTTGAAATTGTTTGAGCTACTGATTTGAATTTGAGCTGCAGGGAAATTGCAGTATGATGAACAATGGAAATCAAATGACAAACTGGAAAAAAGAATGGATGAAAATCAGTAAGAAAAAGGAGAGAAAAAGAAAAGTTTCACTTTGATTTTAAATTATTTTTGGGTTTCAATGTGCCATTGATACATTGAAATTGCGGTTTCATGTGAAATGAATTTTGATTGCTGATGATTGGTTGCTATTTCTTAGCTTTTGTAAAACTTAAATGTGAAGAAATTGGGCTTGGTTTCAAAGGAAAACAAAAGATATCACATTTGGTGAATTTTGAGGCAAAATGGAGAAAGGAAGAGAATTTTGTATCAAGAAGAGGAATGGCAAGAGTTTAGACCAAATTTGTTTCATGGAATTAAAGAACAAACAGAAACAAATATGACACAAAAGAAAGAAATTAGAAAAGAGGGCAAGAGATCATTGATTAACATTTAATTGTATCCATATCTACCACTACACTCAATTTCCTTAAAGCACTTTTCTTGAAATTTTCTTTCTTAAAAAATTGTTCATTTCATTGATATCAGTTCATGATTTCTTTATATCTTCAATAATCCTTAATAGGTGTGGATTCCAAATCAAGAATGCTAGTAGAGAGTAGAAAGCAAGCAAGCCTATGGAAGTGCATGAAACATAAGTTGCTTGAGTGAGCCTTACTTTACTATGATCATAAATTAGAATTAGGGTGAGAGCCACTGATTTATCTATTGAAAACAACCTTTTGAGACTGAGTGTGATGCATTTATCTTAATTAATCATGAAGGATGAAACTTGCTAGGTGGTTAACCAAGTACAAGAGTTTAGTTCATGAACTTAAGCTTTTGAGATTCTACAACTTTAGGTAATTCTCTTTCAATTGTTTCTAATTATGATTGAGGATGATCTAGGGGAAGGGGGGATACGATGGTAGAAGTATTTCTTAGTTTTATTATTTTGGCTTGAGCGGGACGCACAAGGTTAATTGTGGGGGAATTTGATGAGTTAGGATTTTATTGCATTTTATGGATTCAATTTGGGTTTCTACATGAAAATAAAATGCTAAATGACATGAATTGATTGCAATTGTGATATGTTGAATATTTGAATGATTAATTCTAATTTTTGTGATTTATGGGTTAATTTTACATTAATTGAGCTTAATTCTTTGTAGGGTCTAAATTGAACCACGATTGAGCCAAATTGAGACCGAGTCAAGCCAAAATTAATAAATTTGATAGACCCAAAACTTCATGATCAAGATTAGGGTTCAATTGGAGCTGAAATCAAGCTAATTGGCTGAATTGGACTGAACTCGGGCTGAACCCAATCATCGGATGCGGCTATGAACAGTAGAGATTCAAATCCCTGTTATAAAGAGAAGTGTACAGTAATGAGAGATCGCGATTTTTTTACTGTAGATGGTTACTGTAGCAGCGTCTTCTTCGTCAATTTCCTTCTGATTTCTTCATTCTCGCGAGCTAGATCTTTGGGATTTCTTCCTTCCAATTCAATCTCTAGCTTCCAGAGGACAACTACAAGCTAAGTTTGGGATAAATCGCACTGATGTGCATAGGATGTATACCTGTTTTCATGCTTTATTTGCACATCTTTCTGAGCTTATTGCTTTATTCTTATGTATATTGCATCCCATATTCATGCATTTAGGCATATATTTTACATTTCCTAGTTCGGAGATCTGCTCGTGTTTTTACATGTTTCAGGGTGGAAAATGGAGCGAAAATGGCGCAACGGAGTATTATTGAAGATCAGGCAAGACAGGGCCGTGCCTCATAGGCACGGCCATGTCTATTCAGCTTCTGGCCGTGTGTCAAAGGGCACGGGCGTGTGCCAAATCCCCTCAGCATCAGCCAGAGGCCGTGCCTCAAAAGCACACCCGTGCTTCAAAACAGAACCAAGCCAGTTCATGGCCGTGCCTCCAAAGCACGGCCGTGTCTTCATCCTGGAGCCAGCCTCAGCTGAAGGCCGTGCCTCACAGGCACGGCCGTGTGCAAGAACAGAAGCGCCCAAGCAGCTGGCCGTGCCTAATAAGCACGGCCGTGTCCAGCAACTCAGCTCCAGCCAGTGCATGGCCGTGCCTCCCAGGCACGGCCGTGCCATCAAACAGAAGAAGGACCATTCTGGGCCGTGCCTAAGAGGCACGGCCGTGCCTCTGATCCGAGAGCTCACAAGTTCAGGCCGTGCCTCCCAGGCACGGCCGTGCCTTACCTTGTGCCCGAAGCCAACACAAGGCCGTGCCTCCCAGGCACGGCCGTGTGCACGGAGGCGAGCTGCTACCGAACCCTGCACTATAAATAGGCCTCTTTGGAGACCTAGCAAAGGGGGGAGTCTTTCGGAGAGCCACCGGAGTTGTTCTTGAGCCGCCGACGCCTATTTCGGAGGAGATTCGACGATCCATCACCGATCCGACTGCTCCAGACCATTTCCATCTCATCTACGCAGAGATTGCACTCCGAGGAAGAAGATAAGTCTAGTTTCCTGCACTTATTTGTTTATCTTTGGGAACAAGATGTATTTCTTCATTCCTTTGGTTTGTATTCTCCTCGATATGGAGTAGATTTCCCTAGATTCTAGGATGTAGGATAAATCAGATGTAATGGATGGTTGTATTTGGATTTGATAATCTACCGTTTTCTATGATGTAACTGTGCATTGTTTTGTGGATTTGTGCTTGTACATTGATGATAACTTGTGTATGTGTGAATCCATGAGGGTAGGAATTTGCTATGTATTGGGGAATCATTAGGCCGTATACCGGGGCGCTCTGTAACAGGGAATGCCTTGAACCGGGCGAGATTCCGAGGGGTTTCCTAGTGCGTGGTTGGATTCTTATGAGGAATAGTTAGCGGTCATTCGTTATTGGGGAGAGATCCGTAAAAGGGTATCCAGTGACAGTGGATAAGGTTCTTTTAGTATTTCCGGGGCGCCTGAGTGACACGGGAATGCCTTGAACCGGGCTTCTAGAACCGTTTCAAACCAATAGCGAGTGACGTAAGAAACCTAATGATTTAATTCGAGGATACCTGACGAGGTTGAATTGGATAATTTGGTTGACATTCCTACAATTGAACAGTTATTGAGGAAAGGTAGAGGATCCAAGTCGATTAATCCATTCTCTGAGGAGTCCGAAATCCTAGGATCGCTTCACCCATAAGTGTCACAGTCGATCCCTTTCTCTGCTTTTTAGGATTAAGCACTCTAGAACACTCCGATCTCCCCCACACAACTCATGAACAACATTCTCTCCACCTTATTGTGCTAGGTATAGTAAGTAATTCCACGGTCCCTGTGGATTCGATCTTTTTATTACTTGGCGATATTCCGTGCACTTGCGGAAGCACATCGATCTCCGTTGTCCTAGCGTGCTTTCTGCGGTGCGAAAATCGAGAAAACGTGGGTAAAAAGTGGTTTTTGTGGCTTTTACTTGGTGGGACCGCGTGCTGTTTTATAAACCCGATCGAGTCGACTCGAGTGACTCAAGTCGACTTGAGTGGCGGTGGGAGTCGACTCACCTTAGGTCAAGTCGACTTGAGTCAGAGAAACGACGTTTTCGCGAGAAATTTGGCGTCGTTTTTCTGGTCGGTGCAAGTCGACTCGACCACTCAATTGAGTCGACTCAATCCGATGAAATTATATTTTAAAAGTTGATTTTAGAAAATAATTATTAATTTTTTGAAAAAGTTTTTAAAAATTAATTAAGTTTTAAAAATTAAAGTTTTAAATTAATTGAAAAAGTTTTGAAAAAAGTTTTTGAAAATAATTTAAGTTTTTGAAATTAATTAAGTTTTTGAAAATTAATTTAAGTTTTGAAAATAAATTAAGTTTTGAAAATTAATTAAGTTTTGAAATTATTTTGAAAATAATTTAAGTTTTTTGAAAAATTAAGTTTTTGAAAATTAATTTAAGTTTTTAAAAATGAAAAAAGTTTTTGAAAAATAATTTAATTTTTTGAAAATTAATTAAGTTTTTGAAAATAATTAAGTTTTGAAAATTAATTAAGAAAATAATTAAAGTTTTTTGAAAAAAATTAAGAAAATAAATTAAGTTTTTAAAAATTAATTAAGTTTTTGAAAAAATTAATTAAGTTTTTGAAAATAATTAAAGTTTTGAAAATTAATTAAGTTATTAGAATTTTAAACTTAATTAAAAATGTTGTTAAGTTGATTAATTAAGTAAACTTAATTTCGTTTGTTGGGTTATTTTTAGAAAGTTATTACCTAACTCATCTCACCCAGTCTAAGTGATCAATCAGTGACCCTATGGGTGTTTGTGAGATGATTTTATCAATTTTATCTTTGTTTATTGTTCGAGGTATCTATATTTGATTAACTTTGAGTTAGATTCAGGTTTAACCGTCAATTGATTCAGTTCACATTTCAAAAATTAGTTTCCAGGCAGTGGCGAGGCACAGAGGCCTTCTTGGTTATCGGAGCAACGACCACATTCTAAGATAAAACTAATTTAAGAAATTATGAACTTAACCAATTTATTGATAAACCTTGGTCTAACTAGTCTAGGATGTGGCGAGGTAGCTTCGGCTAGTTTGGTTCGACTAAGTGAATCAAGTCAGGTACTCCTTACCCTTCTTGACCACTTAACCTAAACCTCCCTAACGTACTATCATCTCGCCCCACCCTGGTACTAGGTTGGCAAGAGTTAATCAAATAGTTGGTCCTTAATCTAACCTAAATTTCTATTGCAGAAAAATAAAGGCTAAGTTAAACAGGTTATCAAACAATGAGTTTTGGTTCCCCCGGGATCGTGCCCCTTGATTGGTCGAATCAAGTGAACCTGATCCTTAGGGACCAAAAATTGGTTCAGTCCAACTGGTTTAACCAGTTTCGACTTAGGAACCCACGCTTGGACTCTAGTTTGGTTTCGTGTTCTATGTGTTAGTGCTATGAATGTCCTATGTTTAGCTGCATACCCAATGCCCGATCGATTGTATCCAGCCTTCTGTGATCCAAGCATCATATCCAGATACTTGGACCCAGAGGTGAATTGCTCAAGCGATCGTCTGAGTTCACTGACTTGGATTTTCAGTTGAGAATTTTCTTCCTCGAGTTGAACTCGAGTCGAATCCTCAACCGATTTGTCCTGAGTCGGTGGCTCAGTGTTGACTTTCTCCTTGAGGAGTACTAACTCCTCTTGGAGCGATTCAACCAAAGCATTTGATTTAGCTAACTTTTTTGTTAAACTAATTATGATTGAAAATAACCTTTCATTACTTACAGCGGGGGTCGAACCTTCTGAACCGGATACGGATCCGTGGCTTTCGTCGCTGTCCGAGTCGCTGTCGCTCAGGTATGGTTCGTCTTGAGCTGGGAGGGCGAGAAAACTGGTCGTAGTCGGTTCCTCGTCTGATTCTTCGGAAGATGACTCGTCCCAAGTCGCCTTGAGTGCTTTCTTTTTGGTCTTCCGTTCTTTCTTCTGATTCGGGCAGTCGGCTATGAAATGCCCTTTCCGACCGCATCCGTAGCACTTCATTTCGGTCTTGCCGGTGGATGATGGTTTTGAATTGTTGACGACCTTCTTGATTTCTGATCGTCTTATTCCGTGCTTTTTTCTGGAACATCTTTCGTACGAGGTTTACCAGCTCCGTGGTGACTTCATCGTCAGCTTCGGATTCTGAAGTTTCTGAATCTTCTCGTACCTTCTTCTTTGCTTTTCGTTCTTGTTTGGTACCTGCAAATAATGCAATACCTTTCTCCTGCACTTCTGTGTTAGACTGCTCATGTAATTCTAATTCAGAAAAGAGATCATCAAGTTTTACCTTTGAAAGGTCCCTGGAAACTTTGTAAGCATCTACCATGGATGCCCACAAGGTGTTCCTTGGGAATGCTTTCAACGCATACCTTATCACATCGCGATTTTCCAATGTTTCTCCGATTGCGTGTAGCCCATTCAGTATGTCTTGAATTCTTGCGTGTAGGCCACTTGCAGTTTCTCCTTCTAACATTCGAATGTTATATAATTTATTAACTAATAAATCTTTTTTACTTACCTTGGTGTCGGATGTCCCCTCGTGAAGCTCGATCAGTTTCGTCCACAGATCTTTTGCGCTAGTAAACGGGCCGACGCGGTTCAACTCTTCCTTAGTTAGTCCACATTGTAGAGTCTGAGTTGCTTTGGCGTCCGCTTCAATCTTCTTTCGAGTAGAAGAGTCCCAATCTTCGCAAGACTGTGGTTGTCCATCACTACCAGACGGGATTGTGAATCCGGTCTGGATGATGATCCACATCTCCACCTGAGTTTTCAGATGACATTCCATCCTACTTTTCCAGTAGGGGAAGTCGTCTCCTGAAAATAGGGGAGGTCTCGCTGTGCTGAATCCTTCTTGTTGGGCCATTTAATCTAGCACACAAGAAAAAATTGCAAAACGAGTACCAAGACTTGGTCTTGGATTAGTAGTGCGGGAAGAAAAGAATAAATAAAAAAATAAATTTAAAAAAATGATCAAAAATCCCCTCGATCAGTGGTTGCACTGGATTCGAGGACCCCGCTCTGATACCAATTGTAGGATCGATAGAACGCGCTAGAGGGGGGTGAATAGCGCGTTTCACTTTTCAACCGATTTTTGAACTAATAAAGTAAACTTGCGGAAGCGACAATCTTATGCGGAAGCAATTATGAAAACAAGACAAAGACACAATCTATTTACTTGGTTCACAGCCCAAGGCTGCTACTCCAAGGCCCACGGTCTTCGACCGTTTACTGCGGGCAATCCACTAGATAAACTTGTTCCTTACGGATACAAGTTGAACGATTACAAAATCACAAGATTGATAACAATAAGAATAAACAAATTAAGTACTTGTTACCAAAACCAATTAGCCGAATCTTGCTTGATCTTCTTTTTGTTGTGAATTCGGCGTAGCGGCGGCTCTAGGGTTGCTCGGGAATGCTCGGGGCGCCGACGTCTCAACAGAGTGCTCGTAGGAATCGTTGGAAATTGATGTTCTTGGCTGCTGGTCGAGGTGCTCTTTTATACCCGACTCAAGTCGACTCAAACCCTATCTCGAGTCGACTCCAGCTCAGCTTCGACCCTGTTCCTCCGCTGTGACTGTGTCTTCAAGTCGACTCGAGCCTCGACTCAAGTCGACTCCAGTCCGACGTGGAGCCTTCCTGATAACTTTTCCTCTCCGCTGCGTTATCTGGCTGACGTGGCTCCAAGTCGACTCCAATGCCATCTCCGAGTCGACTCGAGTCTTTGGGTTTTCCGGGCCGTAAAAATCGCTTTTGCGTTGCGGAAACCTCGGAAACCCATGCCAAAGGATCCGTGCGAAAATATAAAATTTCACATACTCGTTTTTCTATCCTAGATCTACTTTAGATCTACATGATTAGAGTATTACCCTTGATGCGTATCCCTTCGCTTATCCCGCTCGTCCAAAAGGTGTCGGATCTCCTAGAGTGTCAAGCGTACACTCCTCTATGTGTATCCACACGGACAAAGGATGGAGACGAAAGCCTCTTGAGTGTGCTAGCACCCACTTGAGGTTTCGGCCAAGACAAGAGAGGAGAAGGAGAGGAAGAAAGCTAGAGGAGGAAGAAGGAATCAATGCCTTGAATGAAAATGAATTCTCATTCCTCCTCTTAGATGTGGCCGGCCACTTCTTCAATGGAATGGGAGGTTACAAAATCCCATTAATGCCATGAGTTACATCCTTTAGGTAACTCCCATGAGGTGGCATCCCTTGATGATGTGGAGCATCATCATTGGCCATCATTTATGCCACCTCACCTTGAAGTCATTTGGTCAAGTCAAACATTGACCATGAGGTGGCATAAGTCAAGTCAACCTTGACCATGACATGGCATAAAGTCAAGTCAAACTTGACCATGACATGGCATAAAGTCAAGTCAAACTTGACCATTCAAGTCAAACTTGACCATTAAGTCTTCCTTCTCAAGTCAAGTCAAACTTGACTTCTAATCTCCCAAGGTTGATCAAATCAACTCAATTAGTCTAGTTTGGATTACACTTAATCCAATTTGATTCATCACATGAATCTAATCCTCTTGGTTCATCATATGAACCTAATCTCCATCTAATTGCCCTTTGTGTGTGACCCTATAGGTTCTTGTAACGTTGGCAATGCTTCTAAACCAATTTAGAAACATAAACAATGAGCGGTATCTAGCAACACATCATTGCTACCCAAGTTACAAGAATGTTGAGATCCAACATCACCATTGTGACTACTAATTGTGACTCTCACAATATGTGACCATGTCCTTCTATCCTTGATATCATGATTGATCAAACCGAGGCATAGACCGTGTCATCCTCTAATCAATCTATGTCTTGAACTCCAAGTAGACTCACTCCAATCAAATGAGCTCAACATCTCATGTTGACTCATTTGGGCATGACCATGCACTTAGTGGTCTCACTCTATCAAGAACTATGATATCACTCCCGTTATATAGGAGGGATAGATCCCATCTACATCACTCACATCCCTCCACATAATTTGTTACATACCCGGTAATCGCCTTTATAGTCCACCCATTTACGGGTGACGTTTGACGAAGCCAAAGTATGCAACTCCTTATGTTGGGAACCATGGTGACTTCAGGTCCAAGGACTAATAGTCATACTAATAGCCACATGAGAAAGTATATGACACTCATATAACGATCCATGATACTTTCTCATGGCGGGTCATTCAGTATACATTCTCCAATGCATACCCATGTGTCAACTTGATATCTCATATCCATGACTTGTGAGATCAAGTCATCGTGTTGACCTACATGCTAGTCTCGTCGCATTAACATTGTCCCTGAATGTTAATACTTGACTAGGAATCATTAAGAGTAGTGTTCTCTATATCATCTCACCATCGATTCAACCAATCGATTGATATAGATATGAACCATCTACTCAAGGACGTTATTATACTTAGTTATTTGGCACCAATACAAGTAAGTATAATAACCATAAAGAAATGCCTTTATAAATATATAGAAATATGATACAATGAGTCCATACATCAATCATCATATGATTGGCTCTAGGGCTCTCACTAACAATGTAGGCTCTAAGCCCTAATGACCTAGTGTGACCATCATGCTTTCTCTGTGCCAAAGCCTTGGTCAAGGGATCTGCGACGTTAGCCTCTGTGGGTACTCTGCAAATCTTCACATCTCCTCTATCGATGATCTCTCGAATGAGATGGAAGCGCCGTAGTATGTGTTTGGTCCGCTGGTGTGAGCGAGGTTCCTTAGCCTGCGCAATCGCTCCATGCCTTTATAATTTGTTATGCTACAACTTATTGAAGATACATTGTTGTGCATCTGTTAAAGGGTTTTAAGAAATGTTTATGTTGTGTAACTGATAAGGACAATAACTTGAAATTCATGTTATCATGGTGAAGTGCATAAGGGGTGCCAAAAATGAACATAAGTTGTTGGAATTGTGTAAGGAAGTTGCTTGGATTGTTTTCACTAACTCAATCATGGTATGTGAAGAGTTGGGAGTGGAGTATAAGGAGTTATTTGGTACCTCCGAAATTGCATCAGAAAAAAAAGAAAAAAAAACAAAACAGAAAAGAAAAAAAATAAAATAAAAAATTGGAGTATCAAAAGCTCCAAATAAGTGAAAGATTCTTATGAAATTTGATGCAATTTCGAACACTTATTGGACAACAAGTTGGGAATATAATCAGAATTGTTGATGGCAGCAAGAAATTGGAAGAAACAGTAGAAGAAAAGAAACAGCAAAGGAAAAATTCCAGAAAATAAAAAAAACTACAAAATTCTATTTTGAATGTTCATGCTGTTTTGAAATTGTTTGAGCTGCTGATCTGAATTTGAGCTACAGGGAAATTGCAGTATCATGAACAATGGAAATCAAGTGACAAACTGGAAAAAAGAATGGATGAAAATCAGTAAGAAAAAGGAGAGAAAAAGAAAAGTTTCACTTTGATTTTAAATTGTTTTTGGGTTTCAATGTGCCATTGATACATTGAAATTACGATTTCATGTGAAATGAATTTTGATTGCTGATGATTGGTTGCTATTTCTTAGCTTTTGTAAAACTTAAATGTGAAGAAATTAGGCTTGGTTTCAAAGGAAAACAAAAGATAGCACATTTAATGAATTTTGAGGCAAAATGAAGAAAGGAAGAGAATTTTGTATCAAGAAGAGGAATTGAAGAGGTTTAGATCAGATTTGTTTCATGGAATTGAAGAACAAACAGAAACAAATATGATACAAAAGAAAGAAAATAGAAAAGAGGGCAAGAGATCATTGATTAGCATTTAATTGTATCCATGTCTACCACTACACTTGAATTTCCTTAAAGCACTTTCCTTGAAATTTTCTTTCTACAATTGTTCATTTCATTGATATCAGTTCATGACTTCTTATTATCTTCAATAATCCTTAATAGGTGTGGATTCCAAATCAAGAATGGTAATGGAGAGTAGAAAGCAAGCAAGCCTATGGAAGTGCAAGAAACTTAAGTTGCTTGAGTGAGCCCTACTTTACTATGATCATGAATTACAATTAGGGTGAGAGCCACTGATTTATTTATTGAAAACAACCTTGTAAGACTGAGTGTGATGCATTTATCTTAATTAGTCATGAAGGATGAAACTTGCTACGTGGTTAACCAAGTACAAGAGTTTAGTTCATGGACTTAAGCGTTTGAGATTCTATAACTTTAGGTAATTCTCTTTCAATTATTTTTAATTATGATTGAAGATGATCTAGGGGATATGATGGTAGGAGTTTTCCTTAGTTTTATTATTTTGGCTTGAGCGGGACGCACAAGGTTAAGTGTGGGTAAATTAGATGAGCTAGGATTTTAGGGTGTTTTGATGGATCATTTTAGAATTTTCTGTGAACAATTAAATGTTTAATCGATATAATTGAATTGTATTTGTGACATGGTGTATTTTTGGATGATTAATCTAATTTTTATGATTTAATGGTTAATTTAGTATTAATTGAGCTTAATTCTTTGTAGGGTCCAAATTGAACCACGATCGAGCCAAATTGAGATCGAGTCAAGCCAAAATTGGTTGATTCGATAAATTCAAAACTTCATGATCAAGATTTGGGTTCAATTGGAGCTGAAATCGGGCTAATTGGAGCTTAAATGGATGAAATCGGCTGAACCAGGGTTGACTCGGGCTGAACCAAGTCGACGGACGCGGCTAGCTACAGTACCCCTTCATTAACGAGAAGCAACAGTAACCAAAAGTCGCTAACACTGTTCATCCTTCATCCTGCAACTTCATTTTCTTCATTTTTTTCGTCTTTTCGTAAGTGATCTTTGGATTATTTCCTCCCAATCCAGTTTCCAGATCCCATCAGACTTCTTCGACCTTGATTTAGCATCAAATTGGAGCTGAATCTTTTGGATGAGGGTTTCATTAGAGATTCATTTCCTCGAGCAGATTCAGCTGAGTTCTTTGGATCTAGATCGATCACAGCAACCAAGGGCATTCCGAGGGGTTCTTTGAAGGTCCTTGAGGGTTTCTGAGCATTGAATTGCAAGCGTTTTGAAGGATTAAAGCTGGGATTTCAAATCTGGATCGGGCTCTGTTCGGCGCAAGCGGAGGGTTTCTGTGTGCTTATTGGATTCAATCCAGATTAAATCAAACTAAGATCGATAGTGATTTGTCTGGGATTTGTAATCTTCGATTTGATTTTGTGTGACGACAAGATTGAAGTTGGTTTAAAAGGGAAGATCTGAAGTTTCTATTCATTTTCTATTCTGTTTTGAATTTGTTTCTGATAACTGTCTTCATCTGTTGAATTGGATTCGATCTGATGGAATTTCTTGAATTCAGTTAATCTAGTGATTGCATTAGCTATTGTTATTACTTTAGTATATTTAGAAGTTTTCATAGATTTAATCATCCAGTAGTTGTTCTTGAATTGTTAAATCTGTTTTTGTCACATTCACTGTTCCGTATCAGTTTAATATGTTATTACATATGCATGCAATGACTAATATTTTTTTACTTAACTAACATTGTTTTCTTATTATCATCGAAAATTCAGTTTGACTAATTTTTTAGTGATAAAAAATTATGTTTCTATTTTTTACTCGATGCATAATTATGTCGTTCATCCACTGAGAATTTTATAAAATTTTTTAAATTTTCATAATTTTTAATTCAAAATTTAAATTTAAATTTTAAAAATAGATAAAAATATTATTTTCATAGATCTGATTTTTCAGAATTCAAATATAGTCTTTAGAACTCAATATAATTTATATACGAATTTTTGAAGTGTTTATTTTATTTTTAAAATAAACATGTCATTTTAAAAATTTTGAAATCCTTTGCAACGCTAATTTTTGAAGATAAAATTTTTTGTGATCTACTATGTATTAATTGAACACTTAGAAAATTTTTTCAAATTTTTCTGACTTTCTATTGCATTTATACAAGAAGGTTAGTAGGAGTGCGATCGTATTCCTGGTATTATATGTCAATGACATATTATTAATAGGAAACGATATGTCTGTTCTACAATCAGTTAAATTATGGTTATCCAAAAGGTTTTCCATGAAAGACATCAGAGAGGCAACCTATATCCTTGTGATTAAGATCTATAAAGATAGATCGAAAAGGTTGCTCAGTCTTTCACAGTCTACATATATAGACAAGGTGCTAAAACGGTTTGGCATGCTTGAATCCAAGAGAGGTTACATACCCATCAGGCATGGGGTTCACCTCTCGAAGTCTATGTGTCCACGGACAGAAGACGAAAGGAATCGCATGAGTGAGATTCCTTATGCTTCGGAAATAAGATCTATCATGTACTCTATGATATGTACAAGGCTCGATGTATCATATGCTCTGAGTGTCACGAGCAGATATTAGTCAGATTCAGGGATGGATCATTGGGTGGCTGTCAAGACAATCCTTAAGTACTTACGAAGGACTAAGGATGTGTTCTTGGTATATGGAAACCGTGATATGGTAACATGCGGGTTTACTGATGCCAGCTTTCAGACAGACAAGGATGATTCCAGGTCACAGTCTGGATACATATTCACTTTGAATGGTGGCGCAATAAGTTGGAAGAGTTCCAAATAAGACACGGTTGCCGATTCTACCACGAAGGCAGAATGTATTGTAGCTTGTGAAGCAGCAAAAGAAGCGGTTTGGATCAGGAAGTTCATCACTGAAATTGAAGTGGTTCCAACCATTGTTGAAGCATTACCAGTCTACTGTGACAACAATGAAGCGATTGCACAGGCAAAGGAACCCAGGTCTCATCATCGATCCAAACACATACTTCGGCGATATCATCTGATCAGAAAGATCATTAGTAGAAAGGAAATACAAATCGAGAAAATTCCCACAGAAAAGAACCTTGCGGATCCTTTAACGAAGCCTATACCTCAAAGTAAGTTTGAGGAACATATAGAGGCGTTTGGTATTGGATGTCATGGTGATTGGCTTTAGGCCAAGTGGGAGTATGTTATATTTGGGAGGTGTCCTAAGGCAATCGCCTTATGATTATATTTTTTATTAAATAAATTCACTTTTTAAGTTCATATTATATATGTTTGATTAGATCTTAAACTCGATCACAAACTATGAGTTTCTCTACATGTGTAATTATGAAAGTATTGAAACTATCCCTAGTCGATGAATTGATGAACGTGGACGTCATCGATTTTGTTGAGACTAGCACGTTTATACTCCTTGGTTTATCAAGCAGTAGCTCTCACTAGCTGGAGACATTGGATGTTGAGAGTTAAACATGGATGCTAGTTAAAGGTAGCTAGTTCATTGGAGTGACCTGACGTGAGACTTCATGTGGTTCCTTTTGTGTGTAAATGAAGTTCTCAGTGCAGCTTAAGTGTGAATTTCCTTAGACTTGCGGTATTCAAGTCACCTTGGTCGCGAAAACTTATACTTTAACATCTTAAGCAAGCATTTCCAAGGAGGTGTGGATCCGAGATGATTGGGTATAAGTTGAAGTGTTCGAAGGTGTTTGAATAGCCTACAGAGGATTCACCGCTCTTTATAAAAGAGATGTATACCCTACGGCCGCTTGTTTGGATTGTTACTGAAAGTCTTTGGCCAAAGCAACACGTATTCTTAAACACGTGTACGAGTAACTCGAATCCGCAGAACAAGGAAGTAAGCTTGGGCTAGGTGTGACGTAGTCAGCCTAGTGGGGACTGACACACACAGACCATGTCCTGAACCAAGCGGGTATAAGACGGTGAAAGGAACGAGACACATTTCAGTAAAGCTGCTGAAGGGTTTAGAAATTGTTCTGAAATCAGTTATTGATTTTCTGATCAATTGAAGATCATGATGTACTACTAGGTGCCACTCATGATCGATCCGAAATTAAGAGTTAATTTCGGGCGGCCAACATAACTGGAAACCTATTGGGTCACACACACTATAAGTTTTGAAAGGACTTAAACTGAATTTGAAAATTAGATTCTCAAAATAAAAGAAATTCGGTTAGACCGGACAAAGGCAAATGATGGATTCTATCTTGTGAAGATGGATTGAACAAAATCAGAAATGATATGGTTGTTGAACCAGACAAATCAATTTTGAACCAAAACTTGAATTAAATTGGTTTGGTTCGTGTTGAAAGATATTTTGGAAAAATGGAAGGCATGATAGGCTTCGTCTTGAGAAGACGAAACAAACAGAACTTGTTTGGATTAAATCGGAGTTCATTTAGTTATTAAATTAATCGTTTTGGTTATGAACCAAATTAAACTTGATTCGGGTTGAGTTAAACCAAGTAAACCCAAACCCAAAGTCTTGAACCGGTTCATAGAAAACCTAAATGGGTTTTACCGGTTCACTCCTTTTGGTTTTTCGCTGCATCCCTTCCTCAAACGCGCGATTGCGCAACTCCTCCTCCAGCCCGACGCCAAGCACAAAGAAGGAAAGGGATCTCCTTGATGGCCAATCTTGAGCAAAGAAGGAAGCAATTCCTTCTTCCGTCTGTCGTGTACACAAAGAAGGATCGTATCCTACGATTGCTGCAAGAAAAAGGAGGAGATTTCCTTGGCCGACCGGCGAGCAAGAATAAGGCAAGTAATCTGGCGATTGCTAGGTTTTGGTTTTCCGTTCTTTAAAGAGGGATTGTCGGCTAATGTTGTTGTGTGTGAATCTCTGTTGCCGCCCCTTTTCTTACCGGCTCCTCCTTGCCCTGTTGCTGTTTGCGAGCCCTTGCTGGGGTAGTTCTGTTCCGATTCACGGAAACACCCACAGCCGAAAATCCCTCTTGTGATTCCTTGCTTGCTACCGCCGGCCTTGGCCACTTCTCCTGCCTAGTTTGCTGTCGTCGGCCTTGGTCACTGCTTCTGCCTTGTTTAGTGCCGTCGGCCTTGCTCACTGTTTCGGCTTTACTTGCTACCGCCGGCTATGGTCACTGGAGGACAAAGTTTCGGAAGTTTCCATCAGCACCCGAAGCGTTTCGGTGACGTGCCTTTGAAGAAATTATTGGCGATCGTTAGAATACCCCGGAAACGAAAGTAACATGTGTTGTTGCACGTTTCCGATATTAGGGTATTCTCCTATATCGACCGTTGCTGTTTCACGACTAGTAGCACGACCAGCAACTCAACTCGAGCTTGTGAAGCCATCCAGACCAAATTTACATGGATCACCGATAGAGAAATCAGATCAGTATATGTCATTTCCATTGATCGTCATACGTCAGGTATACCTAGAATAATTATTATTTTGAAATTTTAATTTCCAACTGTCACACAAACCGTGTTGTATCTTGCATGCGTGGTTGCGAGTGTTGTAATAACTTAGCTTATTATTTGTTTTTGCTTCCGCTGTGTATGTTTCGATATGCATAAAAACGTGCAACGTACCGGACCGATCACCACAAAAATAACAGAGAATAGCGACGACGAATTATATTTTCGTCGCTATTTTAGCGATGAATATTATTTCCGTCGCTATTTTGATGCGCTGCGAGCTGCGATGCAAGGTGCGGACCCTGATACGGAGACTCAAGATCCTAATGCTCCTGATCAGTAGCTGTCTGCAAGGTAGGTTAGCATTTCTATTATTTTTAATTTTTTTTAAGTTATTACTTGTAAGCATGCATTTTTCAAATACGTTGTTCTATTACTAACTTATCTTATTGGTTTTTTGCAGGATCTTCTATTTTGCCTCGGCTCGTTTAGATATAATTTTGATCAGTTCTTGTATTTTTTGATATTTGATACAGTATCATTGTATCCAAATATTTGTATTTATGTTATTGTATTCAGATTGTATCGGAGTATTTTGATATGTGTTGTGTTCAGATATTATATTAGTGTTGTGTTTTATCAATGTTGACCTATTTGTATATTTTTGTTATATTATATTGGTTTTGTTGTCATATAAATAGGAAATTCAGAAAAACAGATTAAAATATTTTAAAAAATTATATTATTAGCGACTGAATTTATAATTTCGTCGCTAATAATCGAAAGTTTTTATATATATATTTTTAAATTTAACGACGGAATTCTAAATTTCGTCACTAATTAGAATTCCGTCGGCAATAACCGTATATATTTTTTATTTTTTTAAAAAATTTAGCGACAAAATTATAAATTTCGTCGCTAAATAGCGACAAAAATTTTAATTTCGTCGCTAATAAAGAAATATTATTATTATTTTTTTTACAAAATAGCGACGGAATCTTAAATTTCGTCGTTAATTAATGACGGAATTTATGATTCTGTCGCTATTTTTTTACGACGGTAAAAAAAATCTGTCGCTAAATAATTAGTGACGGAATTCTTTATTCTGTTGCTAATTAGCGACGGAATTATTATTTCCGTCGCTAAAGTGACGTCAGTGACCAAAAAACGGGCGACGAGCTGTTTCGGTCGCTAATCACGATTAGCGACGGAAACAGTTCGTTGCTATTTGATAATATTTTTGTAGTGGATCCCAACACCCTGCACACTAGATCAACATATCAGTCCACTAACACACTTAACTTGAACCTGGTGCCATTATCAAAATCAAGGTTCAATCATCTGATGCTTCCTGCACCAACAGATAGAACTGGTAACAAGTTTACCGGTTCCTTACAATTTAAAACACAGACAAAGACGGATACATAGAATAACACTACCGACAAAAGAGAACGAACTTGAGCAAAGTCGTCAGAGCAAAGATTTAGTGTAGAATTAAAATTTCAGAGCATGATGGAAGTGGGAGGAGGTAGAAAATTGTTATCTTGTGTTGTTGGTCATGATCTCCTTTTATTAACCATTCCGGGCGCCCGGATCCCCTTCTAAGCACCCTCACCCCAATTGATTCGATTTGATTCTGATCCAATCTGATCTCGCAATCACCGTGATTCTATCATCTTCGAGCGATGGAACCCTTCCAGGTACCTGCATTGCTGATGGGGCTACAGCTGGCGAAGTGTATTGGATTAGTATCCAATCGTGACTTTTCCATCCCCGGGCGTCCGGATTCCTTCCAAGCGCCTAGAGTGTGAGGTGTCTCGGCTAATCTCCGCTTGCCACCTCATCTGCTGCGTTGGCCCAAGATATTCTTATCCGAGAGAACGGATCCAATAGGGGCACCTGGACAGTCTAGGCACTCGAATCAATTAGGGGTGCCCAGAACTTGAATTTCTAGTTCCTTATTTTCCTACATCACAGAATTAGTACACTATACATATATTATCGAAAATTGAGTCAGGATAATTTTACAACTGTCTAGTCTTGACTTTTAGATTTTTAATGAAATCTTAGGTTAGACCGACATCTATTGTTCCCTTCTACAGGAACGTGTCCTCACTTACTCATCTCAAAATATTTTCCCTGTCTGCCAAACATCAAGTCCTCTAGGCCTATTTGAACATTTTACTCAACATCTGATCCTTTGACCCCTAGTCACTAGTTTGAATCAATCTTGGTCCTCCAGACCCCATTGAGTCCCTCCACCTGGTGTCCTTGATTTGTCAAGACTTCTACTTAGTCCTTCCGATTAGGACTTCCTTGCCTAGTCTCCAGGTAAGACTTACCTTGTCTGGCCTTCAGGTAGGACTTTTCCTTGCTTAGACACTAGCTAGGACTTGCCTGTTATGCTATCTGCACGCTTAGATCAGTTCACAAATAATATTTAACTTTAGATCTTTGTCAATATCAAAACATAGGTTCGATTCTACTGCTCCTTGCACCAACATGTAACTCTATTCATGATGTTCTCATTGATCCAGTAACGATGACACGTTGTGACTCTACTCTTCAACTTAAGATCGACAACAATTGTTTGTAAATTTTATTTTATTTGTTGTTCCACAATTGTTTCATATTGCTTGTGCTAAATCACTTTTAGATTCTTTTTGGGTTTCTCCACCTCTAGAGGTTTTCTAGAAAGGAGAGATTTATAATAAGAATCATATTTTATTATCGTGCGTGTCCACTTCTTTTACTCAAGGTTTCCATGTTCTGCCTAATCAGAATCTTTAATTAACTCATGTATGTTTTGTATAATCAATCAATAACTAAGTTTTATAAATTCTGCATGAGCAGAATCTTTAGTTAACTCCTGCATACTTTGTTTGATTAATATCTAATTTAGATTTGCATGCTTACATTGCCTTAATTAAAAATTAATATTCAAAATTTAATTGTTCAAATTTGTGTCAAGTTAGTTTTCTTATAATTTTACTGTGCTACTTTGTTCAACTTAAATTATTAGTTTAAATTTCCCTAATTACCTCATAAAATTCTTAATACTATTCACCCTCCTCTACCATCAAATTCCATCCTACAAGGACTTCACCACTGTCAAACATTCAATCCTCCTTGACCTGTTTTGACTTCCCTCATTGTCAAGTGTCTAGTCGACCTTGACTCCACTTGGACTTCATGTTTATTCCAAGTATCTGATCCCCTATGACCCATTTAGACTTTATATCTCATGTCAAGTGTTTGGTCCTCTATGACCTAATTGGATTTCATTTTTCATGTCAATTGTTCGATCTTCCATAACCTATTTGGACTTCGCTTCTCATGCTAAGTGTCAGGTTTTACATGACACACTTGGACTTCGCTTCTCTTGCCATGTTTTCGGTCCTCCGTAACCCAATTGGACTTCACTTTTACCAACTCCCTGTTGACCTTTTAACCATCAAGTGTCCGATCAATTATAACTCATTTAGACTTTTCTCTTATCAACTCCATATTGAATTTTTGACTATCAAGCATCCGATTAACTATGACCTACTTGAATTTTTTTCATTCTAAAGTATTTGGTTAATTTTGACCTACTTGACTTTTCGCTCAACCATCCACATCCAAATCAATCTTAATCAATCTAATCCGAGATCAATTGCACCAACAATCTCTCTCCTCAATAAACCTCTTCTATTACTTATGTCTCACTCCTGTAAATATATTTATCAAATATCGAAATTCAACTCGAGCTAACTTGTGTTTAATCAACTTTAATTAAAGATTGATTGTACCAATAAATTGATCAATCAAATGGCCATTGTGAAACATCTTTGTCTAAAAAAAATTTGATAGCTCTAAAGTATCTAAAAAAATAATCATGAACAAACTTAGGGGAATTTTAAAGGTGCAATGATGCTATTTAGCATAAATTGAAGCCTTAATGATCATCAAATATTTTTGGTAAAAAAATTAAAGCTTTTAAGATCATTAAGTATTTTTGGTAAAAAAAAAAGTTGGATGAATTTATAAGGCTTAAAATCCCCCTTCTCCCTCCAAAAGAAATATATATGAGTTGGGAACAATACGAGTGCAAAGGTATTCATTTTGCATCAATTTAAAGTTACACATTTTAGCCAAAGAATTTTTAATGTAACTAATAGACTTGACTAATCAACTGAAAATATGATATTTTAAGTAGACGATAAGTCGATTGACTAGGAAGGCAACTAACATCAATTATTGTGAATTCACTAAAAAAGTTTAGGTGGGGAAGGATTTAAAAAATAAACAAATGCAGTGTTTTTTATAGTAAAAAGTATGATGTGACAATGGATAAATGATTAATTTAAGACTAAAAATCATGGACAACGGCAATTTCTCTGCCATTTCCTTTCAATCAGTCATGATATTTTGAGCTGGCTTTGCCCTTATATATATGGCTTTATCTCCACGTTCTTCCCATCCCACCTCGATTATTAGTTCCAAATATATTGAAGTTCCACTGCTGGGGCAGCATAATTTGAAGGTTTTTGTTTTTTTAGATTTATTTCTTAAAAAAAATTTTCCAGCTCTCAACTTGCTGTAGGCATAAAATTGTGTCCACTGCAATTCCTACTGACAAAAAATTATATAAAATTTATAGGGTTTTGTTCTTTGGCGCACACAACCAAATCATGGCGAGGCCTCTAGAAATGATTTCTTTGAATCAAAAAGCTGCTGCGACGCCTCAAAGCTCAACCATGGGAAGGGAAGAGGCAGAAGCAGACTTGAATCCATGGCGCACAGAGAAGCCGACCATCTTCCGAGTCCCGGAAATCATCCGGCAAGCCGACCGAGGAGCCTACGAGCCAAACCTCATCTCCTTGGGTCCCTACCACCGCGGTGTGCCTCGCCTGCAAGCCATGGAGAAAATTAAGCCTCAATACCTTCACAGCTTCATCCGGCGGACGAACCCCCTGAAAAGCGTGGACGACTGCCGAAATTACATCAAGAAGGAGGAACTTCGGGTGCGGAGCGCCTACTCTGAGCCTATCAAAATGGACAGCGACAAGTTCGTTGACATGATGCTGCACGACGGCTGCTTCGTCGTCGAGTTCCTCCTCAGACTATATGACCAAAGGGGCAAGCCTATTAAAAGGCCGGGAGTCATCATCGACGACGATGACGATAGCGAAGTTAATGGGGAGTATGATCCGATTCTTGCCTCGTCGTGGACAGAATACTTTGTGAGGCTTGACATGCTGCTGCTGGAGAATCAGCTTCCTCTGTTTCTTATCAGGGATTTGCTCAGCTTTGTGGATCCCGCAAAAGCAGCCAACTCCCTGAAACCGCTTGCTCTCCAATTTTTCGGCGGTGATTTCTTGCCAGGAAGAACGAAGAAGTTGCCCGAGAAATTGGAAGCGCCTGTCCAGAAGTCTCGTCACATTCTCCATCTTTTGCATGCCTGCATTCACCCGCCGAAAGAGTCGAAGCCCCCCACAATATTACCTACTCATAAGCTCGATCTCTCTGGAGAAAAGAGCTATTTTGGTGGAGGCGAGCAAGGAGGCCCTCGCCGTCGACGCTCATTTCTGCCATCGTTCCGCGGAGACTGCGGGATGAAGCGCAATTCTTGTTTTGACTGTTGTGAGCAGGACGAAGTCGAGGACGCAATATTTACGCCGCTAACGCCGTCAACGATCCCCTGCGCCCGGGAGCTCAAGGACGCCGGCATCGAGATCAAACGGAAGAAGCAGACGGATAGCTTCCTAGACGTCACATTCAGCAATGGTCGACTGGAGATCCCCGGATCCGCGCGTACAATGTGTCCAACGCTATCCTGCGTAACCTGATTGCGTTCGAGCAGCTGTACCCAGACCGGGGCACGCACGTCACTGACTTCACCTTCCTCATCGATTGCCTGATCGACACGGCAGATGACGTCGCCATACTCCGGGATGCGGGCATTTTGGTGAGCACCATGGGCAGCAACAAGGCCGTGGCTAGGCTCTTCAACCGGCTCTGTTTGAAGGTGGTGGTGGAGCCTAAAAATGGCCATCTCTGGAGAGTGTTCGAGGACATTCCCAAGCACTGCGAGAAGAGAACAAACAGGTGGCGAGCAACGTTGAACCACATCTACTTCGGCAACCCTTGGACGGGCATCTCGGTTGTTGCGGCAATCTTACTCTTTATTCTCACGGCGGTGCAGACGGTGCTGGCAATCCTCAGTTACGTTAACCCACCGTAGCGACAGCATCAAACTTCTCTGTCTGCCACAAAATTATTATGCCATTATTTGTGTGTATGTGTGTGTATGTCTGCGTGCAGTGTATGTCTGGTTGTTACGTTTGGAGTTGTTGAATCTTTACTATGCATCTCGAGTTGCATATGCATGATGAAAATTTGAATGCATACAAAACTCTCCTATTCTTATTCTAAATTTGTATTTCCAATGAATGAGCTGCGTTTTGCATCCGGAAATATCCACCCCTCCTCTGTCCTTTTAATTTTTATTTTATTTTTATTATCATTGAAAGAAGAATATAAAATAGAGCTGTATATCTTAAAATTATTCTTTTCCAACTTTATTATAGTAACTATGATCGAAATTTTTCAATGTTAGAGCCGATTTAGATAAAACTATTCTAACATGAAGCAATTGTAACAGTTTTAATCATAGAGCAACTTTATGCCAACCTGCTCCAACATGGAGCAATTATAATAGAATTGGTTGCAGCCACTCGAACATGGAGTAGCTTTGCTTAAAGTTGTTCAAACTAATTATAATTAATTGTTTTATATTGTAGTGTTTTGATTAAAATTATTTCATGCTGTATCAGTTTTGATTAAATTAAAATTGTTCTAATTATAATAGTTTTGATTAAAATTTATTCAATAATATTTAATTAAATTGGACTAATTTTGATCAAATTAGAATAGTTTTAATTAATATTTGAGCAGTTTTGATCGATATTAAAATAATTTTGGCTAAAAAACATACCTTATTAGGTAGTAGTTTTCAACATGTAGACCTATTATATAGAGTCCATTCAAGATGTTCTTAAATCTCCCTTTAGTTGACTCATTGTCTCCTTTTATTTGGAGATTTTGAAGTTGATTTAGAAGGAAGTCCCTCTTTGCTATTTGAGCATCTCTAGTTCCCTTGTGAAACTCAATTAACTTTCACTATAGCTCTTTGACATTGTTAAATGTTCCAACTTTGTTGAGTTATTCTTGAGTTAAGCAATATTAGATGATTGTTGTGGCTTTAGCAATTTGCCTACTCCTTTTTCTTAATTTTGTTACTTCATTTGTCGATCTCTAAGGGTTGACCAAGTTTATTTTGAAGGATTGTGAACTCTTCTAGACAATGAATCAATTTTCAATATCATCTACTGATAATATTTCATCATTCCCATCCAATATGTAAATTTATTGCCATCAAAGAGGGCAGGACGGACACTACTATAACATTCCTGTAGAGTTATATTGATAGGTCCGCAAGTATACGACCGTCGTCAACTAATAAAAAGATCGAATTCACAGGGACTGTTGTTAGCTATAGTGATATCACAAGGCCAGTTGTCTAGACTCTAAAAGAAACGGAAAGGTTGAGGATTGTGTGTATGATAGAGAGAGGGATTGGCCTGGGAATTTATGGATGAGATGGATAAGTCTAGGATTTCAATTTCATATCAATGCTAGGTGACATCTCTAATTCATGTTTGTTCCCTTAGTCTCAATATTTACCACCTTGTGAGGATTCTAACCAAGATACCAACTTGACCTTGTCAGGCTTTGTCAGAATTAAATTATGATATTAATGTTACAATTACTAGTTCAAGACAATACCTAGATAGTCTGGTTCTATAGCTCTCCCGCTGTCACCGGGCACTCCAGCAATACTACTGATATACTATCCTCTGTCACCGAACACCCAATTAAGGGACTCCTTCCTAGTCATCAATAGCCGTTAGCTATCTCCTAAGGGAGTTTACCACCATATAAGGTCACCTCAGAAAATTCAGTTAAAGGTTTACCTTCTGTCACAAGGCACCCCGGTCATACGATCCTAAGATCCCCCTACACAGTAATCTACCCCATACAATCATGCATATGCACTCACAGAAATATTTCATCAAATACGTTCAAGGCACACAATACATGAAACAAGTGTAAACACTTTATAGAATAGGGAAAAATAACATGAACTAGTTCTTACATCACCATCATTACATCAATATTTATCCTACATCTTAAATTCAAAGATCTACTCCATTACAAGAAGGTTACAATAAGAACGCAAGAAAAAACATCATCCACAAGAGAGGGGAAGACTTATCTTGAAGCACGGGTATCCCTTGAAGATCTTCTTGCTCCGATGTAGGAAGGATCGGTGGAAATGAAGAGTTTAGGGCCTCCCCCAGAGTGGGGAGGCACCTCCCACCAGCCAAGACCCTAGGGTTTAGGAAGATAACCTAAGATGACCCAAGATTGGATTTGTTTTCCCCTTTTATACTCTCCAAAAACTGCCCAGATCCAATGTGATCCTGCTCTGGAAGTGGGCATGGCCGTGCCTGATAGGCACGCCCCCTTATTGTCTTCACTCTGTTGGAGGGACACGGTCGTGCCTCCTGGCACTGCCAGGCCATGTTTGAGCTTGGAAATGTGAGGCACGACCGTGCCTGGTAGACACGGTCGTATTCTGCTCTGTTGCTCATTTTTCTTCATTTCTTCATGTTTGCTACGAAAAGAAATCCGCCCGTGATGACGAGCACGGCTAGTGCGAGTCTCTTTCTCTACTTCTTGCTCCACCATCAAATATGCATTGTTTTAGCTTTGAATCATATCCTTTTGATAAAAAACATATAAAGAGTAGATCTCCGAGCAAAAGAGTAGAAACAGACAATAATAAATGAACAAGATGTGATAAAATAGATCATGTGCAATGAATTACAAGTAGATGAGTGTTAAATAAGGTTAAAAAATCATATATAATCTACACTCATCACACCTCTAGACTTAAACTGCTTGTCCTCAAACAAAAACCTACATTTAGATTCATGAATTGAAAGAATAGAGTATCATAATCTCTAGTGAATCACAACCAATCCTATCATATAGTATCATTGGTGAGCTATACATTAAAATTACTTAAATGTGGCCTAAGAATTAGTTCTCCGTGCTCGGTGCAAAAAGTAGTAGTCCATTTGATATCAAAACCCTACTTAAAGTCAAGTCGTCATGCTACCGTGTTCCTCAATATTTACAGCCTTAGACACTTACCTGCCATAGGCTAAGTTCATCCCTTCCACTACCGGTCTCAAAGGGGTAATTAAAATACTTCCACTCTCAAAACTATTTTTTTCATCCCTTATTTTTAGCAATGAATTGGAATTAAAGTAAAGAAGCTTTTGCTTTTTTTTAGCAAGGATTTAAGATTTTTCTAAAAGAGTTGGCATGACTTGAGTTGGTCTAGTAACCAAAATACAATGCAAGATCACCATGGAAACACTAGTACTAATCGGGTCTCATGAATCATGACTAATTTTGAAATTAATCAACCTCCTAGATTAGGCAATAGTGTAGAGAGATCCTAAAACTAGGCCAAAACTCAAATTCTTTCAACAAGAACATAGCTCACTTCATGCTACCAAGGATAGGAAAGATCAATCACCAAATATACTAGCTTCAAATATCAAATCAATGAAATCTAAAATAAGCGTGCTAGCATTTTTGTGAGAAGACAAACCATCAATGATATGATAAGTGATGCACTAGCTGAAAAATTTATTATGTATAAAGAAACCAAAAGAAATATAACTAAATCTAACTAAGAACCCAAAATATGTACATCCCCCAGACTTACATTTTTCTATGTCTCAATGAAAACAAAGATATATTAATGGAGCAAAAATATGATTGGAGAGAAATTACCTAATGAAGCTCCAAAGATGTTCAGAGCCTCTAGTTATTTAATCCCTCTCCTCAAAGTAAGCACACCTTCTAATCAAGGCATTTTAAGGCTAATTAATTCCCATTAAAGCCATTCAAGCCTTAGGTTACAAACTCCTATTGTAACCCCCATGATGTGACATCCATGATGATATGGAGCATCATCATTGGTCACCTCTTATGCCACCTTATCTTAAAGTCAAATGGTCAATTCAAGCATTGACTATGAGGTGGCATAAGTCAAGTCAACATAGATGATGTCATGGCAAAAAGTCAAGTCAACATTTATGATGACATGACACAAAGTCAAGTCAAACTTGACTCCCAAAATTCTTCTTCTCAAGTCAAGTCAAACTTGACTTCTAATCTTCCAAAGTTGATCAAATCAACTCCTCTAGTCTAGTTTGGATTACACTTAACCCAATTTGATTCATCACATGAATCTAATCCTCTTGGTTCATCATATGAACCTAATCTCCACCTAATTATCCTTTGTGTGTGACCCTATAGGTTCTTATAACGTTGGCAATGCTTCTAAACCGATTTAGAAACATAAGTAGTGAGCGGTATCTAGCAACACATCACTACTACCCAAGTTACAAGAATGTTGAGATCCAACATCACCATTGTGACTACTAATTGTGACTCTTCATAATATGTGACAATGTCCTTCTATCCTTGATATCATGATTGATTAAACCGAGGCATAGACCGTGTCATCCTCTAATCAATCTATGTCTTGAACTCCAAGTAGACTAACTACAATCAAACGAGCTCAACATCACATGTTGACTCATTTGGGCATTGCCATGCACTTTAGTGGTCTTACTCTATCAAGAACTATGATATCACTCCCGTCATATAGGAGGGATAGATCCCATCTACATCACTCACATCCCTCCGCATAATTTGTTACATACCCAGTAATCGCCTTTATAGTCTACCCAGTTATGGGTTACGTTTGACAAAGCTAAAGTAAGTAACTCCTTAAGTAGGGAACCATGGTGACTTCAGGTCCAAGGACTAATAGTCATACTAATAGCCACATGAGAAAGTATATGACACTCATATAATGATCCATGATACTTTCTCATGGCGGGTCATTCAATATACATTCTCCAATGCATACCCATGTGTCAACTTGATATCTCATATCCATGACTTGTGAGATCAAGTCATCATGTTGACCTACATGCTAGTCTCGTCGCATTAACATTGTCCTTGAATGTTAATACTTGACTAGGAATAATTTATAGTAGTGTTCTCTATATCATCTCACTATCGATTTAACCAATCGATTGATATAGATACGAACCATCTACTCAAGGACGTTACTATACTTAGTTATTTGACACCAATACTTAATCTATGTCATTAATGAAATTAGTATTGTGATTACAATTGAGTTTTGTTATAGTTATAGTAACTCTGACTTCTTTAGTCTTGTACTAATTTAATGAATGGATCAGATTATTTATGAAGGTATTTAACTCTTACGAGATTAACAATAACACACAACAATTGATATTAAAATTAAATCTCAATTAAGTGATCCTGCTTGATGCATGAAGGGGGTTTATATTATTGGATGTGGATTGGATATGTAGATCTAATAATCCAGTTTGTTAACATTAATGGACTGTTAATGGATTATGAACTTTATGATGGATGAACTTTATAGTGGATGGTCCCTGCAGATAAGCAAAGATATATAAGGAGGAAGTCAAATTTGATTTAAGCATCTTGATCTTGACTTTAGTTGCTTCTTCTTCCTCCTCTTTTCCTCATTGAGAAAGAACTTTGGTTGTTGTTCAATCCCTGCAGAAGACTTCTGCTGTATTGTAGGAATGCTTTAGCGACAAGTAAGGTGATACAATGACATTGACTCTCAATTTAGGTCAACCATTTCGGTTTGTCATCATTTTAATTCAGTTTCATTTTACTTTATAGATGATGATAATTAGATCCTATAAATACATCATTGATTTAGTTTGATGTATCGCAAATGCTTTCATTACAAACTTTTCACTACTCGAAGACATAAAATCCTCATCAATAACCTCGTCAAACACTACTCTTCTTCTCAATTTGTTATCGTAAAAAGCCTAAATCCAAAAATAGTCATACACAAATCAACACTCATCCACTCACATTCCAATTATATCGAACCGCAACGACAAAACTCAAATCACTACAACAAATGTGACTTTCCGCAGCACGACATTAACGGCGCACAATTATAGCATGCTGTTAATAGTAGTTTTTACGACGCACCTAATATGTGCGCGGCGGAAAGTCAAATATATTTTATATTTAACAGCGCGTGTATAACCGTGCACTACGAATAATATTTGTTACAGCGTGTAAAAATTATACGTTGTTAAAAGAGGATTAAAAAATTAATATTAACAACACATATTGATTATATACGCTATTAAAAAAACATTAAAATTCTTATTTTGCTAAAAGACTCAAACGCTACTGTTAGCTCCCTCCTTCGGTTTTTTTCGCTCCTCGCGACCGCACCTCTTCTTCGCGACATTCCCCCTCCGACACCGATCGCTCGCGACCGCGCCTCTTCTTCGCGACATTCCCCCTCCGGTGCTCGGCTGCCTAACGAGTTCTCCTCCAGTGCTCGCCCACCCGCCCGCTAGCCCCCAGCCGTCACTCTTCCAGCGCTCGGCCGTCACACCTCCCACGTCTATTTCCTCCAGTGCTCGCCCGCCCACCGCCGCCTGCCCATCCGGCCTTCGCCCGTCCGTCACTCCACCGAGGTAAGAGTTGTTTGTTTTTAGGGTTTTGTGATTTCGTGATCTGTTTTTAGGGTTTTGTGATTCATTATGTTGTTTGAGGAAAGGTAAGAGTTGTTTGTTTTAGGGTTTTTGTGATTCATTTTGCTGCTTGACAATGTTGGAGTTTTAGGTAAGGAATTTGCATTGTGGGAACTTATCATAAGAGAAGAAGGCGTAGAAAAGAGTTTTTATTCGCTTGAGAACAAAGAATCTCTCTATGGTTATAATAGTCTAATGAGAAAGCGTCCGTTCACATCAGGGTCCGAAGGCAGCTTTGACTTTCATCTCAATAAAAGTCAAAGTACAAAGTAGTGAATCATGAGACTTAGCTTAGAATTGACTGGCATCTTGTTCTGTAGAGTTCATTCCAAGAGTTCATAAGGCTGATTTCACACCCGGGGCTTTTGATCTGGCAAAGAACCTAAAAGGCTTAAATTTAGAATTGACTTAACTCTTGCTCCTTGGCTCTTTGGGGCCCCTTCCATGAAAATACTGACTAATCTTTAAATTCTCTTGTTATTTTCTAAGAAATAAAATAAATTATAAAAATTTGATGACTTAGACAATTTGAAACTTTTCAATAAAATATCTTGTCCATCTTAAAGTGTCTAGCTAAAGCACTTGAGCTTAGTTTTTAAACTATAAAACCTCAAGTGATGTTTTAAGAATACTCGTGTGGACACTTAAATATTTGTGAAATGAATCTAATCATGTTGTTCTTATTTTGAATATTTTAAAAATTATCCACGAATCAAAAGACATGGGTACTCATCCTTAAGATGCTCAAATCGTTTTGCCCTTGTATTCGCATTATTGCCACAACTTAGCTTAGTATATCAATGAGTTTATTATCCTTTTCAAGAATGTGTTTTCTACTGAAGTATAATTTTGGAAATTGAAACCACCTAGAGTGCTTAACACTTAACTATTTTTGTCACTGATTGAAAATAAGAGCTTGTGGTGTTTCAACTCATTTAAACATATATAGTCGCATTATTTCCTTAGAGCCTAGATAGTAATGTAAAAAAAAATCTTTGCAATGAGTAATGTAGCATTGTTGTGTCTCATTTAACTTTCTGCTAATGAAAAGCAGTGGGATACCCTTCGTAGTGTCTCATTTAACTTTCTACTAATGAAAAGCAGTGGGATACCCTTCGTAGCTTACAATGACTTTTATTTATATGCCAGATGCATTATAAGCTTCCTTAAATAGTTTCAAGAAGTCAACATGTTTTAGAACAAAGGCCTTAGTCATCATTTTCCTTAATTTCTTAAAAGGCTGTATTGGTTTATCAATCTAATGAAGCTTCCCTTTCTCAAAACAATTTATGAAAATAGCTATATGGTTCTAAAGTTCCTAATGAAACATCTCTAAACATCCCAGTCATGAAAGCATCAAGCTTCTTGGACGGTATTGGGCTTTGACCAACAAAAGCTTTTCTCATTTTGCTAGGATTTGTAAAGATGCTATATGGAAAAATGGTAAAGCCAAGGGTTGTAAGAATGAGTGCTTCTTCAGATTAATATGTTTTCATTTTGAAGGGGTTCAAATCCTAATTTAATGTGTTCTAAGTGGGTAGCTTGTGTGTTCTTGTATATCAAAATACATAAAAATAGATTACTAAGAACTATCTTGTAGGGTTTTAGGACTTGTTTCATTATCATCATGAATGTGCTTAGGGTATTCGAAAATCCAAATGACAGAACTAATTATTCATACAACCAAGGTTTGATAAAAGTGACAAAATACCCTCTATAACTTTGTGCATTTAGGTTTCAGGTTAGCCCGCTTATGATCAACAAATAAATTGTTTAGGTCAGGTTGTATACCAATATATATAAATATTTATTTTGATAGTAATCAGTAAAGTACTGGATTCTAGCAGCCCCTTGAAAATATACCTATTAATATAGATATTATTACATATAGTTAACCATATAAGCAACAAATATATAGTCTAATGTATAGTCTATAAATATATCTTGTTAATTTATTATTATTATTATATGTGCTATCTCTATTCTAATTTTATGTGGTTTAAACACATGCAATTGTTACCAATTTATGGCTTGCTTAACTCATTTAATCAATGAGTCATCTCACATGACCCATATGACTTGTACAACTCATTTAATTGAACAGGCCATGTAATAGCATGACTTGTGGAATCTTTTTAAATAAATAGATCGAGTCAAGTCAACTAGGCATTTATAGATTTTTGACTCTTATATAAAAGGTGTCAAGTTTGTCGACCCTATTTAAGAGGATAAAGGCTTAGTTGCTATTGTATATAAAGGTGTCAAGTTTGAGGGTCCATCAAACCTAACCCATTTAAAATCTACCAGCCCAAATTGCCAGTAGTAGTTCATCCTATGCTTTAAAGATAGTTTTCCATTCATCTTAAAACCAATTCTAATAAGTAATACCCATTGCATATTATTTGAATCATTCTTTTCCTTTTCCTTTTCATTGGGTAAAAAAGCAAAGGGATTGACTCAAAGATTGATCTAATTTCTTCCTTGGGCTTTGGTTCAATCAAATTAGCTTTAGTAGGTTCAATCTGATATTTTTTTCTATCGTGTTTGAGAATATTTGTTGTCTCTTCTGTAGTTGGTTACAAAATTGTCAGAAAGTCAAACTACAAAGGATAATACTGACAACATTCATGGATGGTCATTGACATAAGGGAATACAACCATGAAGATACTCTTTACTTTACATGGCACTACAACTAACATTCCCTGGTAACTGTAACGCCCGCCCTTACGTGGGCCTAGACGGACGCCACAGTTACTCTTTCATTCATTTATCTTATACCACATACGAAAGACCACGAAACTTCGCAGCGGAAAAACATAAAACATAACATGGCAGTGGTTTCATATGTGATAAATAAACATATATTATGCATCTATTGTCTAGCTATTAAGTTGATATTAAAAACATCTTAGCAACAACATTCAACATAAAGACAATTCAGACATTCAGCATGCAAATATAAAATTCATATTGCCCGGGACTTTGCCAAGTCACCACCACACACATCTTCATCAGCCTTTTCCTGCTGCTTCCCTTTGTTTAGTGACTGCTAGAGGGATCTGCAACATAAGAAAGTATCTATAAGCACAAGGCTTAGTAAGCTCCTTTCCTACTCACAAAATCCACATGTCACATAAAACATAACATTTCATAACCATATAAACATGGAGACATTTAAGCATTTCATAAAGCACATAAACATTAATCTTTCATCCTTAGCATTTACAATCATAAACATACAAATGATGAAAATGCCTTTTAAAACATAATATCATAATAGATCAACATACTCATCATCATCATTATTTGGGATCCCCGGCTTGGTACCAAAGCGCGCTCCCTGATAGTAACTGGGGTAGCGAGCCACCAGTCCTACGAGGTTAAAGACCTTGGTCTTACCAGGCCCAAGACCTTGGAATTGGTCACCTGGATTTGTTTAACGACAACCTTGGAAGTCGGGTACCAGCCATGCATTAAAGTAAAATAATAATGTACATGCTTTTATTTCATCTTCATCATGAATGTTCCTTTCATTTCTTTAAAAGACCTTGGTCTTTATCATAGCTTAATGAACATTCATGCATCTTTTCATTTCATATAGCATGTTACATCATATCATGATCTCATTATTAAGCCTTGGCATGAGATAAGACATAACATTATGGTTAACATCATTCCAATTGGATCAACCCTAACCTTCCCTTAAGGTGGTCGAACATTCATAAGATTCTAAACCATGGTATCTCATTTCATTCCATTTGAACATGTTACCATTATTAATTATACTTGAAACCCTAACCCAACTAAACCCTAATCTCTTAGGATCAAAGTCTTTTTAGGGTTCTTAGGTTCTTAACCTTAAACATAAACTTTGATATCATTGTTTACATTCAGAATATCATTTAAGCCCTAATCTAAGTTTGGCCGAACTTTGTAAACATACAACATAAGATTTTAACTACATGAACCTTAAATCGACCAATCTAGAAGGCTTAATCGATTAGATGATCGATTAGGTATCCTTGGAATCGATCGAACGATCGATCATAATCTTTACCACAGAAGGCTCTGTAATCGATCGAAGGATCGATTACACTTCCCCTAATCGATCAGGAGATCGACTAAATGTCGTAATCCATTTCTCTTAAGTCATGGTAATCGATCAGGAGATCGATTACGCTCCCTTAATCGATCCAGTGATCGATTGCTGTCCACCTTAATCGATTCACAGATCGATTACATCTAGTTTATCCAGAGAGCCTGGTAATCGATCGTGGAATCGATTACGCTCCTTAATCGATCCAGTGGTCGATTACATGACGTAAATCTCATTCCTTATTAAACCTATTAATCGATCAGGTGATCGATTATGATTACTTGTAATTGATCCAGTGATCCATTAGTGTTCCCTTTAATCGATCAAAAGATCAATTACATATTTATAATTTACAAAGAACATGGTAATCGACTAGGTGGTCGATTACAAACCCTAATCGATCCATTGACGTAAATTTATTCCTTACCAGCTAATAATCGACCATGTGGATCATGTGGCGCCCTTGTAATCGATCCAGTGGTCGTCCTAATCGATCAAGAGATCGATTAACATTATATCTATCATTATTCCTACATGTTTCTATAGGCATGTTCCTACAGCATACAAACTTCTTAGACTACATACATACAATATACAAACGATAGTACTATGCTGCAGGTGAGGGAAGACTTACCGTGCGTATGTGCTAAGAAGTAAGATGAAACCTCGGTGTGAAACTGTTTCTGCGTGAAGAAGATCAGCCTCAAATCCTCTAGCCTTCTCCTTCAGCCTCCACCCTTCGGCAACAGCTCAAACCCTCCGGCAACAGAGAGAACACAAGGTGGAGAAGAGAACCTTTACTTATAGCCTTGGTCAGTAACGTAGTGTATTTACTACAGCATTTAGGTATAGCATTAAGGTGTAATAATGCAGACCCTAACGTTCCCCTGCGCCTCTTCATATCCCTCAGTGCCTATTCCTTTCCCATACCTTAACATACAACTAATATTTCCTTTATCATTTCCTTAACAATTACTTGCTAGCACTTATGGCTAACTTATGCTTCATTTGGGTTTGCCCCTTTATATGAGGTCCAAGGTTCAATCCTTGGCACCAATCTTTTTCTTTCTTTTTTTTCCATTATTGGCCAAACCCACATAAGATAAAGCCCATCAAACGTTAAGCTATTCTCTTTGCTTACATGGTGTCCAATAGAACTTTCATACCCTAAACTATCATTCCTTGTAACCTATTCAATATTAAGGAAATATTGAAAGGGTTTTTTGCGGGGTGTTACATTGCCGATGATGCAATTAGTCGTGTATTTGCCAAGGAATCTCGAGGTAGAGTGCGTGGAATGAGCTTTGGAGTTAAACCATCAAAAGTTGGAGCTTTTGTGGAAAAAAGATTCAACTGTTAAGCATCTTGAAAGTATAATGCATAATCTTCAAGAAGAAATGCAAGAAATGAGATCAGACTTTCAAACTATAAAGTTACAAAACGAAAAGGAACAGGTTAGTAATGTGGCTATTTTTATTATAGAATTATATTGTATTTCTTCTGATGAATTGCTGATAGTTGATTCTGTTTTAAATGCATGATTGGTATTTATGAAATCTGATTGGTGTTTATATTTTTTTCCCAACTTAGGTATTTATGGAATCTGATTGGTATTATGTAGTTACGGAACAATCTGATCAATTCTATTGTTATATACATGTATATTTTATCATACTACATTTGATATTATAAGATAATCTTATTGTGTATTAGACTAA
>NC_133866.1:9326031-9353931 GCF_044706935.1 Curcuma longa
GGCTAGAGGGGGGGTGAATAGCCCTTTCTTTTCGAAATCGAATGTTTTTCTCTTACAAAAGGTTAGTACGCAGCAGAATAGAAGAAAAACAACTAATAAACACAAATACAATACAAACGCAAGGATATACGAGGTTTGGGGATAACTTGCCCCTACTCCTCGGCGTGTCCGTAAGGTGGACGAAGCCTTGATCTTCGGTAGATCACACCCCGGCAGAAATCAGCTAAATAATACCTCCTTCTCGGTGGAGAAACCTCTCCACAATCAATCTCACGAATAGAAGTTAAGTGCAGAGATTATAAGAAGGAGAGTGTTGAGGCTAATATCACAAAGAACTTACAGCAGCACAGAGCCTCAACACAATCAAGCAGACCAAGAGTAGGAGCACCAGCTCCTTGCACCAATACCTGCCTGAGCTTCAAAGAAGATCGATGAACGTGAGGAAGCAGAGAGCACAACTAGCACAAGCACAATGTTAGGGTTTCAGCGTAAGTGATTGCTCTCCTCTTCTTCCTCTCTTCCTTTTAGCTGCTTGTTCAAACGGACTCTGAGTCCACTGCACCATGATCAGTCTGAGCCACTGAGCTCACCAGCACCATGCTCTCCTCTCAGCCCAGTCACTGATTGCCTTCCCGTGCAGCTCAGATCTCGCCATTGTCGTTTACCTGAGAAAATCAAACACGACAACCTGCACCGATGGAAAGCTAAGCCTTGACCCTCCTGATCTTCATTCAAATTCAAACTACACCTGCAATCTCCACAGGTGATTAGCACAGCAAAATCAGAAGAATCAGAACAATCAGAAATCAGAAATCAGAAATCAGAAATCAGAGCAGGTCACGATCAGAGACACCATAATCGATCGAACAATCGATTAACTATCATAATTGTTCCTCAGTAAAGCATGTAATCGATCAACCAGTCGATTAACCAAGGCCTTAATCGATCAACCGATCGATTAAAGGGTGGTAATCGATCAGGTGATCGATTACCAGACGCTGATTTGATTTCTCGCCAAAGCATGTAATCGATCACCTGATCGATTACACTTCATCATAATCGATTGACTAATCGATTATGTCACGTTCTGTGGGTTTTACGAATTGTCACAGAGAACTCGGTAATCGATCAGCAGATCAATTAACGCATTAACGCGCGTCTCACAGAATGATCTGTAATCGATCACCAGATCGATCAAGGGTCTGTAATCGATCAGATGATCGATTAACCTACTCAAACTTGGTTAATCGATTCACTGATTGATTAAACCAGGCTAAACATTAAATCTCGATCAGGTTAACTTGGGTCTCACCCGAGCCAACTGCGCTGGATCACGTAATCAAAGAACAGACTCCTCTGATACTGATCCGGTCCGAGGACAGGCTACCAAGCCTTCTCGGACCATAGTCCGGTACAGAGAACGATCTACCGAGCCCTCTCTGACCTAGTCAGGAGAACGAGCTACCGAGCCCTCTCTGACTCAGTCCAGAGAACGAGCTACCGAGCCCTCTCCGACTCAAATCGGTCCAGAGAACGAGCTACCGAGCCCTCTCTGACCTAATCCGGAGAACGAGCTACCGAGCCCTCTCCGATCCTATCCGGTCCAGAGAACGAGCTACCGAGCCCTTTCTGACCTAATCCGGAGAACGGGCTACTGAGCCCTCTCCGATCCTATCCGGTCCAGAGAACGAGCTACCGAGCCCTTTCTGACCTAATCCGGAGAACTAGCTACCGAGCCCTCTCCGATCTCATTCTGTAATCGATCAATCTGAATATGAACTTAAATCGTTGTTAACATCAAAACAACAATCAGAACAAAACTGCATCAACACTACGTAGTTTATTTTTCTTTGTATGGATCCTGAATACCAACACAAGAGGTCAACGATCTTATGCTTCGATCAAGGTGTGCTTTGATCGGTCAAGAACTTGCTTGATCGATCAAACACATGTCTGATCGAACATGTGGGTTGCTTGAAAAGGTTTCGTCCTTGTAAAATTTTTATCTGACAGAAATTGAACAGGACGGAATTCAAGGCACCTTCAGTTTTAAGATAACCTTAACGGATCGGGTTTTACCCGCATCCACTAACCCTAGCCCAATAGCAAAAGGGTTAGCTAAATGGGCTCAAATTGAGTTTATTTAAAATCCTAAATTAGGGTGTTAGGGTTAATTTAATTATCCTCTTAAATAGCTTCCCTAATCCTCCCTTAAACTTCAATAATTAGGATAAATTTATTTACAAATAACCCCCTATAACTTTAAATATTTTACACGAATCATCCACCTTAAGATTAGTCGGTGTAAACTGAATATCTGATTAAAAAATCACCCTAAAGAGGTCTTACCCTCAATATAATTGTTGTCTTTAATAAGATCCACATCGCCAAAGCAAACAAGTGATTTAATTTTATATTATCTCCTAAGACATCCATGTTATGTTATGAGCTAAGTCAATGAGTCTAACAACACTAGAAATAGCAAATAATTATATCATATTATACATCAAATCAAATAAGCAATCGGGCTAACCTATACTATTGTATATGGAACTAGTTATATGAAACCAGGGGCGGAGCTACAGGGGCGCCTGGGGGCGGTCGCCCCCCTGCCCCGGTGAAGAATCCCCAGAAGAATTGGACGTCAATGATTGCTGCTGCGTGGCGTGGCATGGCGTAGCGTAGCGTGGTGTGACCTGTCTTCCAGGAAGATCAGTAGCTTGGGGATGATGGCGAGGGTCATCAGGTCTGTCGTAACGTACTCAAGCAGTCAAGCTGATATTAAGTTGAGGATTGTGATATATTAGTCAAATTGATTAAGTTAATTGAGTTAGATATAGGGTTAAGTTAATTAGCAACCAATTTTGAATTGAAATAATCAAACGAGATCTTAAAACCATATATATATTGAACATATAATTAAGTTAGTTGAAATATTAGGTTAATAAAAAGATAAACTTGTGTTGAAGAATTTTTTTTTTTCACATTTTACTCGTAATTTCTTCCTATTCCATTCAATCTCATTCATTTTTATTGCTACTGTTGCAAAGTTTGGGAGACAATATGTTAATTATAAGAGATGTTTTAGCTTCATAAGGGGTTTAAGTTGAAATAAAATTTAAGTGAAGTCATTATTCACACATCACATGTGATCGCATTAATGATATCCGCGTAATTTGAGCAAAAAATTTAAAATAATTTTATGTGATACCTAATTAAAGTATCATACAAATAAATTAAAAAAACATATTCTAGTTATTATTTTCACCAAAAATATTAATTACAACTAAATAAGACATCTATTACAAAGATATTTATTATAGCTGAATTTAAATAAAAAATATCATTTTTTATCAAAACAGAAAACACTTGTTATCCAACAATTCACAAGGAACAAAACCACGCATTGTAGCTAGGGGCGGAGCTAAGGGGGGCGCCTGGGGACGTAAAATGCCCCCCCCCCCCCCCCCCCCCCCTCAGTAAAAACCTTGGCTCCGCCCCTGTATGAAACAATAATATAATGACCATGAACATTAACTAACACTTGCTCAAATTGTAAACTAATCTTAAACTATTAATTATATATATTTATACATATATTTATTTCAATAGGTAGGTGCTATTAATTTGTTTCTTCTATCATTTTTTTTAGTTTTTATTAAAAAAAAAATGATAACTTTCAATCCGTAATCGGATTCGTGATCTTCTTATTTATTCTCTTAATATCTTACTATCATACCACACTTACATATTTATTCTCTAAGTACTTACCACATCCGTAAAGATCTATTTTTATATATATTTATTAATTTCGATAGGTAGATTCTATTAAATTGTTATGGATAACTTTCGGTGGCGGAGGAATAGGATGCAACTTCAATTTTGTTGGAGGATTCTAAAAGGCTGCTTCATTTTTCTTTTATTCTTTTCTTTTAATAAAGCCTCTCGCCGGCCCTTTCCGTCTCTTTTGACGTGCGTGCATGCATCTAATCCAAAAATTAAAGACTAATGAATAATTAAGAAATTAGCGAGGAAATTAGAAATAAAATTGTACAAGTGGTCAACCATGGAATGAATGAATCAATGAATGCTTTTTATCTTTCAAAGTATTCTATTGCGACTTTAGTTTAATTCCTTAATTTCCTTGTTAACTAACGTGTACGTAGGTTATCATTCGATGGCGTAGTTAGGATTTTAATTGTCTTAGATTTCAATTGTTGAATTACATTGGAATCTAAATTATACTAGATTGAATTGATTGGGTTGTACTATAAAATAATATATTGACTCCAATTACAATTGCATTGTAAAATAATGTATTGGTTTCAATTGTTGAGTTGCACTGGACTGAAGTCTAGGCCCAACCCTAACTACGCCATTGTTATCATTGGCTAGGGGGCAGTAGTGAGACATGGATTTGATTGTGCTTAACTTTGTTGGGTCGTATTTCAGGGAAGCAGCTTGGCACATCACCAACTCATCTTGTCAATATTAATTTGTTCTGCCATTTTAATTTGGGCAGCACCAACATCACTTTGATTTGATTGGCCTGCCTGCCCTGCCCTGCCAAATGTGGACAAAGTAATTGTGCTTGGGGACAAAATTTTGATTCGAGATTCTAAAGGTAAGATTGTGTGGGGGAGGTGTCAATGGGCATGCACATGTTGATCAATTAGACTTAGTCGGAGTCAAGCCGTATCGGCTTGGATCGGATGGATATATATGATTTGAACACTTTCCAAGTTTAGTCTAATTGGTAGGCCCGATCAGTTAAAAATGTGCTTATCAATTATTACAAATATATATATATGAATAGAAAATATTAGAATAATTATAAAATATAAAAAAGCTAATTATAAAAAATAAAATATTAATATTTTGAAATATTAATTGATCATTTTTACCACTTAACACTAACAAAAGGATAAACTTAAATATTTTTTTCCAAAAATCTTTAATTGATTAAAACATAAATATGAAGCATAATTTTTTAAATATAATTTCACCTTTCGATATATAAAATAAGAAATTTTCATTTTGTTATTTGCAGGTCTTTATTTTTTTAACCTTAGGGTTTAATTTATTCATTGTTAAAATAATATCATATTCTATGATTATTTTAAATATATTTTAGAATATCATTATCATCATCAGACTCTCGTTAATTGTTAATCATTTGGAAGAAATATCTTAATTACAATATCATAGTTTTACAACTTTAGATAATTTTATTATTCTAAGAGGAAAAGGGATCATTGAAACAATTAACTTTATTGAATTTATCATTTTATGAAGTCTATCACAAACACTAACTTTTGACAAAATTATATTCCAGACTTTTTTTATTCGTTGATTAAAGTTTATTGTTTCGATACTTTTTTTTGTTTAAATCAAAATTTAGATTGCGAAGGGTATTGTAATATATATCCTTGATAATGTTAAATGAAAGCTCCACAAGGAAACTATGCAAGTAGCTAAATACTCATAGTTAGGGACAGATTCAAGAAATAGAGATGGATTAGACTTTGGGCATAAAAGAGATGGGCTAAGTATAATGGCTCAATGTACTAGATCTCTCTCGTGCCTTTGGAGGTTAAAATAACACAAATTTACTTTCCTCGAAGATCATTAATTAATCTAGGAAAGTAATGGCTTGTACTTTTTGAAATATGGAGATTGAATTTTGATATATATTTAATGTGTTGCTATATATTGTGGAACATAAAAAGTGAGAGAGGTTAATAAGTTCAAAAGTTTGTTGTGTTTTATAACATCATTATATCAAAGGACCCTTAGCTTGACACTAGCTGGCTAGCTCCAAAACTAAATTCTAAGTAAAAATGATAAATAGTCTTAATCTTATGGAAAGAGACATTCAAGTATAAAATAGTAGCATGGTTGCTAACCTATCAAATCACATTCCACAGTGTCCAACTTAATTAGTGTGTGCGATAGAATGTTTTATTAATTTAGAGCTTAGGTCGTTGACTTTAGACTATTGGTACATGTATGTGACTAACCGAGCAATGCATGCATTTTTCTATATATTACGTTGAGAATGAGTTGGGTACAAATTATATGACGTAGCATCACAAAAAAAAATTATGGAAAACTATAGAGCATATTTAATAAATATATGGCGAAGTTATTAAATAAGAGGATATAGTTTTATTAATTATAAGATCTAGTAATTTCAATTGGATTAAAAGTGTAATTTTATTATTTTAGTAGAATAGAATGAATGAGATTAATATATTATTTTGATTAGTTAAAAATTGACAAAGTCAAAATTAATTTCTTGAGGCTTAATCTAAATGAGTCTTAATTATTAGGTTCCTTTGATGGCTTGAATAAGGACTCGGAATAATTTATTAAAAGTATAGTGAAACATAAAATATATTGGCCTAAAAAACCCTTAAAAAGTGTGAGGAATTTAGAAGCAAAGTGAAAAAGCAATTAGGTAAGAGTATTAAAATACTTAGACAAAATTAAAATGGAGAGTATCTATCTAAACACTTAAAATATACCTTTTAAAGAATGAGATTTTATCCTAACTAAGCACACTAGGTATTCATTCATAAAATATCTTAGAAAGGAGAAACATGATCTTATTGGATATGATTAGATCTATGTTGGCTTCTCCACTATCAATATCCTTTTAGGGATGATCCGGATAGTTATCACTCATCCAAAAGGATAAGGATGACGACCAAGTCTCCAAAATTGGCCCCCTAAAATCCTGCACATTAATGCACAAGACCGTCAGATGAAGATCAGCAAATCTGAACCATTAGATATTTGAAAACCCTCAAAGATTATCCTTACCACATTAATAACGCATCAATAGTCAATCACATGCGCTGATCTCCATAGATGATGCTCCGCCTGATACTATATAAACCCCGCAGGTATGAAGACAAGGAGGCTCTCCTCCCCTCTCTCTCTATTTCTCTCTCATTCTATACACGCATATTATTCTTTTCCCTCTATCTCTGTTCTAACTTGAGCGTCGGAGTGGCTTATCGGGGTCCCCCGGCGCCATTCTAACCCTCTTCTTTAGTGCTTTTTAGGTCCCCTCATTTCCCCTAGTGATTCTCTTCGAGGAGCGTACACGTCAGCAGTTCTGAACCGGTGGTTGAACTGTCCACGGCGAATTGGCTAGAACATTTTGGCGCCGTCTGTGGGAACACTGAGCCGAGACGCTGGATGATTTACACCGGAAGAACTAGTAATAATCACGGCTCCATCGAAGAGAAAAGCTAAGATGAGTATATATATATATATATATATTTCTCTCCTTTTCTTTCTAAATTTTCTCCGCTGAAAAAGTCTTCTAGAAAAAAAAAGGAAAAAAAAACCCCTCCATCCTCTGAAAAAATCTAATTTGGCCTCCTGCTGGCTGCTAATGTTTACCGCTTTTCACCGTCAAGCAAACCTAAGCTCTTCCAAATTGCCCAAATAGCCCCTATGGGATCAAGCCTTTTCATGCCTCTTCTCGAATTTACATGAAAAGCCCGAGAGTGATTTGGTCATTGGGGCATAAGACATACCTTCCACTATTGCTTTAATGCTGGAGGCCCCACAAACATGAAAAAAGATTGGAAGAGGGCAACGTCGAGAGGAGGATCAAAGGAAGAGAAGGTTTTCAAAAAGAAAAAAAAACCTAATCTCGCCTCGGTGAAAAGGCCCTCGATCTGGATTAATACCGATTCAAGGTCTTCTCTATTTGATGGAAGAGCACAAGATGACAACCGTTAACAGGGAGCGCGCCTTCCGCCTTGATATGAACTGGTTTGCCGACCTCACCAGCGAGGAGTTCCTTGCTAGGTTCTTCGGGAACTTCTCCCGACTAAGGAGATCCATCTCTCTCTCTCCATCCAAAATTTACAATGGACTGCAGCGTACTGGGTGACGTTTTACAATACGCCGGAATACATCATCTGCGACGCCTGCTATGACGTCGCAAATAGCATGCTGGCCTTCTCGAATAATCTGGATGGCGGCGCCGCCACCACTTCTCTCGGCTCCAATTCCCTGCCACCCAGGGCATGCGGATGTTCCCCTTTCATTTTAATGGAATGACAACCAGATCAATATCAGATTCTGGTGCTGTGCAGGGGATTCGAGGTGCAGTCGAGAAAATGAAGGAGATGCAAGGGAGGGCGAAGGAGATGCAAGCAAGGTGGCTTTTCTTGATGGGCTGGCGGCGCTGCAAGAAGGGTTGCACACTGACATTTTGGTGAAGGCCGGCGACAGCCAACTGGTTCTAGCCCATCGCGCAGTGCTGTCTTCTAAATCCGGAATCTTTAAGACCATTCTGCACGATGACGACTGCAAGACCGCGCCTGCCGGCGAAGGCATCATCACTCTCCCAGAGCTCACGCACCGCGAGCTGCAACACCTGCTTGAGTTCCTCTACTCAGGCGAGCTTCCGCTGGCGGAGCAGGAGACCCTCTCGACCGTGCTCTCCCTGCTCAGCGCGGCCAACAACTCCTCCCCTCCTGATCCCTCGCTGCACCCGAGAAGGAGATAATGCCGCAAATGCTCAAGTTCATGAGGGAACTAAGGAAAGTTGTCACTTCTGATCCATTATTGCATCCATTCGACTCCTGCCCAGATGCTGAAAGAGTGGATGTCCCAGTCTCCATTAATCTCCATCGGCAGCAAACTGCTCTCTCCACCACGAAATCCCCCAAGTTGGTACGGCGAAGCAGGGAAATACTGCTCCTCTACGGGCTCAAAGGAAGGTACAATCCGCCCCACCAATTTCTCCAGGTCTCCTTCGAGTCTCAGCGCCGCCGCACTCTGTTCCTGGTCGTACTCCAGCCTTCTTCGTTTCCGGTCAGCTCCGATCTCTCTGTTCGGAGAACTAGCCGGCGACGCCGCCCAGAGGAGCTCCCAGTTTCAGCCGCCGGAGTTGGTTAGCTCTCAGCAGGCCGTCCCTTTCTCTTCGGCTCAACCCATGGTTTACCGTCTTCCCATGCAGACTCACTTATTGAACCATGGCTTGATGGAGAGATCCAACCACATGGAGATGCAGCAGCAAATTGAGATCGGCGACAGTAAAAAATCTTCCAATCTGAGAAATCTTGTGCGGCAGAGCAGTACTCCTGTGGGTTTATTCTCTCACTTGAATGCCGACAATGGTTACCCGATGATGAGAGAACCGGGGAATGGGGGATTCAGGGAGAGGACTTAAGAACCAGATGAGCTTCTCGTCGAGGCAAAGCTCCCTGATGTCACAGATATCAGAGATGGGGAATGAGGAATTGGGTGGAAGTAGTTTTGATGACAGTAGCCAGTGTTACATGGCCAGAGTTCCGATGACATCTTGGGATGAAACCTCATTGCTTTCCGGCAATAAGTTGTCTAGAACAAGAAGCAGAGAGGAAGAAGGGCAGATGGTGTCTGGCCTCAACCTATCTCAATTGATTCATAATGGGGAGTTGAGGAATCCCATGTTGCAGCTCTCACACATCAGCTTAGCTTGCCAAAGACCACAGTGGAAATGACTGCCATGAAAAAATTTATCCAGTTCCAGGAGACAATCGCTTGCCAGATCAGTGTTGAGGCAGAAGGATTCAGTCATGGACGGAGGAAGACACCCCCAACAACAAGCTCCCCTATGTTCACATCCGCGCTCGCCGAGGACAAGCAATCGATAGCCACAGCTTAGTAGAACGGGCTCGAAGGGAGAAAATAAATGTGCGGATGAAACTTCTGCAAGAGCTGGTCCCCGGTTGCAGCAAGATAACAATTAACAACACTCTATCTCCACCTTCTTAAAAAGTCACAGAAACTCCTCAAGTAGCACCTCCTGAATTCAGCCCCTGCCGTCTCCAAGGAAGTCGTCGTCGAGATCCACCACCTCAACCAACGAGTCGCTCTCGATGTCCGGATCGACGTCAGCAAGCCTGACCACCCGGTCGTGTTCGCTGATCACCGTCACCAGAAAAGCAACAGCAAAAATTCAAGATCAAACATAGGCCTCTTCATGATAATTAGGACTTTTTCCTCGATCCCATTTATTATCCTCTCAAATTATTGATTTACTAATCTGCATCAGAATTAGTACTTATTTTTTACTAATTCAATTTTAGAAAATCAAGATGTGTGTTGAATCAGAAGCGGCAGTGGTATCAAGTCAAAGCCAAAGCTAGGATCCTGAGAATCTGGGATCGGACCAACATCATCAAGTTGAGCGACGTCAAACTCGAGTTTCTCACCGACAAGATAAGTCATTTATTTCTCATCATCTAATTTATGTTTTGCAACATCATCACTTGATAATTGATATATTTAGTTGATGGAAATATTTTTCCTATCCATGTACAAGTCGGTATAAATATATCTATCATGATTATCTTCTAACCAAGTTATTGGATGCATATATCTAAAAGAGTTGCCTGTTAAACTTTTCATTCATTCTCCCTATTTTAAATGTTGTTTCTTGGCCAAGTTTATCCTTATACATGGAGTATGATTAATTTCTTATCGCATTATCTCTTAACATGGTAGGTGAGTTTCCTCACTTCCTATATGTTTTGACTGTTCAGCTTTCTCAATAAATATCGACCTCAAAGCCCACTTGACTCTAATGCTGATGGCCTCGCCTTGTTACAAAAACGAAGTATTCACCCCCCTCCGAGCTCTGCACTTGCCAACAATGTCTTACGACAGGCCGGAACTCGAGCTTCGTGCTCGATGATTTAGCCTTACAACAGGCTGGCCTCTGAGCTCTGCGCTCTCCAACAGTGCCTTACGACAGACCGGAACTCCGAGCTCCGTGCTCGATGATTTAGCCTTACGACAGGCTGGCCTCTGAGCTCCGCGCTCTCCAATAGTGCCTTACGACAGGCCGGAACTCCGAACTCCGTGCTCGATGATTTAGCCTTACGACAGGCTGGCCTCTGAGCTCCGTGCTCGATGACACAGTCTTACGACAGACAAAGGCATAGACCTCCATGGCCCTCTCAGAACAGTCGCTGATGGCTCAGCCTTTCGACACTCAGAACTCCATGGTCCTCTCAGCACGGCTCTCCAATGGCTCAGCCTTTCGGCACTCAGAACTCCATGGCCCTCTCAGTATGGTCGCTGATGGCTCAGCCTTTCGGAACATAAAGCTCAACAGCTCTGTCCAATCCAGCAGCTCTATTAGCTCAGTTAGCTCTTTTTAGCTCAACAACTCTTTCAGCTTAGCAGCTCTTTCAGCTAAGCAGTTCTTTCAGCTCAGTAGCTCTATTAGCTCAGCAGCTCTATTAGCTCAACAACTCTTTCAAATCCAGTAGCTCTATTAGCTCAGTTAGCTCTTTCATCTTAGCAGCTCTTTCAACTAAGCAGTTCTGTCAGTTCCACAGCTCTGCAGCTCAATCAGCTCTGGCAGTTAAACAGCTCTGCTAGCTCAATAGCTCTGATCAGCTCGGCAGCTCAGTCAACTCAGCAACTCTGTCAGCTCAGCAATAGTCAACTCAGTCAGCCCAACAGCTTAGCAGCTCAGTCAACTCTGTTAGTTCAGCAACTCTGTTAGCTCAGTCAGTTTAGCAGATCAATAGCTCGGCCTCGGCCCCACTCAACTTTGGCTTCACTCAGCCTCAGCCTCGACCTCACTCGGCCGCTCACTTTACTCGGCTCTCGACCTCGGCCTCGACCCCGATCTCGGCCTCGGCTCACACTTTATTCAACTTCGGCCTCACTCGGCCTCAACCTCGGTCTCGGCCTCGACCTCGGTCTCGGCCTCGGCCTCACCCTTACTTCGACTTCGATCTCAACCTCGGCCTCACCTCGGCCTCGACCTCGATCTCAACCTCGGCCTTACTTGGCCTCGACCTCGGCCTCGACCTCGGCCTCATCCGCCTCGACCTCGGTCTCGGTCTCGGTCTCACCTCGACCTCGGTCTCGGCCTCGGCCTCACTTTACTTAACTTCGACCTCATCCGGCCTCGACCTCGGTCTCGGCCTCGGCCTCACTTTACTCAACTTCGGCCTCACCCGGCCTCGACCTCGGTCTCGACCTTGGTCTCGACCTCGGCCTCACTTTACTCAACTTCGGCCTCACCCGGCCTCGACCTCGGTCTCGGCCTCGGCCTCGACCTCGGTCTCGGCCTCGGCCTCACTTTACTCAACTTCGGCCTCACCCGGCCTCGACCTCGGTCTCGACCTCGGCCTCGATCTCGACCTCGGCCTCGGCCTCGACCTCGACCTCGGCCTCACTTTACTCATCTTCGGCCTCACCCGGCCTCGACCTCGGTCTCGGCCTCGTTCTCACCTTACTCAACTTCGGCCTCACCCGACCTCGACCTCGGACCTAATCTTGGCCTCAACCTCGGTCTCGACCTCGACCTCGGTCTAAGCCTCGGCCTCGACCTCGATCTCGGCCTCGGCCTCACTTTACTCAACGGCATCACTCGACCTCGGCCTCGGCCTCACCCGGCCTCGGCCTCGGCCTCACCTTACTCGGCTTCGTCCTCTTGGTCTCGGCCTTGACCTCGATCTCGGCCTCGTCCTCACTTTACTTAACTTCGGCCTCACTCGGCCTCGACCTCGATCTCAACTTCGGCCTCACTTGGCCTCGACTGGCTCTTGGCCTCGATCTCGGCCTCAACCTCGGTCTCGACCTCGCCTCACCCTGATCTCAGCCTCGGTCTCGGTCTCACCTTACTCGGTCTCGGCCTCGGCCTCGACCTCGGCCTCACCTTTACCTCGACCTCGGCCTCACCTTCAACCTCGACCTCGGCCTCGACCTCGACCTCGGTCTCGACCTCGGCCTCACTACTAAACCTCGGCCTCAACTCGGTCTCGACCTCGGCCTCGACCTCGATCTCGGCCTCAGCCTCACTTTACTCAACTTCGGCCTCACCCGGCCTCAACCTCGGCCTCGGCCTCGGTCTCGACCTCGGCCTCACCTCAACTCGGCCTCGGCCTCGGCCTCGATCTCAACTCGGCCTCGACCTCGGCCTCGACCTCGATCTCGGCCTCGGCCTCGGCCTCGGCCTCGGCCTCGGTCTCGGCCTCGACCTCGGTCTCTACCTCGGCCTCACTTTACTCAACTTGGCCTCACCCGACCTCGACCTCGGTCTCGGTCTCCTCACCTTACTCGGTCTCGGCCTCGACCTCACTTTACTCAACTTCGGCCTCATCCGGCCTCGACCTCGATCTCGTACTTGGCCTCGGCCTTGTCCTCGGCCTCGACCCGGCCTCACTTTACTTCGGCTTCAACCTCGGCCCCACCCACTCGGCCTCGACCTCACCCGGCCTCGACCTCGGTCTCGGCCTCAGCCTCACTTTACTCAACTTCGGCCTCACTCGGCCTCGACCTCGGCCTCGACCTCGGCCTCGACCTCGACCTCGGTCTCGGCCTCGACCTCGGTCTCGGCCTCGACCTCGGCCTCGGCCTCACATCACTCGGCCTCAACGTCGGCCTCACCCTTGGCCTCGACCTCGGTCTCGGACCTCGATCTCGTCCTCACCCGGCCTCGACCTCGGTCTCGACCTCGACCTCACCTTACTCAACTTCGGCCTCACCCGGCCTCGACCTCGGTCTCGGCCTCGGCCTCGACCTCGGTCTCGCCTTCTTGGCCTCGACCTCAGATCTCGACCTCGCCTCTCGACCTCGACCTCGACCCCGTCTCGGCCTCGGCCTCACCTCGGCCTCACTTTACTCAACTTCAGCCTCAGCCTCGGCCTCGACCTCCTCGGTCTCGACCTCGGCCTCACCTTACTTAGCTTCGGCCTTACCTCGGCCTCACTTTACTCGACCTCGGACCTCGACCTCGGCCTCGACCTCAATCTCGATCTCGATCTCGACCTCGACCTCGGTCTCGGCCTCGGCCTCACTTTACTTAACTTCGGCCTCTCCGGCCTCGACCTCGTCCTCACCTCCTGACCTCGGCCTCACTCAACTTCAGCCTCACTCGGTCTCGACCTCGGCCTCGACCTCGGCCTCGACCCCGATCTCTCGGCCTCGGCCTCGACCCTCGATCTCGGTCTCGACCTCGGCCTCACCTTGGCCTCGACCTCGACCTCATCTCGGCCTCGGCCTCACCCTCGGTCTCGGCCTCGGCCTCACTTTACTAAACTTCGGCCTCACCCGCCTCGACCTCGGTCTCGGCCTCGGCCTCACCTTACTCAACTTCAGCTTCACCCGGCCTCGACCTCGGTCTCGACCTCGACCACACTTTATTCAACTTCGGCTTCATCCGGTCTCTGTTGGTGCAATCTTTGCCCCAAGTGCATTGAGTTTCAATGTTTGGCTAAACCATATTTAAAGTTAGGCAATACTTGTGATCTAACATGTGTGATGCAAGTTTACAGGAAAGTCCAAGCATGGTCTTGTCAAGGAAAGTCCAAGTGGAAAGTCTTGGCAAGGAAAGTCCAAGCGTAGTCTTGGCAAAGGAAAGTCCAAGTGGGAAGTCTTGGCAAAGGAAAGTCCAAGTTGGTCTTGGCAAGGAAAAGTCCAAGTGGGTAGTCTTGGCAAGGAAAAGTCCAAGTGGATAGTCTTGGCAAGGACTTGACATGACGAAGCTGATGGAAGCATCTCAAGCTAGTGCGAGGATGATGGAGCATCCAGGGAAGGCACGAGGCTATGAAAGGTGTTTGAAGGCCGAGGTCTAGGTCAAGAGAAGCTGAAATGAGATTTTTCAGCTTCACCAGTTGATTGGCCCTGCCAGCAGTCGACTGATCATAAATCAGACGCACACAGAAAAATCAGTCGAGCCAGAGGAAGACAGGAGTCGACTGGGCAGTCGACTGGTGTATGGTGAGTCGACTGATGTTAGTCGACTGGTCTTGGATCAGTCGACTGCTATTTGAACGTTGGCGAAAATTGGCAAGCATTTAATGCGCTTTAATGCGAGATTTTGTTGTCGATTGAAGGCATCAATCGACTGGCCCTACCAGCAGTCGACTGATGTTGAAGAATTATAAAAGAAGCCTGATAAGCTAGAATTTTATAGCATTTCATTGATTCATTTTGGGTTTCATTGTAAACAATTAAATGTTGATTTAGCCTTACGACAGGCTGGCCTCTGAGCTCCGCGCTCTCCAATAGTGCCTTACGACAGGCTGGAACCCCGAGCTCCGTGCTCGATGATTTAGCATTATGACAGGCTGGCTTCTGAGCTCCGCGCTCTCCAACAGTGCCTTACGACAGGCTGGAACTTCGAGCTCCATGCTCGATGATTTAGCCTTACGACAGGCTGGCCTCTGAGCTTCGCGCTCTCCAACAGTGCCTTACGACAGGCCGGAACTCCGAGCTCCATGCTCGATGATTTAGCCTTACGATAGGCTGGCTTCTGAGCTCCGCGCTCTCCAACAGTGTCTTACGACAGGCCGAAACTCCGAGCTCGATGATTTAGCCTTACGACAGGCTGGACCTCCGAGCTCCGTGCTCGATGACACAGCCTTACGACAGGCAAAGGCGCAGACCTCCGTGGCCCTCTCAGCACGGTCGCTGATGGCTCAGCCTTTCAACACTCAGAACTCTATGGCCCTCTCAGCATGGTCGCTGATAGCTTGCAGCCTTCGGCACACAAAGCTCAACAGCGTCTTTCAATACCAGCAACTCTATCAGCTCAGTTAGCTCTTTCAGCTCAACAGCTCTTTCAGCTTAGCAGCTCTTTCAGCTAAGCAGTCTCTATCGACTCAGTAGCTCTATTAGCTCAGCAGCTCTAGTAGCTCAACAACTCTTTCAAATCCAGATCAGCTCTATTAGCTCTTTTTAGCTTAGCAGCTCTCTCAGCTAAGCGATTCTGTCAGCTCAACAGCTCTGTTAGCTCAGCAGCTCAGTCAGCTCTTTCAGCTTAGCAGCTCTTTCAGCTAAGCAGTTCTGTCAGTTCCGCAGCTCTGCAGCTCAATCAGCTTCTGGCAGTTCAACAGCTCTGCTAGCTCAACAGCTCAATCAGCTCGGCAGCTCAGCTAACTCAGCAACTCTATCAGCTCAGCAGCTCTGTTAGCTCAGCAGCCCTATTAGCTTAGCAGCTCAGTCAGCTCTGTCAGTTCAGCAACTCTGTTAGCTCGAGCTCAGTTTCACGCAGACTCGATAGCTCGGCCTCGGCCTCACTCGACTTGGCCTCACTTCGGCCTCAGCCTCGGCCTCGACCTCACTCGGCCTCGCCTCACTTTACTCATCGGCTCTCGGCCTCAACCTCGGCCTCGGCCTCGACCTCGGTCTCGGCCTCGGCCTCACCTTACTTAGCTTCGGCCTTATTCGGCCTTGACCTCGCTCGGCCTCGACCTCACTCGGCCGCTCACTTTACTCGGTTTTGACCTCGACCTCGGCCTTGACCTCAATCTCGGTCTTCGGCGATCTCGACCTCGACCTCGGTCCCGGCCTCGGCCTCACTTTACTTAACTTCGGCCTCATCCGGCCTACACCTCGGTCTCGGCCTCGGCCTCGGCCTCACCTTATTCAACTTCGGCCTCACCCGGCCTCGACCTCGGCCTCGGCCTCGACCTCGGTCTCGGCCTCGACCTCAGCTTCGGCCTCGACCTCGGTCTAGGTCTCGACCTCACCTTACTTAGCTTCGGCCTTATTCGGCCCTGACCTCGCTCGGCTTCGACCTCATTCGGCCGCTCACTTTACTCGATTTTGACCTCGACCTCGGTCTCGACCTCAATCTCGATCTCGATCTCGACCTCGACCTCGGTCCCAGCCTCGAACTCACTTTCTTGACTTCGACCTCATCCGGCCTCGACCTCGGTCTCGGCCTCGGCCTCACCTTACTCAACTTCAGTCTCACTCGGTCTCGACCTCGGCCTCGATCCCGATCTCGGCCTCGGCCTCACTTTATTCAACTTCGGCCTCACCCGACCTCGACCTCGGTCTCGGCCTCGGCCTCACTTTACTAAACTTCAGCTTCATCCCCGACCGCGGCCTCGGTCTCACCTCACTCAACTTCAGCCTCACTTGGCCTCGACTCGATCTCGACCTCGGCCGCACTTTATTCAACTTTGGCCTCACCCGGTTTCGGCCTCGGCCGCACTTTATTCAACTTCGGCCTCACCCGGTCTCGACCTCGACCGCACTTTATTCAACTTTGGCCTTACTTGGCCTCAACCTCGGTCTCGACCTCGACCTCAGTCTCGACCTCGACCCCGATCTCGGCCTTACTTTATTCAACTTCGGCCTCATCCGACCTCGACCTCGGTCTCGGCCTCGGCCTCACTTTACTAAACTTCAGCCTCATCCGGCCCCGACCTCGGTCTCGGCCTCGGCCTCACCTCACTCAACTTCAGCCTCACTTGGCCTCGATCTCGGTCTCGACCTCGGTCGCACTTTATTCAACTTCGGCCTCACCCGGGTCTCGACCTAGGCCGCACTTTATTCAACTTCGGTCTCGACCTCGGCCTCGACCTCGATCTCGATCTCAACCTTGGCCTCACTTTACTCAACTCAGCCTCACCAGCCTCGATCTCGGTCTCGGCCTCGACCTCGATCTCGGCCTCGGCCTCACTCAACTTTGGCTTACTCAACTTCGACCTCACCCGGTCTCGACCTCGGTCGCCTCAGCCGCACTTTATTCAACTTCGGCCTCACTCGGTCTCGACCTCGGCCTCGACCTCGGTCTCGATCTCGACCTCGGCCTCGACCTCGGTCTCGATCTCGACCTCGGCCGCACTTTATCTCGATCTCCTCCTCAACCTCGGTCTCGATCTCAACCTTGGCCTCACCTCGGTCTCGGCCTCAGCCTCACCTCACTTTGGCTTCGACTCAGTTCGGCTTCACTCCGCCTCACCTCGGCTTCGACTTACTCAGCCTCAGCTTCACTTGCCCTCGGCCTCACCTTACTCAGCTTCGGCCTTACTCGGCCTTTCTTGGCCTCGGTCTCGCTCGACCACTCTGTCACTCAGCAGCCCGGCAACTCTGCCACTCTGTCAACTCACCCCCTCATCCAAATCTTTCAACCACTCATCCCGGCCATATCGCCTCGGCCACCTCAAGTTCGACACCTCAGTCTCAACAGCTTCAGCACCAATAAGGTAAGCGAGACGATTAGATCATTATACATAGTCCAGTCAGTTGGACTACGCCTCCTTCGACTAGACTTGGAGGGGAGACTTCTGATCCGGCTAGTTATCACCCATCCAAAAGGATAAGGATGACGACCAAGTCCCCAAAAATTGACCAAATCCTGCACATTAATGCACAAGACCGTTAGATGAAGATCAACAAATCTGAACCATTAGATATTTGAAAACCCTCAAAGATTATCCTTACCACATTAATAGCGTATCAATAGCCAATCACATGTGCCGATCTCCATAGATGATGCTCCACCTGATACTATATAAACCCCGCAGGTATGAAGACAAAGGGGCTCCCCCTCTCTCTCTATTTCTCTCATTTTAAACACGCATATTATTCTTTTCCTCTGTCTCTGTTCTAACTTGAGCGTCGGAGTAATAGTGCAATTCTAATCAACGAAAAGATTTCACAACTTAGATGCAACGGTAGTTGTTTTCCAACCCGAATACTATAGCGCCATTCTAACCCTCTTCTTTAGTGCTTTTCATTGCTTTGTCCCCTCATCTCCCGATGTTGATTTTGAAAATTCAATAGTGATTCTCTTCGAAGAACGTACATACTTAAAAAAAATAGATTGAATTACACATCTTTTAGTTAAGAATTTCAGAATGCGCCCTTAAAAAAAATCGTCTTATTTGAGTTTGACTGGTTGGTTAATTAATTTATTTTAAAACATTAAGGCCCAGCTTACTTGGAGGTGCGGAAAGGAAAACTAAGGAAAGTTTTCCTTTTGCATGCATGCATCCATTGTTTACTTTTATAAAGTTTTAGGAAGGAAAGGAAATCTAATCCATCCGCGGATTGTTTTTCCTCCAAAATTAATCACCCCAAAATCGGACGGAAAGGAAGGACGGAAACAAAAAAAGACCGGATTCTCCTCGCGCTGGCTATTCACGGTCTCTTCCGCGCAGCCCACCCCTCGCCCTCTCCTCCCACTCCGGCGCCGTCGCCGGCCCCCACCCTCCCCCCGCCCACTCCGGCGCCAGCACCCATGGCCCCGGCGCCGACCCCCACATCCCCGGCTCCAGTCCCAGCTCCAACGACGCCCGAAGCCCCCTCCCTCTCCCCTCCCTCCCCACCCCCACCAGCGATTGCCCCGATCCGATCGATCTGCGGATCCTGCGGCGGAGGCGCAGCCGCAGTGGCAAGGGGGGCGGTCGAGGACGAAGATGCTCTGCACCTGCGAGTGGACATGCCAGGGCTTGGAAAGGAGCATGTGAGGGTGTGGAGTGAGCAGAACACCCTGGTGATCCAGGGCGGCGGAGAAAGAAAAGGTAGGGGAGGAGGAGACCGTTGGGCGGAGGTACAGCAGCCGCATCGTTCTGTCGCCGGAGTCTTTTAAGATGGATCAGATCAAGGCGGAGGCGGAGGGCGATCGGGGGCGGGGCGACGCGAAGCTGAGGAGGAAGAAGAAGATGGGTATTTTGGATAATATAGATTTTTTAATTTTCTTTCCTTACACAAGATAAACAAAGGATGATTTTTATTTACCTTCTTTTCTCCTCCCCTAAGAATTTATTTTTTTTAAGAATTTTTTTCTTTTTCTTCATCCCTGGTATGAAATAAACATAGCATAACCGAAAGCGAGCAAAAGCGTAAAGCGTTCCACCAACCGCTGCGTCTGATCTTCGTTCTCTTTCCAATTACGTAACCACAAATAAATCCGGTCTCCGTACAGATTCCTTGGCGGTTCAAGCACTGCACTGCACTGCACTGCGCTGCAGGGGGCTTGGGACAAGGCTTGGATTTGGGCCGGGTCCAATACTTTACCAGTAGCGCAGGCCCGTCATTTGAACCCATAACCGACACAGCCCATGCAGCCTCGTCTTCCTCATCACCATGGTCGATCGGTTGAGTTCGGAGTGAGGCGAGCGTGCAAGCGAGCATTGATCGCACAAGGGGAGGGGGCACACCAAGTGGAGCCTGCTCGGGCCGCTGTCGCTCCTTTTCTTCGCCTCCATCGATCCTGAGCCTTCCGCATCGGTTGGACTCTCCTTTCTGTCGATCACTCGCTTTAGGTGTTCTGCTTTTTCGCTTTTTGGATCTTCTCTGATCATAGTTGTTATGTTCTTAAAAAATGGAAAGAAACCCTACTTCTCGTCTTGCTGGCTTGTCTCCTAATCTTTGTGCTTAATTTTGGAATTAATCGCTGCTTGCAATTTACCTTGTTGAAGGTATTTATTTGCATGTTTCCTTGTTCTTTCCCTACTTCTTGTAAGCTTGGGGTTGCTCGATAGGACGAAGGAGTGTTAATTGCTTCCTTCACCGTTTCAGAATGATCGGGAGTCTGGTCAACAGAAGTCTTGCGTGAGTAATTAGCACTGGGTGCTTGTAAAAATTTCACATTTCTGCTGATGAACAAATTCGAGGGACGATGGCACATTTTGACTGCCCGCTATTAATTTTTGTTGACAGGTTGATTCTTGGTTATGCATACCCCGCTTACGAATGCTTCAAGATCGTAGAGTTAAACAAGCCGGACATTGAGCAGCTTCTTTTTTGGTGCCAGTACTGGTGTGTTCATGTTGCTTGTTATGTGAGGGGTGATCAGGTGCTGGTTTATTTAGTCATTTCTAAGTTCTCAAGCTAAATAAGAAATTTATGATCTATTTGTAGGATTTTAGTTGCTGTTCTGACTGTTCTTGAAAGAGTGGGGGACAATTTCATTTCATGGTATGATCGTTTATAACCCCTTTTCTTACACTAACTTCTCAGTCTTGTGGTTCTATATGATGAATCTCGTCTCCCATTTTTGAAGGATACCTATGTATGGTGAAGCAAAGTTGGCATTCTTTGTGTATCTTTGGTGTCCTAGAACAAAGGTATATCCCACAACTGCTACTTTGCATGTTTTATTTAGCGGACAATTTGGAGGTGAATAAAATTTTAATTATGAACAGGGGACAACATATATTTATGAAACCTTCTTTCAACCATACATGTCAAAGCATGAGAAAGAGATAGATCAAAACTTACTTGAGCTGAGAACAAGGGCTGGGGATTTTGCCATCCTTTACTTTCAGAAGGTTGCAAACTATGGCCAGACAAGGTTTTTTGAGATCCTACAGTATGCAGCATCACAATCAGCCTCACAGCCATCAAAGGCTCGTCCTGTTGAGGTACTAATTAATCAATCTAGATAATTTTTTTCTTTTCCTTCCTGATTTCTATTCTGTCTCAAGTGTAATGCAAACCTCATTAGAGATAGCATTTCAATTTCTTTAAAGAACTAGTTTGTCTTTATTGCATACAGTTTCCTGTAGTAACTAGTGCAAATAGTTGATCTTATAATGTTAGGATGTTCATATTTTCATTTGCTAGTGAATATTTTGATAAAACGGAGACAAGTATAGTCACGTCGATAGTGCTATTAATGAATAATTGTACCCTTTACCAGTATAATTGTAAGGAACCATTATTATTGGATAGTGTTGCACTTTTTGTATACTTGTTTCACTCATATGATGTCAATGTACCCCCTTGGGAGTGGTTTATATGTAGAAGAAAAATAGACAATATAATGCAGTCGAAAATTTAATTTTATTAAAAGTTGTCTAAGTCATTAATTTTTTTAATTTGTTGGAATTTTTAAAAGAGTTGGTCAAGTTTTTTTTTAGAATAATTAGGGTTTTATTGAAAGTTATCTAAGTCATTAATTTTTATAATTAGGAACTTTTAAAAAAATTAATAAGTTTTTTTTTAAAAAAAAGTAGTAGGTTTTTATTTGGATAGTTAGGATTTTATTTAAAAAGTCTGTTATTTTATAAAGAATAGATCGTGTTATCAAACTATAAAAAGGGTTAAGATCTCATATAATAGAAAAGCTTAGAGTTAATACAATTTATAATTTTTTTTTCTTCGGGTGAGAATTGATAACTTTTCTCTGGGTGAGGATCGTATCTTTATCCTTACCTGCATTAAATTGGTATCAGAGCCAAATTCTTAATTCGATATTTAACACCTTCCCATCCCTTTTTACCATTATTATTTCTCTCCACCATTACTTTTCTTTCCCCCACTACCGTCATCCCCCACTATTCCCTCTAAGCACAATCATTTATTCCTTTTTTTAATCATTGAGTGGTGTTTTGCTTCATCCTCTCCATCATCACTTTTATTTTCTTCTCTCATCATCTTCCACCACCCTTTACACATTTATTGTTATCTCCACCTTTTACTGTTTTATTCCACCACCAATATTAATTCCTTATTCTTATTCAATCTTGAGTTCTAACCAGATCCCTGTACCTATTATCATCTTCACACATCATCATCATGCATCATCGCCTTTCAATCATCATCGCTTTCATCATCTTTATTTTCTCATGACAACCACCTATAAAATAGGAGATCACAAGTAGAGGAGATAGCTTTCCCGTGAACTTCAAAGTGCAAATTCTTCAACAAGAAGACTCACATCAATTAGGTAAAGATTGTTCCTTCTTTGAAAATTATTATTGTTTAATTGAGTAGGTTAGTTACTTCTTGTGCATTCTCATTATTCCAGCCTATTTTATTATCATTTTGTTACCTATATATCTTGACGTTATTTCTTGATTGTTTTATTTCTACTTGTTTCATCATTGTTCATTGAATTTCCTACTTATTGTCTTAAACTACTGTGCATCTCAAGTTTAGAATACTTATTAGTTGTCAAACCTCCACATCATCATGATAAAAAACCCCACTATCAAAGAGGTACATACTGGATTACTTTTGGAAGATGAGCTTAAAACCCATCGATTGAATGGAGGACCTAGAACGGTTTAAAGTTCATACTGCTGACAAATTAGTAAAGGACACGAGTCCCGAGCCTGCAAATCACATATCACACATAGCTCAACAATCACCCATGTATCATCCACGTTGGAACCATCAATTGGTCATTGACAGAAGAGACCATTTTCAGGGCACTTTAACCCAACCTAAGTTTAGACCTACACCAAAATTTAAAATTAGACTAGAAAAAGATATTACCCACTGAATCAAACTAAATGTCCCTAATTTCGATGGTTGGCTAAACCCAAATGCATTTCTCGATTGGATTGCCGAGGCTGAGGATTACTTTGACTGGCATAGGTTTGACAAAGGAATATGTGCAGTGTACTCAAGATCAATACATCGCAAATGAGGAAGAACAAATCTCACATTGGGTAGAGATAAAATGAATTACATATATAAAATAGGTTCCACCGTACTTTAGAAAATAATAGTACAATATGCGAATCAATATAAAGTAATCAAACATAAGCGTAGATGAATATCTAGACAAATTTAAAAACTTATGAATACGTTGTAAATCCCAAATTAGACCCAAGTGAAACCCATATTCACTTCATCAAAGGATTGAGACCTAAGATTCAAAGACAACTAAAATTATTTGCCCGATTGAAGAGACTTGCCAAAAGGTTAAAGAGATTGAGCACTTTTTGAAACCCCCTTTACATGCACGACAAATACAGAAGTGATTACGAAAACACAACAGTAAAACATAGCCTAAACCTAATCCGCTCACCAAAGCGACCCAACCTTTGAAACAATCCCGCCATTTTCTCATACAATGCACATTTGAAAAGAAATAAGAGATGGTACCATTAGTGACCCGCAACATTAAATTAGGCCTTATGAAACTTGAGAACATAACTTGCATAAAGTTACCTTACAAACTCCCATATATGCGTATGACCAACAACACCAAAGATCTGATCCTAAGGTCTCAATTGTCTAATACCACTTATTGAATTCGCTCGCAACAACTCGATAAACCAATCTACCGATCATAATACATTCCAAATCTACGTTGAAAGCTTCCCTTACCTATTATTTCTCATTTATCTCAATCAGTAGAGAGTTTTACTAAGCGCAATAGATAGACCCGTGTTGATGTTAGGAGAAATGTTGCATCGAGTAATGATGTTTATAAATTTCAAGATAATACACATTGTAGATTTAAGGAACATATTGTAGGGGATTATATACTTATCCCCATTCACCTCAAGTACTTCCTTAAAAACTCTTCAAAAAAGACCCCTCTTTTGATCCCTTTCAAATTATGAGAAAACTTAGTATTAATGCATATGTTGTTAATTTGTTTGCTTATTCAAATATTAATTCAATTTTCAATGTTGAGAACTTACTACATATCGGGGAACATTTAAACCTTTCTCACTATTTGTTGAATTGCATATAAGTCACATACTGTTAGTGTTGACTCCTACATTCTCATCAATGACACAACATTCTCATCCTACTAGCCCGAGTTATCGAAGAAATTATTCCATGCACTTGAAAAAGACAATCCAAGAAGAAAAGTCAACAACTCACTAAGAGCCAAGTTCTCCTCAATGGAGGAGAATACTTCACAACTGCTCTACCTTCCTATTTGAAGGAGTCAAGTTCGCTTTGGTTAAAGAGAATAATATAGTCAAGAATTTTATTTTATTAAAAGTTATCAAGTCGTTAATTTTTATAATTTGTTGAATTTTTTTGAAAGAGTCAATCAAGTTTTATTAGGAAAATTAAGGTTTTATTAAAATTTATCCAAGTCATTAATTTTTATAATTAGTTGAAAATTTTAAAAAAGTTATTAGTTTTTTTAGAAACATTTTTATTAGGTTAATTAAGGTTTTATTTAAAAAATTTATTATTTTATAAAGAATAAGTCATATTATCAAATTATAAGAAGTGGTCAGGAACCCACATAATAGAAAGTTTGGAGTTAATAAAATTTGTAATTTCTTTTCTCTAAGTGAGAATCAACAATTTTCCTCTACATGAGGATCATGTTTTTATCCTTCCATTGTACTGCATCACAACATGTAACAAGTTTAGGAGAGGGCCAGTTCTATGTGAAAATGAAATTTGAGGAACACTCATGCAAAAGATAGCAAAGGCAATATAAGAGTTGAATAACTTTAACTAGATACAAACATCTTTAGGAGATGAACAATTAACTAGGAATTTTCATGTAATTTCTTCTGCCAATGGTCAAATCAAATCTAGCTCCACCATAATTGCCTAAAGTGCATTCAATCCTCTAAAACTTTACAACAATTTAGTTTGTGCATATAACATGTAAATTTAGTTAAAGTGCACTTGCTTTTGGACTTTTCGATAAGCTAACATATTATATATAAAAGGGCAGCCCGATGAACGAAGTTTTTGCCAATGCTGAATCTTGAGGAAGGGTTGGACCACATTGGGTTTATTGAATGCAATTTTATCTTGCATTGTAAGAGGTTGTTTTCATGACTAGAACTGATGACCACAGGGTTACATGGCAACAATTTTACCATGGCTCCAAAACTCCCCTTACTGACATATTATATATAATTAGGCAAAAATAAAAAAGGGCGCCTTTTTTTATTGGAATCCTCAAAAGGCATTCCTTTTTCATTTATTATCAAAACAATGTTTCATATTGCCGTAAGCCCATTTTTATTCTTGAAAATACCTTTGTTTTTAGTATGTTATAGTTGTAACAGTTACGATTTCATAATTGCTACAAGTACACAATTGTAGTAGCTAGTATCTTGTAATTACTACAACTACACAATTATAGTAGCTAGTATAATGTAGCTACTACAACTACACAATTGTAGCAACTACATCTTATAATTGTTACAATTGTGTAGTAGCTACGATCCCATAATTGCTTCAACATAATGTTGACCAATGTTGACTAGAGATGAAGTGTCTATGTTGTAGAAGTTATGATTCATAGCTGCTACAACACAATGATAATCAGTGTTGATTAGAGATGAAGTGTCCATATTGTAATAGTACTAAATTGTAGTTGCTACAATACAGTTTTACTAATTTTTATTAGAATTGAAGTGTCTATGTTGTAATAGCTATGATTTATAGCTACTATAATATTGCCGAATAAGAGTTTTTAGGAACAAAAATGAGTTCAGACAGGATGGAGCATTGTTTTGATGATAAATGAAAAAAGGACGCCCTTTTGATGATTCTAATAGAAAGGGACCTTTTGATTTTTGCCCTATATAATTCACTTGTCTTGCCCCTCTGCTTGCTTGGCATTGGCATGAAGCCTAATTGTAGTTAGACCTCACTCTACTTCAATAAGGCTTTATCATCTCCACTCATAAAGGAGTGGGCGAGCAAAACCTTGCCAGAGCTTCCACCTTTCTTCATGCTACAATTTCATTTCTTCTTTTGATTCCTCTGTTTAGATGGCTTTGTATATATTTTGCAGGTCTTTGCATTGTTTTCTCCCTGTGAATTAGACCAAACCATTTGACCCTATACGGATTGCTGATCTTTTCTGTTGAAATATTTTAAGTTAGTGGTGAAATGCTTTAAACAGTCTGCCAGATTTTTCAAAGTTTGGGCCATAAATAGTGAAACTTGGAAGTATGATTAATCTCATTCAGTCCTATGGTTTTGCACTTATTTGTCATTGTAGTTTGTCACTTTATGCCCTCTTTATTATCTCTAAATGAACACAACTCAAAAAACTTTTAGCAGGCTTATTTTAATCCCACACTTCTGAAATCATATAGACGTTCAGGTTATTTTGTTCTTAATAGCGCTATAGTAGTCAGGATCTCAATTTCATTTCCGCTATACTTTTGCTGGTACATAAATCAATGAAAATCATATAGAAACAGCCTGAACTGGTATTCAACCAACTAGAAGAGATATTGACTCCATGAGCATCATTAAAGTCAATTGGCTAATCGCTTATTTTGAAAAGTTCGAATTGTTAGGAAAAAGATGGTTCTATACTTTATATTCTTAAGCCACATGTGAGTGGACGAATTGAACTAGCACAAGTCCAACACTCTTAGTAGGGGACATATTATTGACGCTAAAGCAGAATTGAACACGAGTCTATGCTTTGGCACCATGTTAAAGTTAAATGGCTGACAACCTATCTTAAAGCTTAAGTTGTTAGGAAAGTGATTGGATTATAATCTGTATAATTAACAACCATAAGTTTTGACAATTGAAAATGTGAGGCTATTACCCTAGGAATGAAGGATTCAAAATTGAATTCCCAAAAGATTCCAATTCATGCATGATGAATGACATACTTAAGTTCATCATCTATCCTTCTTTACCCATGTCAAACACTTGACATCTGTTATCACTACTCTGAATTGAATGCAGAAACCGCCATTACTCCCGGATTATAAACAGTTGTTGGATGATCATACTTTAGTCCAATTAATATAGGTTATACCTTCAATGTATCGTTGTATGATTGATCTCTTTGAGTGTACTAGCTCTATTAAATGATTGGAAAGGTAAATTTAATTTAATTTGTGCATATAAAACAAAAAGAGAAGGATGGGCCATGAATCCCAGTTTTCTTCTCTTTAGATTCAGAAAATCAGCATGCAAACGGAGTTATCATAGTGAACAGTATGCTTGAGTGGGTTTAGAGTTCTTGGAGGTCAGCAAGGTATTCTCTGATCAAATCATGGTCACTTCTTTTAACCATACTTTTTCGCTGCAATGGACGCCTTCTATATTGATCCTTTTGTCGCCCTCTCCATTGTATCACCTTTTACATCCCTTTTTTAGTTGGATTTGCCCATGCTTCTCATATTCAACGTTGCTTCTCTTGTGAACCCTACCTGAAACCCTGCATTATCTTGCATACTTTAGGTGGCTTGGAGGTTTTCTTGACTAGGTCATTAACCAAAACTGCTTAGGTCAAAGAGCTATAATAGTCTTCTATTTTCACAACTACATCCATCCAATAGGCGTGAGTTTGTATCCTTATGTCTGAACATGCATCCTTATTCTCTAATCACCTATATGTCCTACTGAGGTCGTGTCATCAATCCTGATATCCACCTGTGTCTTTCAGCTGTTTGGAGATGGGGCTTTGCCACTTGTTCAAGTAAC
>NC_133866.1:9354031-9385893 GCF_044706935.1 Curcuma longa
TTAAACTTGACTAACTGGGTCAAGCTACTACTTCTTAGTAGTTAGCTAAAATCTAAGTTGGACACGCACCCTACGGATACATTTTTTTGTCTAAGCATTTTATTTATGATTAACATGCTTGGACTCAAACCCATTACTTAGTTATTTTGATTATATCAAAGGGGGAAAGTAATAGAGATTTCAAGTTCAAAATTTCTAAGTCCAATTTTTTTTAAAAATTTAGAAATGTTTTTGAAAATTAACTATGTTTTTGAACTTATGATTACAAAATTCAGATATTCCTTTTGAAAAAGTTCAAAATTAATTCAAAACTTATCAAAAATATTTTTCAATAATATTTTAAGGGACTTAAATGGTTTTGTATCAATCAGATCAAAACTAAACCATGTCAAGTTCAGGGAGAGAGAATAAAAGGTTTTTTTTTTTCAAAATCTTGTTTGTTTTAACAAGTATGAATTTAGGAGGAGCCTTGAAAGCAGGGGGAGATAGGTCATGCTATTGCACATCAATTACATGCATCTTTCTCTAAGCATGAACTTTTTAATCATGAGTTAAACTGTTATCTGTCATAAATTTTTTTCTTAACTTGAAAGTTGCCATAATCAAAAAGGGAGAAATTATTGGTATGCAGCACTAGATGATCGAACCTTAATTTTGATGATGACACGAAGTTCAAGTTAAGTGTGTGGTGTGTACTGATATGTGTATTTAAGTGTGCAGGGAGCACAGGAAAGTTTTAATTGAAGCTAGGCAAAGTAAGTCCTAGTTGAGGCTAGGCAAAGGAAAGTCCTTATTTGGAGGATCAGGTAGAAGTCTTAGCAAGATCAAGTGTACCAGGTGTAAGTCCAGACAGGTCAGGAGGACCAGATGCATGGTAGAAATTCAGGCAGGTCAGTTGGACCAGATACGTGGTGAGGCGGTCAGGTGGACCAATTGCCTAGCAACAAATCCTAAGGGTCGAGGATCAAGGTTAAGCGGGAAGTCCAACAAGTCTGGAGGACTTGTTGGCAAATAGATAAATTCTCCCGAGTGGAGTGGGTAAGGGCGTGTTCCCAGAGTGGAACAATAGGAGTCAGTCTAACCCAGGATTTCATTGAAAATTCAAAGTTAAGACCACTTAACAGTTTGAAACTATTACTTCTTTTCTACTACCTTTGGTTTTTGTACTAACTTATAATGCAGGAAAGGAGGGGCGAAAATTTTGATTCCGGGCGACCTTATCCAGAATCCAGGCGACCGAGCGGTCTAGGTGCCCAGATTGTTGATCCAGGCGATCGGACGTCAAGCGGAACCAAGCTAGCGAAGCATTGAGGTGGCATTGTCCCAATGGTAGGGACACCTCAGCTTCCAAGCGCCCTTGGATAGATTCGGATAAACGCAGCGGCGGTCAAAGTTCATCCGGAACCTCCACATCAGCATACAGGTGTCCAGAAAGAGAATACAGGCGCCTGGAAGTGCCGGGTCAACAGCGCCGACGGTGGATCGGCAGATAACGTGCAAGCGCCTAGAAAGGAGTTCCAAGCACCCGGAATGCCCTATAAAAGACCTTCGAGGGAGAGCCCTCAGAACAGCAATTGAGTTCAATCCAGAGCTACTTGACGGCTGTCTACGTGCGAAGGACCATTTTTGAAGTTGTCGTAACGCCGGAGTTTGCACCTCAAGTCTACTTCTTCTATTTCGGTTCGATAATCGATTACTTTGTGCATTTAATTAAAGTATGATAAGTGTTTTTAGCATATCTATTATTTTGTAATTGTTACAACTCCTCTTCGTAAGAAAAGAGTTTAATAGTAAATTGTCCAACGTAAACGATCAAACAATCGTAGGCCTTGGAGTAGCAGCCTGTGGCTGTGAACCAAGTAAAATACTTGTGCCTCTTCGTTTTTGTGTTTTTCGCACTTATTATTTCTGCTGCAACTTTATCTCTGCTTAATCAAATTCATGAACGTAAACGATAATTTTATGAAAATTGAGAAAATGTTACAGATAGAGCTATTCACCCCATCTAGCGCTCTCTTTGATCCTACAGCCTTTAGTCCCTTTTATAAACTCCCTCCACAAAGTGCCTTGCTATCACTAGCTTATTGACGTGTTAAGGTTTTGGTTGATTGAATGCCCTTTTAGGTCAACCACATGAATCTGATTTTGTTAGTCGACTCCATCCACAAAGTGTCTCCCTATTCGATATTACTGATGTGGCATGGTTTCGGTCGATCAAACACCCTCTCCAGTGAACCGCAGCTCCAATCCAACGAGATCTCTAACTATCTCCTACAAGATTGATCTAGATCACACTCCAAGTTATCTCCGATCGCTTGGATCCATTTTTGATCACCAAGATCTCTTGATTGAGTCAACTCCTTTTCCCATCCATCAAAGAGTCTCCTTATCTTGTGGTGTATCACCTAAAGTACATTTTTGATTAATTGAAGTTTTAATCGATTAGATAACCTTTTCGATCGCCTAGAACTTTGACTCTAGTTTGCTAAGACCAAGTCCATCTAAGTTGAGTTTTACCCTTAGCTCAAGTATTCACACAACTCATCTCACAATAGTTTGCCTTGTGCGGTCTTCCATCCGACATTTAATCCCTCGGATGCACTAACCTCTCCAGCTCACTCCCCGTGTTTCCTTCTCGCTCTATTGATATACTCCTCTGTCAAGCTTTCTCATCCCTCGAGTGCACCAAGCTTATCGACTCCTTTTCTGTATCATATTTCTCGCTTGTTTGCATCTTCTTCTCTAGGTGTATCTGTTCATTACTCCTCATCCTTTGTTCCCTTGGATGCCCCATACCACTCCTCTGTATACTTCCATGGGCCTTGAATTATCATATAAGCTTGTGGGTATTCCTAAATACACACTTAGACACATACATTAGATTATAATATAAGACCTAACTTAAATCTTTTTCATAAATATCATAACTCATGATCAAACCACTAGGAAACTAACACTAAATTAGCAGAGAATCTTAAATATGTCTTTTTGGGTGTTTCGGATTGTGGTAGACCAATGTTTTTGGTTGGTCAAACATAGCTAAAATATGATCCAAACTCTAGATTGCTTCATTTGTTGCAAATAAAATCGGCAAACTACGATTAAATGGATCCTTGGTTGACTAAATATATCTTTTTGGTCAAATCCATTTCTAGGATGTCTGGTTAAGCCAATTTTTGGTTAGACATAAAAAATGGATAGGTTTAGGTGACCATTTTTTTTTTTTTGATAGATGATCTACTCAATACACACATCTTTGACATATATATATATATATATATAGAGCAATAAAAATATATAAATATATAGAAAAAATAAAACAATCAAGATCAATACAACAAGAGATACAATATAGTCCGGTGACCTTCTACATCCATGACATATGATGAATTCTAGTGCATAAAACTAATTTGCTAAGATACTCATTTATAAGAGATAATGGAGTAGGTCTCAACAGTTTAAGAATGAAATCTCATATCACCGATCTAGATCGACTAGAAGAGCTCACTAGGAGTAAATACAATAAATCTCAAAAAGGTAGGAAAGTTACAACATAATGATATTTTCAATCACATCTCACTTTTAGACAATAATGATTAATGCAAGAATGAGACTAGATCTATCAATACAAAGCTTTGTTGATTAAGAGCAACATTTAGATCACATTTTCAACCAAATGAAATGAGTTGTGTTATAACAAAGAAGGAATCTACAAATAGATATGGAAACAATCTTTCCAAAATGGATAGAAATCTTGCTCTCACCGGACACATTTGTCCAATCATTAGTCAACTAGTAGTTCCCACTAATTGCCTACCATTAGGCAGAGACCTTCATTTGGCACTAACTTAAAATTAAACATTAGTCACCTACTAAAGTTATGATAGGCCCAATCAATTGTCTATTCAACAAATCTTAAGTATGAGTTTAAACATAATACCAAGACTAGGACTAGTTTAGTACCAATCGATTAGTCGACCATTATAATGTTATAGGAAGTTCACACTAGGTGACTAGTACAAAACTAATCACTTAAGGAGCAAGTTCTTTAGATAAAACCATACACATCCTAAATACTTTTCTTATTTACATATACCCTTGTGCCCAAAATATAATTCACAAAGACTCTCAAGGTCAGATTCCAAGCTTAATATTGCCCCAAAATGCAAGTTTCATTTGCTTCATACTTGTCTTCAATTCATTCTGTTAAGTTTAGCATCATCTGACCTACAATAGATATTAAAATTGTATTTCCAATACAAGGTGGTCAGTCCTAAATAGCTCATCCAAACAGTGTCAAAATTATCCACAAAGGAGAAATCAAAATTATCCAACATCATACTTATTTATTGAGAATTATTATACTTAGATTTAGTTGATCTAAATCTATACCTTGTGACTTATCCTTAAGAATTTCCAAGACATGGTTAATGATTTTCTATTTTCAAAATTGTTGCACTGAAGCGAAAGGCAGCGGAGTAAGGATTTGATCTTCTGAACTACATTACATATATTGCTTACGTTAGTAATATGCTCTTAATATATATTATCGTCGTTCTATATATATTTTTATTTTATAACATGTATTCACCCCTCCTCACAGTTAGAAGGTGTCACAATCCTTTGATCAAAACAAGGTCATGCCAATAAAATCGTCTCACTGTCTCAGTAGTTGATAATTCTTTATTGCCACTGTACTTGCAGGCTTAAAGGGTGTTTGCAATTTCACTAGTCTCCTGTCTCGACCTATGGAACTTTTATTGTCTCTTGTGATGAGGCAATTTCACTTGCCTAATCACAAGGACAACACCATAGCAAACTGATAGAACCCATTTGATTTGGCCAACCTCAAGAATATCTGATTGGAGCAGACACATTTGGATCATATATACTTATTAGACAATCAAATAATATTTGATGCTTTCATAATGTAATTATTGAATCTTCACAAGTAACTGCTACCATTAAGTTTAACGAGGTGAAGATAAACTTTCAAGTGAGCAAATTGCAGAAATAACTTCATGCTAATCAGCTTCTCAATGCAGCACTTTAGTACCATTGTACACAAGACAACTTACTTTTACAAGCATAAGATATCAAGTAATTAGATATTATTTGACTGACCAGATGGACTTTTACCATACGGCTCAGAAAAATATTTGTATCGATAGATAGAATGTACACACTTTTGGCTCCTAGGAGAAACGGACGAAAGGCACAGCATGCCCATATATCTCCATTTCAAATGTTTGGTAATCCACTCACATGAGAAGGTAGAATCCACAGATGAATACCAGTTGAATATAAGCCGAAGCAACGCATTGGCAGCCGCTTGTTGGTTGTAGTGACGGCGCCATACCTCCATGTTGAGAAGGTACTGCAGTTGATGGCGGTGGTGGTGTAGGCAAAGGAGGCTCTGTCACATTGGAATTACTCAACACTGGCATAGGAGCCATAGCAGGTGGCAACGAGCCTGGAGTCATTAGCGACAGTAGTCCACCAGCTTGAATGGGGAGCATATAGTTTGGTGGTTCACTCAGATTCCGGCAGGTGTTTCCTGCAGAATTTAGGGATATCACCATCCAAGTGTAGCTTCAAATAAAAACTTGCGTACACAAGGCAAAGAAAAAGGAATTGAAATGTTGAAAAGATGATCATACTTTTGTAACGTCTGCCGGTCCCTGGGAAGTCTGTAATGATCCCATCTACTCCAGCTCCAACAAAATATGTATTGATCATGACAGTTGCATCGGAGAAGAAGTCCCATGGTTGAGATGTAAACTCATTCTGAAAGAGATAAACATACACATCAAGACCTGCAGCATGGAACTTTGGGATCAGACCAGTTTCCCCAGTGATATAGAGATTTGAGTCAGAATAAATGGAATCCTGACTGAGAGCCACAGCATTTGCGAATGTCCTAATATCTGACACTGAAGAAGGATCTGCATCGCGGATTGGATAGTCTACTTTGTAAACCAGTTTGTATTGTGTTAGCTGCTTGAACATCTCCAAAACAGAGCTGTTGGGTGACTGAATCATAACTTGTAAAGAAGTATTGTTGTAGCCACCGTCATTAAGGGAAGAGATTACAGATTCTACCACATCAAATCCTAATCTCTCAGCCATAAATTTTGCATGCTGTACCCAAAGAAAGAAACTAATTCTCAGTAAGCATGGCGGAATACAGAGTAGTTCTAGATTAATTAATATTTACTTGTTTAATTCCACCTCGAGCAATTAATAAAGTATTGAAAAAACATTTTGGAATCAATAACATAATGAAAAGTTTGCTATCATATTTGATGCATACAGCAGTAGTGAAGTTTTTTTTAGCATAAATAAAAATGGGAAGATTCACACTTGCTCTGTCTATTACAAGACATGCAAGAAACCAATACAAATCTAATCAAATTCATTTCTTGTACTTTGTATATTTATATTTAATATGCATATACACAATATAAAAATGTATGTCATATGCAAAAAACAAAGTTAGAATAAAAGAAATGCATATCATTCATTGATGGGCACCTCAATACTGATCAAGACTCCAAATAGAGGTTTGTCTAATGCGAATTTTAAAAAGTCTGAAAGTCTCATGAATGCCCCACGTTTGCGATATCGAGGGTTCCGCATCAATCCATACATAGACTCTGGCTGTGAAATTAAGGCTGCAAAAAGAAAATTGAAAGTTATTTCTACTGAAATAGATCTAGAAGAAAGAAACCATATAGGAGTTAAAGCAAGAGACAACAATTGCTACAATGCAATATGCATATGAGAATTATCAGCTACTTTGAAAGAAGAAAAATCGAATTTCTCATAAAAATTACCCAACATAATTTGCTAATGTTGTGCCTTTGCTTATCTTAAGTTCACTCAGAAGAACAATTACAATTGTTCATCCATCCAAGTGATCCACTTGCCAGAATATGCATTGAGATACGTTCCACAAAGGATATTGAGAAAATGATATGAGATTAGTCATGAATAAAGTCAAAATTATGAGAGAGGCTAATCTTTGAGTTTCCTAGATGTCCTTTAGGATTTCCATAAAAGCTTTTAGGGTTCCGATGATGTGTTTTCTTGATGATTGAAAGAATTATGGCTTCTATCATGAATAATGCGATAAAGGTCCCTAATCCAGTCTATATGCTTCTCATGGCTCTCCTTTGCTATCATCGCATGAAGGTTCATTAGACAATATATTTAGAAGACTCTTATACTAAGGTGAGAGTTGTTGTGGAACAACCATGGTTGAAGGTATGATTTATTTCTATTGCATTTTATTGCTCTATTTCTTTTGGAAACCAATATTTAGTTTTATGGTCTTTATGATGTATCACCTCGAATAATGTTAAGATTTCCATGATTTAGTTCAAACAATTGGTTCAGAGCATTCTTTTATCAATGATGTTCAGAGCATGATTTTTAGACATTTAGGAACCAATCTAAATTTTTTTCATAGAGTTGGGATAATATTCCATGTATAAATTTCCTTTATTTGTATTTTATTGAGCGTGATCTTAAAGTTTTTTCACTGTTACAAATAAACTTTGTTGATGCCTTTATGACATAATCAACATATTATCATCAAAATACACTAATGATAAGACTAATAGATGCATATATGACTGTATTATTTACTATACAACAAAATAAAGTGTTGATTGATATATTTAAGAGATGTCATCTAAAGAAAATTAACTCAGATAACAATAAATATGAATAATTAACTGAGAAAAATTGATGCTTTAGTAGTCACTCATCCCTATGCGAAATGGTTGCTTTTTGCAAGTTAATGTATGGGATTAATACATAAATAGAGCACAACGATCTTTTTCTTAAATCTAACACATCCTTTCATTTTTTTAAATCGAGCACAATGTTGATAAATCATGTTATAATCTAGCACCTATTAAAGTGCGCTATTAAAAAAAACCACTGTACCCACATGGCATTATGCATCAAAGTGCATATGATGCTTACATGGATTAATAGCTCTATTTGCCCCTTTACAACTAAAATACCCAAAACCCTTTACAACTCCATGTAGGCATCTCAATATGGTGCCATGTTAGCTTTTTACCAGCCAACAGATGAAAATTTGACAAGTGCTTGATTTTAACACAATTGGTAAATGTTATGCTAAATTTAAATAATAAAGAGATATACTAGGTTGAGAAAATAGCAAAAGGTTGTGTTAGATTAATATATTAACATAACATATATACACAAAAAGAAATGGCATATGAAGTTTCAACATGTAACTAAGTAGTTGTGGCATCTAAGTTTGTCCCTATGTTTTTAAAAAAGGACTGCCCGGTGCACGAAGTTCTTGCTAATACAAGGTTCTAAGGAAGGATTTATTATACGCAATCTTACCCTGCTTTGCAAGAGCATATCTAATTATAGGATAGATATTATTAAGGATGAAATCTCATAATACAATGATATTTCAATAAGGACAAATTAACTTAGAAAATACCCTACTCACTGGGAAGTGATTTCTTTTATAGGTTAATTGTGAATAAGTTAGATTAGGATTTAATTTAATTAGGATGTAATTTCCTACACCTGCTTTTTATATTAAAATTATTTGAAATCCATAATTTATATGCTTATTCAATTTTTATATAAAATTTAAGTGTGATGTGCCTCTATCCACAAGACAATTTGGATTTATATATATTTGCTTGTATACTTATAATATAATATTGACTTCTATTCTTTGGTTTTTAAGCTTTTCCTTGTACTCCTACTAATATTTTTGCATTAAGTATCTATAACTTTCTAACTAAAAAGAAAATCTTTTGGTTTTTGGTGCATAGATCATGAGTGGTGCTCTATGGATGAACCACTCATCTCAATGGAATAAGTATGTCACTAGTGGAAGAAGTATGTAAGAAATGGGAGCAATATAATCACTGAAATACAACATTCATTATCATATCTATAAAAGTGTAGTTCAATTCTTACATGAAAATAGTCAAATGACATTATACAACAACAACAACAAAGTTTTTATCCCACTAAACGGAGTTAGCTATATGGATCTGTCTACATCATTGCATTCGATCTCTTACAATATTTTCATCTATATTTAAATAAATTTTATTTTATTTTATTGCTACTAACTAAGTCTTCTTTGATTTCTCTCTTCCTCGATTAATATGCTAACCAAATCTAATTTGGTCATTTATTGATCGCCTAAATACGTATAGATACCATCTTACATGCATCTTTAAGAGTTTTCCCTCAATAGAAACAACCATGGTAAGATTTGAGGTTTTCATGATTTGCTCTTAGACAACCATGGTTGAAGGTAAGATTTATTTTCACTGCATTGTATTAATTTCTTTTGAAAACCACTATTTATTTGGTCTTTATGATTACCATCATGAATAATGTTTAAGATTTCCATGATTTAGTTCTAACACACTCATATTAATGAAACCAACTATAATCAGTCAGGCAATTTTTTTCACTATATTCATCAGCACTAATATAACTGTTATGCTTCAAGAAGCACAAAGCAAAAAAAATATGATCACACTTATCGATAAGTCAAAAAGATGATATTAAGGTCTTTGAAAACTGGAAATATGTTGCATATATGACTAGGAAGAAATAACACAAGAATACTAGCTCACTAACAATGGTCTCCTTTAAATAAAAAATCAAAATGGCAAATTATTGTGTTTTCAGGTTATAAGTAATATGCATAGGGTGTACAGAAACATCAACTCACGCTTCAAGTTGTTAATTTCATCCCATGTGAAATTGAAGGTAAATATACCAGCACTGCTCTTAATTTCAGGGATAAGAGAGAATCGTGAAGAGTAAGGTGATCTTGTCACTGTGGTTATTGTTAAAAGGTCTACATTGCTCATGCATACAAGAGTTCCATCTTTTGTAAATTGAACAGAACAGTCAATCACATCTGCACCATCTTCAACAGCTTTCTGATAAGCCAAATCAGTACAATCTGCATATTCTCCACTGGCTCCATTGTGTGAGATGATTAATGGTTTCCCTGAAGCACATATGAAAAGAATCAGATAGCGAAGAGACACAATAAACAACAGTGGCACCGATTAAACTCAGAAGAATACCGTGATCTCGACTATTTGTGTTTAAGTGAGAAAAACATCCTGCAAGAATCAACCATTTTATCAAGTAATAGACATGAGATTACCTAATAGAAAAACACATAGTCTTGCAAAGCAGAGATCAATGTGAAGAAAACATACACACCAATAATGAGCAAATTATCAATTATTCTCCTGCAAAACATACACAATTATACTGAACAAATTATTAATTATCCCTGCAAACCAAAATATGTTCTGAGGAACAACATTGAGAAAGTTTCACAAGGACATCAAAGTGTTTTGTTGATATTCAATTTAAATCTTAATTTTCAGGGTGCATTTGATTCATAGGATCGACTATTCTAATGCCGACAAGTTCTCACACAATAAGTAATTCTATATTTGACTAAAAACACATATTCCTTTAGGATATAAATTCCAAGGGGATTGTCATTTCTTATTCATCCTCCATAGCTACTTTCTACTCTATTCTAGGAAATAGTTTTTCATCCTTGTTTTATTCTTTAAAAACTGCATTTACTTTTTCAATTAAATTCTCCAAAAAAATATATTTTGTGACTCCACAATGGTAGAAGTGAGTGAATTGGGCATGTGAACAAGTTGAACAAACTAAGCACATCAAGCGAACAAATTGGGCAGGCTCAGTGGGTTGAATGAGCAAGACTGATGAGTTTGGTTGAGTGATCTAGCAAGCCAAATAGTTCAATTAAACCTAGAGAACCAAGTGTATCAGACCAAATGGGCCAGGAGCACCTAGCATGATAAGTGGACCAGCAAGCTAGGTAGACCAAGTGTATAGAATGGGTGGTCCTGGCAAACCCAGCTTGACTAGGCAGATCAAGTGAACAACATGTGACGGCTCAATTAGAGGGTGATGAGTGATCTTTTGAGAAGATAGCTTTAACAAGGTGCAACTCTCAGTAAATTTCTAGGACATAGGGTAGGAACGGACTGAAGTGGAAAAAGTATGACTGTGCTATGGGTGTAACTTGCTTTGAAAGGATAAATATGTACTCTCGATACAATAAAAAATAAAAATTCTTTCAGTGGAATTACCTTGATTCTCCATAAAAACTCCATGGTTAAGCGTTCTCAATATGGAACAACTTTGAAATGGATGACCTCTTGAGAAGATCTTCATGTTGGAGTTAGATTCCACCATAGGGAAAAACCATTTAGGCCAATATTATAGGATGTCGAGTAAAACAAACAATACTTTATATTATTGAGTATATGGTGTGTTACGTTGTATCAAAAGTAAGAGACCCTTGTAATAGGTTTGTGGTTCAAGGATGAACCATAGAAGCTAGTGGGCCTACAAAATCCCAGTCTAAGGAAGGTGGGGACTGATTGTTGCAGCAAATAACTCAAACAAGATGTGCCTCTTAGCACCCTTCTAATACGTAGGACTAAGCATAAACCAAAACACAACACTTTGGAGGAAGTATGGTTGGCCCATGGGTAACATGCTTTAAATGGATAAATATACACTCTTAATAATGAAGTGCTTTTGGTGGAACTGACTTCTCTATGAAAACACTGTAGTTAAGTATGTAGTTAAGTATGGTCAATGTAGAGTAATTCATAGATGGGTGGCTATTCGGAAGCTCCTCATGTTCAAGTTATATTTCACCGTAGGACAAAACCATGAGGTTGATATGTGGGATGTTGACCAAAGGAAGTAATACCTCGATGTTGCCAAGCAGGGTGTTAGACAATGGGTTGGGTGGATAAAGATAATCCAATAAACCAAACAAGTTAGAAAACCAAGTAAACTGAGTGAACTGACCAAGCAAGTTACACCTGTGTTAAGCAAGTAGGACCAATATACGAATACACAAATTGAGAGAGTTGAACAGACACATCAAGTCAAATGAGCAAATCAAGAAGCAAGGGGTAGAATAATATGGTAGGTCAAATAAACCAAGTCAATTAAGGTTGAGCAAATCACTCTCATGAATTGGCAAACATAACCAAGCACACAAATGGGCTATAAATACGGATCTGGCAAGCAGCTCATTCAAATTCCCCGCTGATCAAACATTTACTACACATACCAAATCTCATCCTTGAGGTTGTTAGGTCACCTGAGACTGCTAAACAGAGATTGACAGAGTAGTTTGCACAGGACGGTGGAGTGTCATGGGCCCGGACAATGTGGAAGTCTCACGTTCAGCCGAGTCATGTAGTCACTTTTTGGATGCTGGTATAGCGAAAGCTCCCCACCGAAAACTGGCAGGAATATCAAGAGAATCGACAGTGCACTTTTTGCGCACAGGTGTTGGAGACACAAGAGCATCTGTTCTTCCAGTGTCCCCTATTGCGGACTTATGACAGAGGATTCAAGGCTAGCTTTATATGCGCTCAGAGATGTTCACCTATCGGAGGGCAATCCGTGTCTTTAGACGGCACTACAGAGGAAGCAAAGTGGTGACAAAGGCTCGCCATTTAGCTTTGTTAAGCTTTCTCATCACTGATACATTATGTGTGGAGAGATCGAAATTGTAATTTTTTTTTGTGAGGGTCAGTTAGATGTAGAGAGAATATTCAAGAGCATACAAATACATGGATACAGGTCTTTAGGTATCTATTCAGATCATACTACATCAAACATGAATAGACCCTAAAACCTCACTTTTGTATATTTTGGATACATGATATACCACTTTTACTTATCCAAAAAAAAAACAAATGGGCTACAAATACCTAATGGGTTGAGTGACCAAAGCTAATAGTGTGAGCTGGGAACATAGGGTGGGTTGAGATAATAGCGCAAGCTAGCAACAAGTTGTATAAGTTGGACCAGCTAAGTGGGTCAGACATATTGAACCGATTAAGCAAATTGGCAATGTTGGTTATGGTAGATCAGATGTACTAGATTGGATGGACCAAGTCGAATAGATTGAGTGGCCAACGAGTTGACAAACTAACAAGTCGAGCGAGCCAAATGAGCCAAACGGATTAGGGAGATTGGATGGTACAACTAGATTGTATTAGTCTTTTGGAGTTATTTCTTGTCTAATAGTTATATCAATCTAGTAAACTAAATATAGAAACAGTTATCCAATATCTATTTCATTTCGTGAATCAAACTAAGAAATACCTATTTTATTTCAATCCCAAAGAATAATTATTCAATTCTTTCTATATTGCTTTTTGTTAACCAAATATACCATTATTTGTAATGTTTTGAAGAGCGAGAGTAGGGATGATCACATTGACGCCATAACATTTGAATAAAACTTAGCTACAATTCTTCAATGATTTTAACTTTATATAATAAGTAAAGTTTTCTTTCATATTTTGTTTCTGCTACGATTAGCTTGTATTTGTGCAAGGAATATTAATAATTGGGCATTAGCTATTCATGACCATTGACCCCTATTAGCTGATTATACACAATCATAACTGAACATATAGAAAAAAACTATCGCTTTGTCAAAGAGAGAGTACAGTTTAATAACATTATCACCTTATTTGTCAAGTAGCAAATTGCTAACCAAATTGTTAAATAGACAAATTGAAGTTTTACAGAATATTAAATCTAGCTTAAGAAAGTGTTGTGTGTTTGTAGGCTCATATGTAGAATTGTAGGGATGTATTTGTAATATTTCTTATTCCTTAATATCAGCTATATATAGGTAGATGGGGACTTTATCTAATGAATAATTTTCCTGACAACAATAAAAATTATATAATACTCTTATTTCCATACTCGATCTTCATCCTATCCCACTTCATCAACTTTTGACACATTAACATACCATATAGTATCCATACATAATATTCAAATCTATTTTCATAGATGTCAAATTTTGTGCAATTTTCTAGATTTTAAATAAGGATTCCATAGTAATTGCAACCTAACTATATCTTAGGATTGTGAAGTATTTATTAGCAAAAAGGTATAATGTTCAGTTGGATAAAAGGCTAGCTGAGTTGCAAATTTTATCCTCTTTTTTCTATGAACTTAAATATATTAAAATTGTTCCATTCAGTCTTTTTCTCTGACACTCAATTTTGTCCGACAGTTACACAAACTATTTCACTATGCCTTGGAAAGGAACACTTGCTCATTTAGAAGGCTCCGCCAAATGGAATTGATAGTTGAATTTTTGTCTATCTACAATGTAAATGAATGACCTTATAAAATTGCAACTGATGCAGTGCAGCTATTTAAATTACACATTGAAACCCTTATCAGTTATCCAAAATGGTAATCTACTTCTAGAAAACAGAACTGATGCAAAAGAAATAAACAAAATACACCTTTAGTTGCATAAATAAGCACTTAAATGATAAATTATATCAGTTATCTAATCTGGAGAACAAATCAGCTAAAGAAAGATTGTGCAAATCAAGTAACAAAAAGGTCTTCCATCATAAATATTTAGGCAACCATGGTAATTATAGATGAAAACAGCTTATTTTTCTGTCAAGCAAAAAAGGACTTGCCTACTGCCTCAGACAGAGTGATTGGGAAGTCCGACACTACACCATCAACTGAGAACAAACCGTTGTCAATAAAATTAAGGTACTCTGCCAATGGATCATAGCTATAGCTGTAGCTAAACAGATTATCATTTGCGAAATCTGATGCATAAATCTCCAACCCGGCACTATGAGCATCAGCCACAATAGATGTATTAGGACGCAGATAATTGTCATTCGTAACTGGCCAAATGTAATTCTTTGGAACAAGTATTCCAGAAGCAAAGGCCTTAATATATGTGAGATTTTTCAAGAGAGAGACATATGTCAGGTTGGTAGATGGTTCCCTTGTGCCTTCAGCAAGAAAGCGGAAAATGAGCTTTGTTGTCGTGTTCCTAAAACTGCGTTCTATTCTACTAAGAAACTGCAACTCTGGTGAAGACAAGTAGTTCACAACAACATTCTTTGTCACAGAAAGAACATAGCTTCTCATGCTCAAATTGTGTTGGCTGTAGAAATTATCATGCTGCATATGGAATAGACCATCATAGAATTAGGTGGATATTATCCCTGTTGTGGATCTTTCATATCAAGAAATATTTGATAAGTTAAATGAACAGAAGTGATGCTAAAAATAGGCTTACCTGTATATTTAACCAAATGCCAAGGGGACTTATGCTTCTCAAAGCAGAGACATTAAGTATGGGTCCTTGGGAGTCAAATCTGTATGTCCGTGAATAAATCGCTTGAGTTACTGTTCAAGGTTTGAAGCATGAGCATATTGACCAATCATGAGTGCAAGAGCATAATATATATATATTAGGCATTAACTCATTTTTCAATAGTCGAAAATAAAAGCTAAAATCAACAACTTCAATACTTACATGAAACCAGTGCTAAATCTGCGAAATCATAGTCAACAGAGAACCAGCCTACTGTTTTAACACCATTAACCAGGTAAGTTCTTTTACCGTCAGGGTAGTAATATGTGATATCTGTGCAATTATCTAACTTCAAATCTGGGAGACAAATTCCAACCCCATCTTTAGTCAATCGCACATCACACCACAAAATTGTATCATTTGAACTGGAAACAGACACAAAACTGTAGGCATTGACGCTGGAATCAGGAAACATTCCAGAAAACCCTCCCTTGGCTATTATTGCAGGAGCATTACCTGAATTGTTAAAAAAAAAACATCTTCTATTAACAGAAATTAAAGATTTTGATAGTGAAACATTTAGCTGCAATGACAACTGTGTATAGCTGGTTAAAACACGAAAAGACAACCAGATTACAGATATATAGGCTAGCATTTTTGCTGTTAATTGGGTCATCTACCATACAATAAGGAAATTAAGACAGGAAAAAAGAAGTCTAAACCTGATACCTCCAAGGCATAAATTTTTCAAGAAGGATGATGTGAAACAATACAAGTAGTGTCTTAAATTTGACATCTTTGTTTGACCCTGGGACATAATGAGGACTTGACCTCTTCTTTCCGACATTTTAAAGGCCAAAATCTATTCCCGTAAATCTCATATACTTAATTTGATACTATCTACATACCATTTCTTTCCGACATTTTAAAGGCCAAAATCTATTCCCGTAAATCTCATATACTTAATTTGATACTATCTACATACCATGTCAATAGTCTTCTAATGGTAAACATCGTAGTTAGTAGTAATATACAAGTTTTTACATTCATGCATCCATGACGATGAACGAGAGCTTCGCGTCAACAAAGCACGCAGGTAACAATTTCTGACAGAAAAAAAAATGCGATGATTGAGGAACAACCTCACACTAGCAATTCTTTTCTATAAATAATGTCATAGATGCAAGGGCGAAACTTTTTAAAACCAAAATTCAAAAAAAAGTTTTTTTTTTTTTTTGAAAACAAAGGGTTTAAAGAACACTAACGTGGATAGCAATCTTCAGAACTACACCAAAAAAGATCCCACCTTTCAATAACTAGAACTAAGAGGTGGAAAAGGGCAAAGTAAGTAACCGCTCAAGGTTCGCCAAGCTGAGGAATTCTGAGCGCAGGCGAGACCCAACCACTGCAGGAGGAGGAAACCCACGAACGAGGAAGCGGCATGCCGTCCAGCGGCGGGGCTGCTCCTGCTCCCCATTTTACGGACCAGCTGTAGCTCACACCTGGACGCAGCGGGCATAGAATGATCGAAACGGATGACTGCTCTCCCTTCGCAGCCGTGCTCAGTAAGTCCTAAAGACTGGCAACGAGTCAACAACGTCGAGTCGGATTTTATCAGAACAACAATCTCTCCTTGTCGTTGTCCTGTCTGAATTTTCACGCCTGCCTTCGCTTTCCCGCGCCGAGGACGCCACAGACTGCAAAGCGCGTCTGCGGGTCCTGAAACCCACTTGTAATCCATCTACATCCATCCCCCTCTTTTGAATTTAATTGAGCTTTTGATCTACCAGAAGGGGAGCTCGGACGCGTCCACCGTCCCCCTCTCTCATTCCCCTAATCAGTCATTCAGGATTACACCCATTATGCTGCCAAATTTGGGAAAAATCGGATGCTTCACTGGTCGCTAATCCCTTCTCCAACTTTTCAGGTTATACGCGACCCCCTAATTTTGGTCTATGCATGTCCAAGAATTTAGTATTTAGGTTCGCAAAAAATTATTTGCCTAGATTTTTTTTTTTTATGATCCTAAATCTCTAAATCGATCAAAAGTACTTAATTGCCCTGAATTGTACTTTAAGTTTGATACTCAAGTTCATTAATGAGTCTAAATTAGATAGTGATTTTCAACGGCCGGATAACTCATCTTCCAAGTACATAAATTATGAACTATATAAAATATTTATATTTATCTTATTTCACTTTCTATTTATTACTTGCACAATTTAGTCAATTATTTATATTATGCAATATTTCTAAAAAATCGTGATTTTTTTAGATTCTCAAAAAAAGTAATTCTCTATAAAATCTTTTGAAAATGTTGCAAAATATATGTTTAATAGATTTAAGTCTGAATTATTTTAATTACACTATTGTGTATCTTGACCGCCAATGATAATATATAATAATTAGGTGCACCATTTCTATTACTGAATTTTCTACCTACATGCACTAACTAATTGTATATTCAAAAGTGCATTAGTGCCCCGCATGATATGATACTGTGATAAAAAAAATAAATCTTAAAATACATCAATTCAGGATATTTAAATTATTTGTGATATTAGATTGTCTATCAAAATTTATATTTTTTTAATTTATTCTAATGATCAATAAAATTTTTTTATAAAATTTAATTTGATTGATTATCTTTAAAATTAATAAATTTTAGTAGATTATTAATTTTATATAAAAAACAGCAATAGACATGCATATATTAATCTTATAGATTTATATAAAATGCATAATAATTGATAATGTATTATATAAATCATGTCACAAATGCCATTTAAACCAATATAAAATTAATTACATATATTTTTAATAAAAAAACTAATTTTATAAGGTCTAATATTCGCCACCAAAAGGGGGGGGGGGGGGGGGGGGGGGGGGGGGGGGGGGGGGGGGGGGGGAATCTGAAGTTAAAATAATATGACACAAAAATAATTTATTTTATAAATAATTCAATTTGTATATCATAATATTTTTGTATTTTCCAACTACAGTCAAAGCAGCGTACGAATACTAAGTCAAAATCAAATAATGTCGTATTATCCGATCATATTTAATATTGCCGGTCCGACTTGAATATTTTTCCAAGTCATAGGTGCAATGATTAAGTATATATATATATATTTCCCTTTCACACGTCTACACCAAAGAGAGAACTTCCAAAGGCAGAAGACTTCACGAAGTCGTCCGAAAAAGTGGACCATAAAAATGAAAATCCCCCATCAATATTTTTTTTCTTTATTTTTGTGCTCTAATGGTTGCATTAAGATACATACAATCGAAAAGAATTGATAATAATAATAATAATACCACAGTCCAATGTACGACTAGGGTGAGTTGATAATGCAGAACAAGTTGACAGGAACATGGTCGATCAGAAAATTTGAAGAGGTCAAAGTTGACGGAAACCACCTAAATGGCCTGGTCGATTGGTACAAACAATGCACATCGCACGCAGACTTGTGCAAGACTTGTGCAGTGGATGATAATGACAAATCAAAAGAAAATGCTAAAGTGGGCTTGGTCATGATGATGATGGGGGAAGATCGGATGACATTTTGGAGAATAATTTTACTGTGGAGGCCTACTCGAAGTCAAGCCTGATCGAAGTCATGCATAGTAACAATAATTTTATGTGATTTAGGTAATGAATGATTTCCGATATCGTCAGCAATCCGAGGATTCAATTCGGAATGTGATTATATTAGATTTTTTAATTTTTTCTTGATTTTGGAAATATCGAGAATCCAACCGTGTTATTGCCATCGTTCCTTAGTGCGGAAGACTCGTCAAGGGTCGGAGGTAGCAAGCGACTCATCGTTCCCATGAATAGAACGTCCAACAAGTGGTGTCGGCTTGGTGTCGTCATCGATCCTTCGTGAAAGGCTCATGCACATCGCCCATCAAACGTCGCTCATCGAATGTCACCCATTGAACGCTGCTCGTTGGGGATGATAGGTGGCTCCTCGGAAGGCTTAGCGTGCGGCGTTTGGTGGGCGACATGTGAGAGGGACAATCTCACGTGCATGCTTTTTTAAAATTAGTTTTTTTTTAATTTAGTTTTTTAATTAAATTATAACTAAGATAAACTAAATCGATGTAGTCTAAAGTCCAATAAAATTATCTTAAAAAATAATCCAAATTTATTTATTTATATGTATGATCCTTAATAATATTATTATTATATATTTTGTATTTTATTTTATTAGTCAATGCATTGAAGCTAGAATTAGGATCAGGAATATAATTATCTGTACTGTGTTATACACTAAAATCTATAAACAAATAAATTTTTATTATATTATCTAATATTGAATCAAACAATATTAGATTATATTTTTGTTCTGGCCAAATGCCGACGACAGTCAACCCACTGGTAAAAAAATGCCACCTCAACCTGTGCGGACCTCGGTAGGAAGGAGACCTGCGAGATCACCACAAACGAACGGATTAGCTGGTGCCGGGGAGTCCCGGCAGGCCACTCCGACACTCAAGTCAGTTTCCGACGAAGATGGGGGAAGAAAGAGTAGCAGTAGTAGTTGTGAAAATGCAAGAGTCGAGAGAGAGAATTGATACCTGCATGGGAACTGATATACCTACGAGGCGAACATTCCATCTGTCAGGGGAGCAGGCTATGGCGGTATCCGGGGGACACAACCTGGACGTGGCTGACACCTACGCCAGTAGGGTGGCATCTAGGAAACAAGGACGATACGTCTATAACTGCTCTACGGCGCGATGTTGTACGTCACCTTTGTCGTTTAGCTGTAAGTAGGAAATTGACAGCAGTGACGAGGTGAGGCGTGGGGCGTAACTATAGCCTTTCCCCTGTACGACAGTTCACACGCTTGATTGTCTGCACCATATCTGTCTGTTAGCTTAGAAGCCTTGAGCTGGGATTTATATCGGAGTGGGAGGGGATGCCCGGGACCGGCGATGGCCGGGATTATCCAGGTAAGCTGAGCGAACTGGATGGTCGAGCAGACCAAGTAAACTGAGTAGTCTGAGTGAGCTGATTGCTGATGGTAGGACGAAGCAGGTTACCCGGGACCAACCACCGTGACGATCAGCCGGGTAAACTAAATGTTATGACAGGCACGCTGGGTAGGCTGAATGGCCTGAATGAACTAAGCAAACTGAGCAAGCCAAGACAAGCTAAGTGATGGATAACCCGGGCAATGACCTAGTATTGATGCGGATACCCAGGAACGATGCTAAATAGGCTCACCCGGGTAGACGGAGTAAATGCCCGTGCAGGCCGGGTAAGTCGATGTGTATGGGTAAGCTAGGTAGATTGATCACTAAAGGACCTGCGTGTTGATACTGGAGTGAGACGTTTACTCGGGCTTAGCCTTTGCCGCGCTTAACCAGGTAAACGGATTGCTAGACCCAACAGGTCGGGTAAGCAGGTTTATCTAGACAGATCGGATGGACCATTCCCTAGATAGCTAGGCTTGGGTTCTTAGGTCAACATTGACCGTGGACCCCAGGACCGGCCAGGTTGGACTATCTGTTGACCTATCCTGCCACGTCGAGTCCGGGCAAGACTTACCGCATCACAGAGTCTCCCCATCAAGTCTAGTCGAAGGAGGTGTGCCGACTGACTAGACATGTTGTCAGTTCGAGCGGGCTCCTAAAATCTGCTTCGTAGTTCGTGCAAAAAGAACCTACAGCATTAAAGACGTGTCCCAGTGACGCATTCTCTGTACATCGTCAGGCACGTGCTGGTGCCAAACTTTTAACGGCGAAGATCGAATAGGAGCAGGGAAACAAAGGTCATGATGAACAAATACACGAAACGTCGGAGGGAAACTAGACCAACAAGTCATTTCGAATGTGCGGCACTAATCTTGCCTTGGGAGAATAACCGCTTCATCGGACGGCTCCTGGCTTTAGCGAAACTATATAAAAGCCATGGGAGCGGTTTTTTGGTGCGCTAGCGCTTCGTCGTCGTCTTTCTCGCCGCCATCGCGATCCTTCTCCTGCAGCTCTTCCCTTCATTCTCCTCTCCTACTCTAACGATGGCTGCCGAAGTCCCGTGGTATGAACGCCAAATCTCCCAGTGTGAGAAGAGCACTGTTTTAATCCTTCGATCGGAATACCGCATCCCGAAGGATCACAGCTTCAGGGTGCCTACTTCCCAGCATCTCCCACACAAGCCCCCTCCAGGTTATGCCACCTTCTTTCTTAGCCAAATACCCAGCGGACTACGATTTCCTCTTCCGGCTTTTTTCCATGAACTGACATCCTTTTATCACTTGAACATCTCCCAGCTCTCCCCTGAGTCCTTCCAACTTATATGCGAGACAGTTGTCATCTTCCGCCTATACAACATTCCGCCGGATGCCTCTTTGTTTAGTTCTTTCTATTCGTTGGGGAGCTCCCGGTGTGGCACCTTCTTCTTCGCCGCCCGGTCGGGATTCGAGTTCCTGAGCGACCCTTTTGCATCGGAGGAGGGGTAGGAGAAGCATTTCTTATATATCAAACCTCCTCAAGCGTATCCTTGGGCAAATCGTTGGACTCCAAATCCCCCTACATTGCCCTTGACCGGTGAAGCTCCTAATGGGAACTTGAAATTCCATTTCGTTGAATTCTTGCTGGATAAAATTTTTTCTGGAAATAGAATCTTATCAAGTAGCCCTCATATTCGATCAACTAGGTGCTTGATCGATGCATTAAGATCATTGGACTCTTGTGTTTGGTATTTAGAATCTATATTATAGAAAGAAACAATTTTACGCAGCGGAGATTAAATTGTACCTTTCTTCTTGTAGGAGATATTCACCTGAAGACCTCTTGATCTTCTGCTGTATTCTTCTCCTCTTCTTGGATGTTGTGTGGGCAACGATCCTCCAAGATAGCTCCACCAAAACTTCTTCCTTTAATCTAATGGCAAACAAGAGAAAGGGGCTTTCTCTTCTTTCTTCTTCCTTCTTCTTCTTGGCCGCTAGCCCTAGCAAGAGGAGGGTTCTTGGTGCGCCGGCCCTAGCAAGAATAGGAGGACAAGAACCTTGACCGAACAAAGGAAAAAGGAGAGGGAGAGGGGTTGGGCGCCGACCCTAGCACAAAGGGGAATAGGTGCCGCCGACCTCTTGCAAAGGAAAAGAATTATTGTTGTTCCCAACCCTCTTGTAAACCCCTCTTTATATAGGCATGCCATCTAAGAAAATTTAGAAAGATTCTAATAAATTTTCTTATCTAGATTTTGTTAGAAAAAATCTAATAAAATCTTAAGAAGAATTTGTTAGAAAAAAATCTAACAACCTTATCTTATCTAGATTTATTTAGAAATAAATCTCTTGATAAAATTTTGTTAGAAAAAATCTAACAACCTTATATTATCTAGATTTATTTAGAAATAAATCTCTTGATAAGATTTTGTTAGAAAAATATAACAACCTTAGAGCACAAGATGAGATATCTAACTTATGCGTTAAGTGTGCAGGAAAAGTTCTTACGGAGTAAGGCAAGTGGAGAAAGTCCAAGAGGGAGTCTTGGCATGAGGAAGTTCAAGAGGGTCGGGGAGCGAGCTCTTGGCACAGGAAAGCCCTTACGAGGTAAGGCAAATGAAGATCAAGAAGGTCGACGACCAAAGTCTTAATCAAGCATGGAAAGTCCTTGCGGGTGAGAAGATCGGAGGCAAGGTAAAAGAAAAGTCCAAGGGTCGGGGAGCGAGCTCTTGGCACGGGAAAGCCCTTACGAGGTAAGGCACATGAAGATCAAGAAGGTCGACGACCAGAGTCTTGATTAGGTGAGAAAAAATTCATTTCAGCAATATTTCATTGTTACAAGTCGATTGGAGGGTAAGCTCAGTCGACTGGCACCAAGTTATTATGCCTGATACGCAGGTTCAGTCGACCGAGATACGGGCCAGTCGAGTCAATTTTATGTTTAGTCGACTAGATTTTAAAGCTAGTCGACTGAGGCAACACAGAAGGCTGAAGGACTCGACTGGACATTCACGTTAGTCGACTGAGGTTAAAATCAGTCGACTAAGGGGAAATTCAGTCAACTGAATTTTGAATTCTGATGAAAATTAGGCGTGATATCAGCAGATCAGTGGCCGTTGTCGAGGTTTGACCACATCAGTCGACTGGAGTGGTAAATCCAGTCGACTGGTTACCGAAAAGCTAAGCTGGTATAAGAGATGAGTGCACTTCATGGAAGAGGCACCAACCCTCATTCAAACTCCAAGCTCTTGTGCTCTAGTGATCAAGCAACCACCTGGTGTTCAACCCTAAAGCTTGGAGCAATCTTGTGAAGAAGAAGAAACTCTCTACATTGTAATCATCTCTTCTCTTCTTCTTCATTTGTGTACTTCATTTGTGTAGCTTGGTGTAAGAAGGTTTCTCCGCCTTCGATGTTTTGACCGAGAAGGAGAGGAATAGTGGAAGAGTGGCTGAGTGAAGATCCTTGGATTAGTCGCCTCAAGGAGGCAGATACCAAGTAAAAATCCTTCTTGTTAGCATTGTAGAGTTGTGAGCAGTGTAGAGTTATTTCCTTCATCGACGAAAGTTCGAAAAGAAACTATTCAACCCCCCTTCTAGCTTCACAAGGTCCTTACAATATTATCTAGATTTATTTAGAAATAAATCTATTGATAAGATTTTGTTAGAAAAATCTAACAACATTATCTTATTTAGATTTATTTAGAAATAAATCTCTTGATAAGATTTTGTTAGAAAAAATCTAACAACCTTATCTTATCTAGATTTATTTATAAATAAATTTCTTGATAAGAGTTTGTTAGTTTCTTAATAAATTTTCTTGTTTAAATTTTGTCTTTATCTTAATAAAATCTCTTAATAAAATTTTATTAATTTCTTAACAAAATTTCTTAATTAAGAAATTTTATTTTCTGACAAAATTTCTTAACAAAATTTTTATGAAAAATCATAACAAATTTTGTCTATGGAAGAAATAGAATTCTTAACAAAATTTCATAACGAAAATTCTTAACAGAATTTTTTTTCAGAAAAAATTCTTAACAGAATTTTTCACAAAGAAAAATTCTTAACAGAATTTCCTACCCGAAACTCTTACAGAATTCTCTTAGATGGATTCGAGGCTTTATCTAAAGGCTACAGCAGGGACCTAGAGGAGGAATTGATTATGGCCTCCTGATGGGCTTGGGCTTCCTGTGTTCTCCCTGAACACCCAACTCAAGTCCATCAATAATAACTCATACCACTAAAGAGTTATTATTTAACTACCACACCAATCTCATATTATAATATGAGCTCCTTCTTACCATGAGTGCATTAATTTCCCTGTGTTTAAAATATCGTATGTCCGTCAATTAATTGAATTACTGACAACTCAATTAATTAACTTCTGAGTCCGAGAGTAGTACCACTCAACCTTATTATTATGCGGAACTAAGTCCACCTGTAGGGTTTACATGATAATCCTTATGAGCTCCTCAAGGGGACATCATCAGCCTAGATTATAGGACACAGTTTCCTTCTATAATTAACAACACACCATATACATAGCATTATCTCCCAACTCATCGGGCCTTTTGATTTAACGAGATAAATCTCACCCTTTGATGAATCAAAGAAATACATACTAAGTATATGTGCTTGTTATTATATCGGGATTAAGAACATGCACATCAATGGTAACTGAGGTCTAGTTTGATTATATAGTCAGTATAAATCGAACGACCTCAAACGGTCCTGCTCAATACACACAAAGTATACTAGTGTAATTTAATAGTCAAGATAAACTAATACCAATTACACTACAACCACTCTAATAGTTTGTCCCTATCCATTTTGGTTGTGAGCTACTATTTATAATTTATAAGGAACCGATAACATGATCTTCTATGTGTGACAACACACACCATGTTATCTACAATATAAATTAAGTGGACAACTGCATTACATAAGAAATGCAAACATTCTGACCAAGGTGATTCTTATTTCATATTATTTCAATATAGATGTTTATACAAAAGCTAGACTTTTAGTATACATCCCAACAGCTCCTTCGGGCGGAGCTGTGGGTGAGGCCCGCCGAATACTTGATGGCCTCCATTTTGACCTGAGGAAGATACTCCGCAACGAGGCCCTATTGTATTGGACTGGGTTAAGTCCTATTGACATCCCGCTAGGGGATAATCTATCTATGTAAGTACAACATTGGTACGCTTATCCTTTTGTGCTTTTCTTGGTAATTGATTTAATGTCAATCTACAGACCGGATTATGCTAGACCATTCCACTAATCAAACTTTGAAGTGGGAACTAGCGCACCCCAACAACCTTAGGATAGAAGGGGATCAAGCCAGGGATGCTTGGTTTACACCCCCACCGCCAACGAAAATCAAGAAGAAAGGCACCAAAAAATCAAAATCGAACAAGGCGCCACCAGTGATTAGGTCACAAAGTGCCAAACAGCCTATAAAAGCTGAGCCAATCTCGGTGGCGCCACCACTACCAGAGGTGACCGTGCCGGCTAAACCCCTGGAGACAGCGATAATAGTCAGGCCGCCCGAGACCCAACCTTTGGCCGCCAGCGGCTACGACAGGTAAATCTTTGGAGACTCGGCCACGAGAGACGGGTATAGTGATAAGGTCTCCAGAAGAGGCTCCGTCGGGCAACAAGAAATGCAGTATAGACGACATCACTCCACCGGCTTCCCCGGGCTGCTCCTCTAAGTCCCAGGCCAAAGGAAAAAAGATCGGCTGTGGAGAAGGAGCCTCCAAGCCGCAAATCCAAGAAAGACCAGGGAAGGACGCAACGAGACTCTTCCCCTCCCATCTGGGCGAAACCTGCTCTCGAGTTTTTCTTAACGTTGCCACCCCGGGCACTTCATCTTCCTCCTTGTATATATCCCACAAAGTTCCGAGGGGATTCTAACCTGGAAGACTCCCCAGAAACAATAAAGGAGCGGCTCCAGCATTATGAACGTGAGGTTCTCCCTCATCTAGGCTTGATTGAGATCAACGAAAGCATGATCGAGGCTCATGTCAAGGTGAGGAGTGTCTTATGCGTAGCATTAATTCCTTCTGGTTATATATGAATCTCATCTTCTGCTTCGGATGGTCAGGTGGGGAAAGCGTAGGAAGTTCTCCGCCAGCGCCTATTAAGGCTAGAAAAGGAATATGCTCTTCAGGAGGATAAGATAGCATTCCTTCGGGGTCAGCCGACACAGCATGAAGCACCGGTCGTTACCTACAGGGCTGTGATAGAGCTGCAAGAGGAGACCGAGCGGACGGTACAGGCTCAGCAGGAGATCGAGGAGCAATTTGAAGATTACAAGGCTTGGACCAAGGGTCTCCACGAGTATGTGCAGGAATTGAAGAACCAATCCCTGGACGATAAAATCACCGTAGAGAGCGCGCATCAGGCCGAGAGACAAGCCAAGGAAGATGATCTGCATGCAGAATACTTGCTCGCCTATCAGGAAGAAAAGGGGAGGGCTGTGGTGGCTCAATTCGCGCACGAGCGATCGGGCTTGCAAAGGGAGATCGAGGCATTGAAACAGCAGCTAGCTGAGTCCCAAGCCCAAGAGGCCGACCTGCGATCTGAGCTAGCAAAGCTTGAAGCAAGTCAGAGGAGGCGCGGTAAACTCTTATTTTAACTGGGTTTTCAATAAGCTATCCGATAACTTTCCAGGGTCGGGGTAGTTACGCGGGACATGAACACTCGACTTTTGGATATTCACCGGGTGTGGGCAGAGCTTCCTGCTTCAGTGAGGGCTTCCTTCTCTGCGGCTTGGGCCGCCGGAGCGGGCCCCTCCTCTTCAATTCCTCAGGTGGCACGAGGCCAGGCCTTGGAGGCGGGGGCATCAACTGCAGCTTTGGTCGGCACCCAGGCTATCGAAGGTCTGGCCTTGACCATCCAAGGGAAACAAATCTCCCTGCCATCCCTAGTGAGCAGCCTCGATCAACCGATCCCGCTAAGCCGGCGTCGGAGGGTGAACCTTGAACTGTCCTAGGTGAACGAGGGTTAGGTTTTGCCCAGCTTACATTGTATCACATTCATCGTGCAAATGTAGTTTTTTCTTGCTTCTACGTGTACTTGCATATCCTCTCTCCGTTATAAACAAGTCACCATACGTTTCAATACGCAAAGTTCCTCTGCTCTTTCTCGGGATATTGGGTACTTCGCTAGTCTAGGAGAGTTCGCTAGTCCTAAGGAGAAAACATTCCAACTTCTCGCACTGCACCTTCGTGTCTTAGGCAACACGACTCCCAGGTAAAACGCTTCCTTGATTCTCGACTTCTGTCTCTCATTGTCCAGGGCAAGAGAAAATGCTCACGGTCGCGCACATCGTTATTCCCTGCCAAAATACTATGACCCCGGGCAAAATGGACTAACATATCCGGTGATAATGTGTGTCCCGGGTAGAAGATTTCCCGGATTCCCAATTGCGCGCCTTCTAAGTCCCGCATAAGACAAATGTCGGTGGACTTCCCGGGCGGGAAAGCCAGCGTTGGTAAAGCTTGATGATTACAGGGGCATTTAATGCCCAGATAGGATATCAGCCTCGAAAAGGGAGAATATACCTTTTTGCCACGACAGACTATATTCCTTAATGGCGAGTGACGTGAGAGGCGGCGTGATAAGCTTGTCATTCTTCGATATCACCACGTGTCCCCTGATGATAGGCCTTTGACAGAGGTTGTGGGAGAGAGACTCATAGTACGATGGGACGCGAACCATCGAAACTTAACCGTCGTGATCGAACGATTGGTTACCGAGCTAGTAGGGACGCGTCGAACACACGGATAAAAACTGCGGCTTCCACTGTTCGACTTATCTCCTAGGTTTTCTATCGGCATTGCTTCTTCGTGCTTGTGCGCTTGCGCTAATAGAGCTAGTGTTCTTCGCAAGTCCTTCCCTACCATGTCCGACTCTGCGGTTTGGTATGAGACCCTTCAGTCGACCTGTTCTCTCGATACCATCTCTCAACTCCAATCAGAGGGGAAAATCCCTGCAGACCATGAGGTTCTCCTCCCATCGTCGGAGGATAGGGCGCACAAACCACCATCGGATTTCCTTACCTTTTTCCAGGGTCAGATTAAAAGTGGTCTTAGGTTTCCCATACCTGCTTTCTTTCATGAAATAGTAAGCCATTTTTAAATTAGCCTTTTCCAACTAACTCCCAATTCCTATCGCATAATCTGTGCAACGATGATAATTTGTAAGGCGTTCAGGGTCCCGTTGAATGTACAACTCCTACAAGCGTTGTATAGTTTTTGCGGTGATAAAGGGCTGTATTATTTTAAGGGCAGGTCCAAGTATAGCTTCTTAGACGGTTTACCTGAGATACAAACCTGCCCGTCAGTGGGCTGCGACCATCAGTGACGCGGCTGAGAGAGCCGTGGAGGTTTGAGCATTGAGATACAACCCTGCCTGTCAGTGGGCTACGACCATCAGCAACGCGGCTGAGAGGACCGTGGAGGTCTGAGCACTGAGATACAACCATGCCCGTCAGTGAGCTGCGACCATTAGCGACGAGGCTGAGAGGGCTGTGGAAATCTGAGCACTGGGATATAACCCTGTCCGTCAGTGGGCCGCGACCATCAATGACACAGCTGAGAGGGCCGTGGAGGTCTGAGCACTGAGATACAACCATGCCCGTTAGTGGGCTACGACCATCAGCGATGCAGCTGAGAGGGCCGTAGAGGTCTGAGCATCGAGATACAACCCTGCCCGTCAGCGGGCTGCGACCATCAACGACGCGGCTGAGAGGGCCGTGGAGGTCTGAGCACTGAGATACAACCCTGCCCGTCAGTGGGCTGGCGACCATCAACGATGAGGCTGAGAGGGTCATGGAGGTCTGAGCACTGAGATACAACCGTACCTGTCAGTAGGCTATGACCATCAGCGACGCGGCTGAGAGGGCCGTGGAGGTCTGAGCACTGAGATACAACCCTGCCCGTCAGTGGGCTGCGACCATCAGCGATGCGGCTGAGAGGGCTGTGGAGGTCTGAGCACTGAGATACAATCCTGCTCGTCAGTGGGCTGCGACCATCAACGACGCGGCTGAGAGGGTCGTGGAGGTCTGAGCACTAAGATACAACCCTGCCCGTCAGTGGGATCCATGCCTAACCATCAACGACACGGCTGAGAGGGTCGTGGAGTTCTGAGCCAGGAGAAAGATCCATGCCTGTCGTAAGGCTGCGACCATCAACGACAGAGCTGAGAGAACCATGAAGTAATAATATCTGAAAGGTAGAGACGATCAATGTCCCTGCATTTCTTATATAAAACAAGGAATGTACAAGACATTGATAAGTACAAATAAAAGGATACAGGTCAGGTATAATAAGGGCAGAGATGCGTGGCATGCCAAGGCCGGGGAAGCTCATTGTTTTGTGAGTCGGCAAGTAGTAGGAACCTCCGTTGAGTCGACATACAACCCGGTACGGGCCTTCCCATCGCGGCTCTAGTTTCCCAACTCCTTCCAACGGTCTTCTTTTCTTCCAGACAAAGTCGCCAACATGGAAGGACCGGTGGCTGACGCGATTGTTATAAGCCAGGCTCATGCGCTGCCGGTAGGCGAACAAGCGGGTGTTGGTTTGCTCTCTGATTTCAGTGATCATGTCCAACTCAGCGGCTCGATGTTGAGCATTGTCCTCTGCGTCTTAGTAGGCTTCGACCCTTGTGGAGCTGCATCCGATCTCAACTGGGACTACTGCCTCACCTCCATAGACCAGATGAAATGGCGTCAATCCCGTGCTGTCCTGCGGCGTCGTCCGGTAAGCCCAGAGGATATCATGGAGCTCTTCCACCCAGGAGCCTCCTACATGATCCAACTTAATCTTCAGCCCTCTGACAAGCTCCCGGTTCACCACTTCTGTCTGTCCGTTGCTCTGGGGATAATATACAGAGGTGAAGGCCTGTTGGATGCCCAAGCCTTTGTACCATTCTTGTAGCTTCCGTCCTTGGAATTGTTTTTCATTATCTGAGACAAGCTTGCGAGGTATGCCGAAATAGCATACGATGTTCTTCCATAAAAATTTTAGGACGTTCTTCTCAGTAATGTTGGCCAGGGGTTCTGCTTCCACCCATTTAGAGAAATAGTCGACCGCTACCAATAAGAACTTCTTCTGTCCGGGACCAACAGGGAAAGGACCGACGATATCCATTCCCCATTGATCGAAGGGGCAGGAGACAGTGAAAGTCTTTAGAGGTTCCGCCGGCTGGTGAGATAATGCTTGGTGCTTCTGGCAACTGAGGCAGTTGCGGACTAGCTGAGCCGCGTCACTCTGCATGGTGGGCCAAAAGTATCCCGACAAGTAGGGTTTTACGAACTAGAGTCCGTCCTCCGGTATGGTTGCCACAACATCCCTGTGTATCTCTCGCAGGACATAGTCAGCCTCGTCTGACCCAAGGCATTTCAGCAGGGGTCGAGAAAATGCGCGCTTGTATAGTGTGTCCCCGATGAGGACGAACCGGGCAGCTCTCCTCTTGACCATCCGTGCTTGTTCTTGGTCATCAGGTAGAACCTCTTGCTTCAGAAAGGCAAGGATTGGCGTCCTCCAGTCTGCTGGTTCATCAGCCCGGGGCATCTGATCCACTTGTGCGATCAGCAGTTCTTGAATGGTAGGTTCTTCTAGCTCCCAGGTAGATAAGGAGCTCGCCAGCTTAGCCAAATCATCAGCCCTCTGGTTATCAGCCCGAGGGATTTTCTGCAACATGACTTCTTGAAATTCGGACTTCAGCTTCTCCACGGCTTTGGCGTAGCGCTTCAGGCAGTCATTGTGGACCTCGAAGGTGCCTTTTGTCTGCTGATCCACCAACTGAGAATCAGAGTGAATGATGACCCGCAGGGCACCCAAGTGTCTGGCCGCTTGTAACCCTGCCAAGACAGCTTCGTATTCGGCTTCGTTATTGGTGGCCTAGAAATGAAGCTTGACAGCAAGTTGTAGTGTGTCACCGTGAGGGGAGCATAGCAGGACTCCAACTCCACTACCGCCCTTGGTAGACGAGCCGTCGACGAAGACCTTCCACACTTTCCCTGCTGCATCCTGCTCTGTTACTTCCGTCAAGAAGTCTGCCAGGGCTTGTGCTTTGATGGCTGATTCTAGGTTGATATTGGATGTCATACTCGCTCAGTTCGATCGTCCATTTGACAAGGCGCCCTGAAGAATCTGGATTCAAGAGGACCCGACCAAGGTTGCTATTAGTGAGCACAATGATCGGGTGAGACAAGAAGTATGGTCGCAGTTTGTGGGCCATCAGGGTGAGAGCCAGTGCTAGCTTTTCCAGTGAGGAGTAGCGAAGTTCAGCATCCTTTAATATATGACTGGCAAAGTATACAGGACGCTGTACTTGGTCTTCTTGTTTGACCAATATACCCCAGGGCCTCCTCAAAGGCGGACAGATACACCCACAAAGGTTCATGTGAGACAGGCTTGGCCAATACAGGTAATTTAGTCAAGTATTGCTTCAGCTCCATGAAAGCCTGCTCGCACTTCTCATCCCAAGGAAAACTGGGTGGCTCGGCGTAGGACCTTGAAGAAGGGTAGACTCCTCTTCGCCGAGTGTTATATGAACTGGGACAGGGCAGTAATCCTTCCACCAGCCTCTGCACCTCCTTAGTGTTGCGAGGAGAAGCCATGTCTTTCAGCGCCCGGACCTTCTCAGAGTTGGCTTCGATCCCCCTTTCGGTGACAATA
>NC_133866.1:9385993-9415035 GCF_044706935.1 Curcuma longa
CTCAACCTTATTATCATGCGGAACTAAGTCCACCTGCAGGGTTTACATGATAATCCTTATGAGCTCCTCAAGGGGACATCATCAGCCTAGATTATAGGACACAGTTTCCTTCTATAATCAACAACACACCATATACATAGCATTATCTCTCAACTTATCGGGCTTCTTGATTTAACGATCTAAATCTCACCCTTTGATGAATTAAAAAAATATATACTAAGTATATGTACTTGTTATTATATCGGGATTAAGAGCATGCACATCCATGATAACTGAGATCTAGTTCGATTATATAGTCAGTATAAATCGAACGACCTCAAGCGGTCCTACTCAATACACACAAAGTGTACTAGTGTAATTTAATAGTCAAGATAGACTAATACCAATTACACTACAACCACTCCAATGATTTGTCTCTATCTATTTTGGTTGTGAGCTACTGTTTATAATTTATAAGGAACCTAATAACATGATCTTCTGTGTGACACCACAATGTTATCTACAATATAAATTAAGTGGACAACTGCATTACATAAGAAATGCAAACATTCTGACCAAGGTGAATTCTCATTTCAATATTATTGTAAAATGGATGTTTATACAAAAAGCAAGACTTTATAGTATACATCCCAACAAATATATCCCAGGAAACTGCCACCCTTTACGCCAAACAAGCATTTGTTTGGGTTCAGCTTGAGGCCGTACTACCGCAGCGTATTGAAGGTTTCATCAATGTCGTCCGTGAGTCGCTCGGCCTTCTCATATTTGATTAAGATGTTGTCGACGTAGACCTCCACGTTGCGGCCAAGCTGGTGTTGGAAGACCCAGTCCATGAGCCGCTGGTATGTGGCCCCTGTGTTCTTCAACCCAAAGGGCATAATCGTATAGCAGAAGGTGCCGTCGGAGGTAACAAAACTAACCTTCTCTTGGTCTTCCCGGGCCAAAGGAATCTGATGGTAGCCTTGGTAGGTGTCCATCATGCATACGAGTTCATACTCGGAAGTCGAGTCCACCAGCTGATCAATCTGGGGAAGAGGGTAGCAGTCCTTAGGGCACGCCTTGTTGAGATCCCAGAAATCGACGCAAACGCGCCATTTGCCCCCGGGTTTGGGCACCAGAACGACATTAGCCAGCCAAGTAGGGAATTGCACCTCCCTGATTTAGCCAGGCTGTCGCAGCTTGTTGATCTCCTCCCGGATGATCTTATCTTGCTCGGCTGAGAAGTGTCGCCTCTTCTGCCGGACTGGTCGCACGTCGGGGAGGGTGTTGAGCTGGTGCTCCATGATGGTTGGGGACACACCCGTGATCTCCGTGGTTGACCAGGCAAAGATGTCGTTGTTCTGGATCAGGCAATCGACGAGCTTCTCCCTCAGCTCGGCAGGTAAGTCGGTAGCTATCTGAGTGACCCTATCAGGATGTTCAGGGACAATCTGGATACTGACCTTATCCGGGAGTGACAGAACGGGGTCTGTTTCTTGCACCGAATGCACCTCGGCCGCTGGCTTCCTCTTTGTTGCCCGGAGGTCCATCTGGACCATGTCAATGTAGCACCTCCGGGCTACACCTTGGTCCCCACTCACAGAGCCGACCTGGCCCTGAACGGGGAATTTGATCTTTTGATGAAAAGTGGACACGACCGCCTAGAAGGAGCTGAGGGCTGGCCTGCCCAAGATTACGTTGTAGGCGGACGGAGCCTCCACCACAGTGAAGAGGGTGTTGCAGGTTCTCCTCAAGGGCTCCTCCCCGAGGGACAGGGGAAGTTGGATTTGTCCGAGAGGTCGGACTTTGTGCCCCGAGAACCCGAACAGGGAAGTTACCATAGGCTGCAACTGGTCCCTGTCTATCTGCATCTAGTCAAAAGCATCCTTGTACAGGACATTGACCGAGCTGTCGGTGTCGACAAAAATGCGAGCCACATCGTAATTAGCGATAGTGGCTCGGATGACTAGGGCGTCATCATGAGGGAGGGATACTCCCTCCAAGTCTTGAGGCCCAAACTGGATGGAAGGGCCGTGTGCCTGCGTTGAGTTGGAGCCTATACTATATGTCTCCAGCCGACGGCCATGAGCCTTACGAGCTCGGTTGGAATCATCGTCGGTGGGGCCTCCAGCGATCATGTTGATTGCCCCCCGGTGAGGCATGTTATTCTGGTTGTCCCGAGGGTCCCGGTGATCTTCGTGGGGCGGCTCGGGAAGCGGCGTGCGCTCACGCCGTTGGTCGTCGTGCGCCGGGAATCGATCGCCTCTAGCGGGCGACCGCCATTCTGCCCTTGGTTCAGGTCGAGGATCGGGACTAGGACGTCTTGGCATTCCCCGCCTGCCCTGGTCGCCTCTCCAACCAAAATTTCTCGGCAGTCATCTCCCGCCTGGCTGTGGTGTAGCCATCGCTTGCTTCCTTTCCATGATAACCCGGTTGATCTCCTGGGCCAACACCCGGCAGTCTTGAGTGCTGTGGGCGGTGGATTGGTGGTAAGCACAGAAGCGAGTCGGTTGACCGCTCCCGACCGGGTTTCTGGCCTCCCCCGGGATGGGGAAGGTGTCCACCGCCTGGACGACGCGCTCCTCGCGTCAAGGCGGGGGATGTTGAAGAGGTCTCGGCGTGGCTTCCCGTCGAACATCCTGTCGAGGAGGTGCTGGCGTCGGTCTCCTGTCAGCAGATGGAGTGGAGCAGGTGTCGCTTCGTCGGGCCAGCTAGGTCTCCTCCAAATGTATGTATTTGTTGGCGCGCTCCAGTAGCCGGGGATAATTGGGGGGTGGCTTCTTTACCAAGGAGCGGAAGAAGTCCCCGTCTTGCAGGCCTTGGGTCAAGGCACTGGTGAGAATGTCTGAGGAGGTTGATGGTACCTCCCACACAGCTTTGTTGAAACGATGAAGGTATTCCCGCAGGGTTTCCCTGGGTTTTTGCTTCATCGTAAAAAGGATAAGAGGAGTCTTTTGATATTTTTTAGAACTAAAGAATTGATGCAAAAAGACTTCCTTGAACTCCTCGAAGGAGTGAATAGAGGCTGGCGGCAGCCGGTTGAACCACCGCTGCGCTGATCCAGAGAGGGTGTTGAGAAAAACGCAGCACTTAACTCCGTCGGCGTACTGATGGAGCAGGGATGCGTTCTCGAACCGACAAAGGTGGTCCTCAGGGTTTGTGGACCCGTTATATTCTCCCACCGGCATTGTCTTGAAACGCCTGGGCAGTTCTTGTTCTAGGATCTCCCTGGAGAAAGGATTCTTGGGTATCCCTACTGGGGGAGTCGCTAGTGAAACCATGAGAGCTTTGCCTTTGCGGTCGTCGCGTCGCTCCCCTCCAGCATGGGATCCTTGCGAGTCCGCTTCTGTCGAGGCTCCACCTCGGTTGATGGAACCCATCGGTAGCAAGACCTCCTCTACTGGAGAAGGTCTTTGGGCCCCTAGAGGGGCGTTAGTTGGTGGCGCAGGAGGAGGTGGTGGTTGAGCGCATCTTGGCATCGCGTCCAGCATGTCTTGAATGATCAGTCGGAGATTTTCGCGTGACACCGTGATGAAGTCTCAAGGGTTGTGGTCTCTAGGGTTTAATTCCTCCTCGGGCTCGCAGTTGTCGGTGGTGCGTCTAGTGGTGACCATCGTGTCATTTAACTCAGATTTCCCACAGACGGCGCTAATTTGTTCCGGCCAAATGCCGACGACAGTCAATCCACTGGTCAAGGAAATGCCACCTCAACCTGTGCGGACCCTGGTAGGAAGGAGACCTGCGAGATCACCACAAACGAACGGATTAGCTAGTGCCGGGGAGTCCCAGCAGGCCACTCCAACGCTCAAGTTAGTTTCCGGCGGAGATGGGGGAAGAAAGAGTAGCAGTAGTAGTTGTGAAAATACAAGAGTCGAGAGAGAGAACTGATACCTGCATGGGAACTGATATACCTACGAGGCGAACATTCTATCTGTCAAGGAAGCAGGCTATGACAGTATCCGGGGGGACACAACCTAGACGTGGCTTCCACCTACGCTAGTAGGGTGGCATCTAGGAAACAAGGACGATACGCCTATAACTGCTTTGCGGCGCGATGCTGTACGTCACCTTTGTCGTTTAGCTGTAAGTAGGAAATTGACAGTAGTGACGAGGTGAGGCGTGGGGCGTAACCATAGCCTTTCCCCTGTACGACAGTTCACACGTTTGATTGTCTGCACCATATCTATCTGTTAGCTTAGAAGCCTTGAGCCGGGATTGATATCGAAGTGGGAGGGGATGCCCGGGACCGGCGATGGCTGGGATTATTCGGGTAAGCTGAGCGAACTGGATGGTCGAGCAGACCAAGTAAACTGAGTAGTTTGAGTGAACTGATTGCTGATGGTAGGACAAGGCAGGTCACCCGAGACCAACCACCGTGATGATCAGCCGGGTAAACTAAATGTTATGACAGGCACGCCGGGTAGGCTGAATGGCCTGAATGAACTAAGCAAAAGCAAGCCAGGACAGGCTAAGCGATGGATAACCCGGGCAATGACCTGGTATTGATGCGGATATCTGGGAACGACGCTAAATAGGCTCACCCGGGTAGACGGAGTAAATGCCCGTGCAGGTCGGGTAAGTCGTCGTGTATGGGTAAGCTAGGTAGGCTGATCACTAAAGGACCTGCGTGCTGATACTAGAGTGAGACGTTTACCCGGGCTTAGCCTTTGCTACGCTTAACCGGGTAAACGGATTGCTAGACCCAACAGGCCGGGTAAGCAGGTTTATCTGGACAGATTGGATGGACCGTTCCCTGGATAGCTAAGCCTGGGTTCTTAGGTCAACGTTGACCGTGGACCCTGGGGCCGGCCAGGTTGGACTATCTGTTGACCTATTCTGCCAAGTCGAGCCCGGGCAAGACTTACCGCATCAATTTTATTCTCCATAAGTTAATTATATGATTATCTAATAATCAAGATTATAAATTGATTATGTAATTATTTGATAATCATATAATCAGCAAATAAATTTTTATTATATTATTTAATATTAAATCAAATAATATTAAATTATATTGTATTCTTTATAAATTGATTATCTGATTATCTGATAATTATATAATTAAAATTATAAAATGATATGTGATTATCTGATAAATATATAATGAAGGTTATACATGATATTTTAAACAAATAGACCATATTATTTCTATTGAGAGTCATTATAAAGAAATTTATTGGCCAATGACATTGCACTGGCAACGACATTTTAATTAGTATTGATTTTTTTTTTATATTTAGTGGACACTAACGAAAGGGTCGACAAAATAACATCAGTAAATATTACTAATTTATTTAATTAAATCCAGAAATGATTGATTCGTTGTTGACGTGATTAAGATATTTTGGCTAAGTGTGCATATGTGGAGGCATTAGTTTTCCTTATGGTTGTCTAAGTCTATAGAACACACTTAATACAAAGTTTGGTATTTTTTGGTCCATAAATACTTTAATCCCATGATTCCTGAGCACTCAGCAAATTTAAGGAGAGAGAACACTAAAAGTCGACCCCAGTTCGCAGCTTTAAAGAGGCCAATTAAGTTTTTAAAAAATGAATTATGGCAATGAGCAATGTTGAGATTGTTATATTTGACTTGTATTTTAAGATAATTATTTTAGATAATGTACTATTTATTGAATAAATAAAATTACTATTTGAGTGAATATTTTTTATGTATTTGATTAGATCTTAAATTCAAATAATGAGAGAAAAATTATGATTGGATTACAATTAGTAAATATATTTTCATGTATAATTATGTACTTATTGAAATATTTCCTAGTCAATAAATTTATAAGATTAGACATCATGGATTCTATAAGACTAGCATATGTTAGACTCCTTAGTTTAACCAAGTAGCCAATCATAACTGGCTGAAAACATTAGGATATTGAAAGTTAACGAATAAATGTTAGTTAAGAGTAACTAGTTTATCAGAAGTACCATGCTATGAGACTTCATATGATTCTATACATGTCTATAAAGATTTCAATGCAACTCGAGTGTAAGTTTTTTTCTACTTGAGGTATTCAAGTACTTTTGATCATGGAGACTGATAATTTGACATCTTAAACAAATGTCTCTTCAGAGGTGTGGACAAGGATGATTGGGTATAAGTCAAAGTGTCCGAAGGTGATTGAGTAGCTCATAGAGGATTCACCACTCCTTTTATTAGAAGATGTATACCCTATGACCACTTGTCAGGATTGTTACTCGTAAGTCTTTAGCCAAAGAAGAAACACGTCAAAAGGATGGTTCTCTTGGACAGATGTTTGAGTAATTTGAATTCGCAAGACAAGGAACAATTGATTGGGTTAGGTGTAACGTAGTCAGCCTAATGGGGACTGGCACATATATCATGTTCTGAACTAAGTGAGTATAAGATGAGTGAAAGGAACAGATACACAAACAACTGCAGCTGCTGAAGTGTTTAGAAGTGGTTCTAGAACCAACTATGATTTTTCAATTAATTGAGGGTCATAATGTACTACTAGGTGTCACTCATGATCGATATATAATTAATGGTTAATTATAGACAGTCAATATAAACCATGAACCTATAAGGGCACATGCACTGCAAGATTATTTAAAAGACATAAAATGAGTTTGAGAATTGGATTCTCAAATCGAGAGAGATTGAGTTTGGTTGGACCAAACGAAGGGAAAATATGAAAGATATTTTGTTAGAATGAAAGTGCAGATGGGCCACATCATTTAAAGATAAAGTGGACCCTATTTGATTTAATTATAAATCAAATTGATTTGATTTTAGTTAAAAGGTGGTTTGATTTTGAAGAAAGATGGTTTGGTCTTGAACCAAACTTATGGCTATTGGTTTGGATTTTAGATTAATGGATACAGATTTGAATTCGCAAATCAAACCTAAATGGATCTAGTTAGAAGAGACAAATATAAAAGTGGATTAAAACCTAAGGGTTAGATTTTTTTATCCTTTCCTTCTCTTCTTTCCCCCTTTGCTCATTGCATCGTCGATCACCAAGGTCTTGCCGTCGTTGACCACCAACAGTGGACTTGCTACTGCTGTCCAACAGGTCCAGTACCATTGGTCCTTCATCCTTTGGCCACCCCTTCAACCACCGACCACTTTAGAGCTGAAGTCGCCGGACACAACCGATAGTAAATCGATCAAACAACACCTGTTGTGTAGGATCGTAGATGCGCTAGAGGGGGGTGAATAGTGCTATCTTTTTAGCATTTTCTTGATTTTTCAAACAGGTCGATTATGCTCGTAAATCAAAGTTGTTGCAGTGGAAATAATCAAAGCAATAAAACAACAAGCATAATGGACACACTTTATTTTTACTTTGTTCACAACCACTGACTGCTACTCTAAGATCCATGATCTTTGATCATTTACGTAGGGGCAATCCACTATATAACTCTTTCCTTACGAAAAAGAGTTGTAATGATTTATAAAAAATATTATGATAAAACTTTATCATAGAAATCAAGTACAATAACTAAATCGTTACCAAAACCACCGGAGAACAGGATGAAGATTGCGGTGTGATCTCCGACGTTACGACGGCTGCTAGGGTGTTCCTTCTCGCTTTGAGTACCGTCGGCTTGCTATGGAAAGCTCTCAATTAATGTTGTGAAGACTATGTTCGACATCCTTTTATAAGGCCTTCCAGTAGCTTGGATTCCCCTTCCAGGCGATTCCACTCAGTTCACCGATTCGCCATCTATGCAGCTGACTCGGCGCTTCTAGTCGTCTGGATTCCCCTTCCAGTCGACTTCGTGCTGACGTGGAGGATCTAGATGAACTTTGACTTCCGCTGTGATTATCCAAACCTGAGTTGCCTGGATTCACCTTCCAGGCGCCTAGACCGTCCGATCGACTGGATTCCGAATAGAGTCGCCCGGAGTCAAAATCCTTGTCTCTCCAATCTGTATTACAAGTTAGTCTAAAATCCAAAGTAACAGAATTGGATTAATAGTTTTTCAAACTGTTAATTAGTCTTAACTTTAGGTTTCCAATAAAACCTTGGGTTAGACCGACTCCTACTATTCCACTCCGGGAACGCGTCGTTACCCACTCTACTCGAGAGAATTTACCTAACTTGCCAATAAGTCCTCTAGACTTGTTGAACTTTTTGCTTAGCCATGGTCCTCGGCCCCCAAAATTTGCTGCTAGGCTACCGGTCCTCTTGACCACCTAGACTTCCACTAAGCATCCGATCCTCCTGACCTGCTTAGATTTCTGTCATGCTTTTCAGTCTTCTTGGCCTGCCTGAACTTGCACCTGGTGCACTTGATCTTGCTAAGACTTCTATCTGATCCTCCAAACCAGAACTTGCCTTTGCCTAGCCGCAACTAGGACTTACTTTGCCTAACCTCAACTAGGACTTTCCTGTTCTCCCTACACACTAGGTCAACTTGTCAATTCACAATACACACTTAACTTGAACCTCGTGCTATCATTAAAATCAAGGTTCGATCATTTGGTGCTCCCCCGCACCAACAATCTCCCTCTTTTTGATTATGGCAATCTGAGTTTCAAATTAAGAAAATAACTTAATAGACAAGAATTTTGTTAAGATCAACATTCAATTCATGCAAATAATATTTCATGCAATATGCAAATGAATATGCTATCTCCCCCTACTTTCAGAGCTCCTCCTAAATTCATATTCATTTTAAAACAATCAAAGTTTAAAGAAAAATCTTTCGTTCTTTCCCCTTGAACTTGACATGGTTAATTTTAATCAGATTGATGCAAAATCATTGAAGTCCTTGAAAAATATATAAAATTCTTTTGAGCTTTTTTAAAATATTTGAATTTTAAAATATAAGTTTAAAAAACCATTTTTGAATTTTGAAAAGTAAATTTAAATTTCTAATAAATTTTGAGCTATGAATTTTAAAAAGTAAATTTAAATTTCTAATAAATGTTGAGCTATGAATTTTGAAGAACTTGAAATCTCATATTTCTCTCCCCCTTTGACATAATCAAAATGAAAATGGGTTTGAGTCCAAGCATGTTATTAATAAGTAAAATACTTAGACAAAAAATGTTATGCGAGGGGCAAGTGTCCAACTTAAGTTTTAGTTAACTACTAAGAAGTAGTAGCTTGACCCAGTTAGTCAAGTTTAAGTATATTATTCCATTGAGCTTATGCTTAGGAACACTTAACTTGATTCAATATTTTGTTTAGAGCCCAAGTAAGGTTCGATGCGTTGATATAAGCATCTGATACTCATGCTTAAATCCTATGCATCTCACACCATTCTAAGTTTCACAATCACAATCAAGGTAACTAGTGTGCTTTGTGAAATGCTCCACCTAGATCTATAGGTACATGCTTTCTAGGGGGAAGATTCTAGTCTAAGGCTAAATCATTCCTTGCTTTGCTTTGAAATCAAAATTTTGAAAGTAAGTTTTTCAAAAGAAAAAAATAGCTTTTTAAATATTTTTGAAAAACTATATAATAGTAGATTTAAAAAATATGAGTTTTTGAAAACTTAAATTTTTCCTATTCTGCCAAGCACAGTTAAAATATTCAGGGACTAAAATGCAAATAAGTAAATTCAGATAATAATGCTAAAATGTTCATAATGTATGTAATAGTGTCAACAAGTCTGAACATGTCTCAAAATATGTCTACTGGGTTGTGGAGGTGATGGATGACCCATAGTTCAAGCCCTAAGCATATCCATCATCTGGGTCTAATGTAATGTGAGAGTAGGGATCCCCAAAAGGTACATCCCTGGATGGGTAACATATAAATGGACACTGGATGGGTGAAGTCCTAGAAAACTACTGATGATGGTGGGTGAGATGGTAATGTCCCTCCCCTTAACTCGGGTGGAGTAGGTCAGGTCATCGACCTGAACTAGATTATTGTGCAATTCAACACACAGACTCATGTTAACCGGGGTAGTACAATAAACTAGTTGATGAAGGTCATAATGCTCTATGACCTCCATCAAGGAAATGCATGATCGTGTAAAAAATGTCCTACAGATATATCTAAAATGCAATGGAATGAAAGACAATGAGTTAAACCTAATCCTAAGTTCCTCTATAGGGAACCTGGGGTTAGAACTGGGTGTCCTAGAGGGGCCAGCCTCATGACCTCTTTTCTTAATCCTAAAGCATAAAAAATTACAATTTTAACTTCTAAAAATAAAATTAATTAATTTAAGGGTATTTTTAGAAAATTACCTAGGCATTTTAGCAGTATAATAAAAGACTTGACGACCTAAAGCGTTGTCGGCACTGCAAGACGGGGGAAAATGGGGGTAGAAAGGTGATTTCGTGTGATTTCTGTGTGGGCCAAGTGACTATTTTTATAAACCCATTCCAGGAGTCACCTACAATGAAGCGGTGCGAGGCGACTGGAGTCAGAAAATCGGGTGCGTACGCAAAAATCGTGGTCGATTTCTGGTTTCTCAGTTTGAGGCGACTGGTTGTTAGTTTCCAATCGACTGGATTTGGCTGGGCTAGATTTTTTGGGTCTGTTTTGGGTTAATCGGGTTGGGTTTAATTGATTAAACTTTAACTTAGGTTTTGATTGATGCTTGTTAATGTAAAGTTTAATTTGGTTAATTTAGTTAAGGTAGTTAAGAAAAATTTAGAGGGCGTTTGGTTTCGTCATTTTCCATTTTTATTTTCTTATTTTCTAAAAATTATTATTTATTTTGTGTTTTCCAATCTCATTCTCTGGAAAATGAGAAGTCATTTTCTAAGAAAACAAAAAATGACAAAATGTCATTTTTTGAGGAAATTAAAAACGACAGGAAAATACAAAAATGCGGCTACATTAACTGCGTTTTTCGATTTTCTTCTTCTTCGATACAAAAAAAACTAGGTCCCGCCGAGGGAGAAATCGAGCATGTGCATGCCAGCACAGACGGTAGGCACCACGCGACCTAGAAGCAGAGGAAGGCCGACCGTGGCCGTAGGAGTGAGCGCGATGGCGAGTGGCGGCCAGTCGAAGAAGGAAGGCGGCGCTACGCGAGCGACCTCCGCCGCCTCCTCGAAGCCCTGTGACGCTTGCGACCTCTCCCCCGCTATCCTCCACTGCCGCGCCGATGCTACATTCCTCTGCCGCGCCTACGATGCCACTGTTCACGGCACCAAGGCCTGGCCTCCTGCCAAGCTCGCGCTTGGCTCTGCGAGGTCGCCCCCACCGTTGTGATCTGCAAATCCGACGCTGCCACCCTCTGCGCCACTTGTGATGCAAACGTCCACGCCGCCAACCCCCTCACCCGCCTCCATCAACGCTCTCCCTTCCTCGGAGTTTATTATCGCTTGGAAATTGAAACTCGTCGAATTGGAAATCAAGAGGCATGTAATTAATCACTAGTTGCTTGGGCATTGTAATTTAATGTACTATAACTTTGAGTTTTACTATTGTAGCTCAATGATTAACACTTTGTAAATTATAATAGCACAATGCCCCTCCTTCAATTATGCAAATTTTGTTATATCTATTTTTTTATCCTATTTATTTAACATGTATTTATTTATCAAATGAATGGTTAAAATTAGTGAATTTACAGATCTTGTAATAACCATGCATTTATTTAAATTCTATGTTTCAATTTTACTTAATGAATTTGATACTAATTCCATCTGAAGAAGAGCCTTTTAATGAAGAGGAAACATGTATATTTTTATCTGATGAAGAATAGTCTTTTAGTGACAAGTACATGAGAGGTGCGACTTTGAAATAGAAGATATACAATATGTCATTTTGTGATGTTTGTAAAGGTTGTGTAGATAATTTGTATAGTTGATTTCCTCAGTCATGTAGATATAAAATTTTGATTTTTTAAATTTAAATAAGCCATCAGCCGGTTTTGGGGAAAACCGGCTGATGGACATGGAGATGATCAAAACATAAATTTTTCTCCTTTTGAACTCTATAATGTGTTGGTTACCTCAGAATGCATTACGATACGTCGTGTTGGAAGCAGCGATTTTTTCCGCTCGTGCCGACATGTGAAGTGGGGTGCCAATTTTATTTTCAATTATACATATATTATACTTGGTGTCACATGACACCAATGAGTTCCTTCCACTTCCTCAGTCATGTAGATATAACATTTTGATTTTTTTAAATTTAAATAAGCCATCAGCCGGTTTTGGGGAAAACCGGCTGATGGTCTTATAGACCTCCAATGGAGATGATCAAAACATAAATTTTCCTCCTTTTCAACTCTATAATGTGTTGGTTACCTCAGAATGCATTACGATACGTCGTGTTGGAAGCAGCGATTTTTTCCGCTCGTGCCGACATGTGAAGTGGGGTGCCAATTTTATTTTCAATTATACATATATTATACTTGGTGTCACATGACACCAATGAGTTCCACTTCCTCAGTCATGTAGATATAAATTTTTGATTTTTATAAATTTAAATAAGCCATCAGCCGGTTTTGGGGAAAACCGGCTGATGGTCTTATAGACCTCCAATGGAGATGATCAAAACATAAATTTTTCTCCTTTTCAACTCTATAATGTGTTGGTTACCTCAGAATGCATTACGATACGTCGTGTTGGCAGCAGCGATTTTTTCCGCTCGTGCCGACATGTGAAGTGGGGTGCCAATTTTATTTTCAATTATACATATATTATACTTGGTGTCACATGACACCAATGAGTTCCTTCCACTTCCTCAGTCATGTAGATATAAATTTTTGATTTTTATAAATTTAAATAAGCCATCAGCCGGTTTTGGGGAAAACCGGCTGATGGTCTTATAGACCTCCAATGGAGATGATCAAAACATATTTTTTCCTCCTTTTCAACTCTATAATGTGTTGGTTACCTCAGAATGCATTACGATACGTCGTGTTGGCAGCAGCGATTTTTTTTCCGCTCGTGCCGACATGTGAAGTGGGGTGCCAATTTTATTTTCAATTATACATATATTATACTTGGTGTCACATGACACCAATGAGTTCCTTCCACTTCCTCAGTCATGTAGATATAAATTTTTGATTTTTATAAATTTAAATAAGCCATCAGCCGGTTTTTGGGAAAACCGGCTGATGGTCTTATAGACCTCCAATGGAGATGATCAAAACATAAATTTTTCTCCTTTTCAACTCTATAATGTGTTGGTTACCTCAGAATGCATTACGATACGTCGTGTTGGCAGCAGCGATTTTTTCCGCTCGTGCCGACATGTGAAGTGGGGTGCCAATTTTATTTTCAATTATACATATATTATACTTGGTGTCACATGACACCAATGAGTTCCTTCCACTTCCTCAGTCATGTAGATATAAATTTTGATTTTTATAAATTTAAATAAGCCATCAGCCGGTTTTGGGGAAAACCGGCTGATGGTCTTATAGACCTCCAATGGAGATGATCAAAACATAAATTTTTCTCCTTTTCAACTCTATAATGTGTTGGTTACCTCAGAATGCATTACGATACGTCGTGTTGGCAGCAGCGATTTTTTCCGCTCGTGCCGACATGTGAAGTGGGGTGCCAATTTTATTTTCAATTATACATATATTATACTTGGTGTCACATGACACCAATGAGTTCCTTCCACTTCCTCAGTCATGTAGATATAAATTTTTTATTTTTTAAATTTAAATAAGCCATCAGCCGGTTTTGTGAAAACCGGCTGATGGTCTTATAGACCTCTAATGGAGATGATCAAAACAATTTTCTCCTTTTCAACTCTATAATGTGTTGGTTACCTCAGAATGCATTACGATACGTCGTGTTGGAAGCAGCGATTTTTTCCGCTCGTGCCGACATGTGAAGTGGGGTGCCAATTTTATTTTCAATTATACATATATTATACTTGGTGTCACATGACACCAATGAGTTCCTTCCACTTCCTCAGTCATGTAGATATAAATTTTGATTTTTATAAATTTAAATAAGCCATCAGCCGGTTTTGGGGAAAACCGGCTGATGGTCTTATAGACCTCCAATGGAGATGATCAAAACATATTTTTTTCTCCTTTTCAACTCTATAATGTGTTGGTTACCTCAGAATGCATTACGATACGTCGTGTTGGCAGCAGCGATTTTTTCCGCTCGTGCCGACATGTGAAGTGGGGTGCCAATTTTATTTTCAATTATACATATATTATACTTGGTGTCACATGACACCAATGAGTTCCTTCCACTTCCTCAGTCATGTAGATATAACATTTTGATTTTTTTAAATTTAAATAAGCCATCAGCCGGTTTTGTGAAAACCGGCTGATGGTCTTATAGACCTCTAATGGAGATGATCAAAACATATTTTTTTCTCCTTTTCAACTCTATAATGTGTTGGTTACCTCAGAATGCATTACGATACGTCGTGTTGGCAGCAGCGATTTTTTCCGCTCGTGCCGACATGTGAAGTGGGGTGCCAATTTTATTTTCAATTATACATATATTATACTTGGTGTCACATGACACCAATGAGTTCCTTCCACTTCCTCAGTCATGTAGATATAACATTTTGATTTTTTAAATTTAAATAAGCCATCAGCCGGTTTTGTGAAAACCGGCTGATGGTCTTATAGACCTCTAATGGAGATGATCAAAACATAATTTTTCTCCTTTTCAACTCTATAATGTGTTGGTTACCTCAGAATGCATTACGATACGTCGTGTTGGCAGCAGCGATTTTTTCCGCTCGTGCCGACATGTGAAGTGGGGTGCCAATTTTATTTTCAATTATACATATATTATACTTGGTGTCACATGACACCAATGAGTTCCTTCCACTTCCTCAGTCATGTAGATATAACAATTTTGATTTTTTAAATTTAAATAAGCCATCAGCCGGTTTTGGGAAAACCGGCTGATGGTCTTATAGACCTCTAATGGAGATGATCAAAACATAAAATTTTCTCCTTTTCAACTCTATAATGTGTTGGTTACCTCAGATGCATTACGCATTACGATACGTCGTGTTGGAAGCAGCGATTTTTTCCACTCGTGCCAACATGTGAAATGGCGTGCCAATTTTATTTTCAATTATACATATATTATACTTGGTGTCAGATTACACCAATGAGTTACTTCCACTTCCTCAGTCCTGCGGATATAACATTTTCAAATTTTTAAATTCAAATAAGCCATCAGCCTGTTTTGTTAAAACCGGCTGATGGTCTTATAGACCTCTAATGCAGATTATCAAAACATATTATTTGCTCCTCTTGACCTCTATAATGTCTATGACATGTCACAATGCATTTCAACCAAAGATATTATCCTACAGAAGATCACTTCCATCAACAAATCATCATTAACATTTCTTGAAATGCAATATATTTTTCAGTTCCAACAACAAATCATCAATATCCAAATCCTGAATGCAATACAATTTTCCCGCATCAACACTTATTAAATCCCTCACAGTTCAACAATATTCAGTTACACAATTCAACAGCAGAGAAACATTGCATAATGGATGAACTGATCATCATATACAGAATCTCCACACCACTCCAGATCAATCTGCAAACAGGTTGAGCTGATCATCACGAACCCCAGCCAATTGGATGCAAATCTGAATCCCCAACAACAACAGACAATATCCTACACATGCACTGCAGAAAAAGATAATCTTAGTCACGTATTTTATATAAAAATCTTCATACGATATAAATGTGTGATAAGATTCAAATTTTACCTTACTTTATTTTTGTGTAGACAACCTTGCTCATCAGAGTATCAAGTACTGGATAATTTTCTATATATTAGTGACAAATACATGAGCACCAAGCTACAAGACCTTTATTACATATTCATATAACAACTAAACTGTCGTGTGTAAGATAATTCAGTTAGTCTTACCATAAATTCACATGACAACAATTCCTCCATATGATACACACAATATTTTCTCCTACAAGTTATTAGAACCTGTAACAATCAAAGCATTTATTAACTTTAATTTCACAATTTATCAACAACTATAATTTTCTATAATTAAACGCTGTTAGTACCTGCCACAGATGGTAAATCTTCTTCATATGTGTCCTCATCCGTATTATGATGAATATCTATACTTGATCTGCCAATCAACACATCATCGTTAAATTAACAATTTTTAATTGTCAAATTTTTATATAATTGTATAATTAATCTATACATACCCTTGATTTAAAACTGGGCAGTTTCGCTTGTCATGTGACACACCTCGATGGCCACATCCATGGCATAATCGGGACTTGGGGATTGACTTTTCTTTTGATGATTTCAATCTTTTCCCGCATCCTTTTGTTCTTACTGAAGATGGGTCAATAATATCACGAGTTCCATCTGTAGATGTCTTCCTTTGACTTACATTATTGCATTTTTTACTAATATTCAGATCTTGAATTATGTTGTGTACATATTCCAATTGTTCCCTCAATATATTTGTCCCCTCTTCAGTCAAAGATGCATCATCAATTACTACTGACGCTTTGTAGGACAACTGGGAGTGCCTTGATATCAAATTTCTTTCCGGATCATCACTGATATTTTGCTCTCCCACAGCAAATATTACTCCAACCTTTGCATCTTTTGTCCATCGTTTAAGTATATACTTCTGAGGCAAATGAAACACTTGGTTGATGCGAAAATAAGCTAACATATGCCTGCATGGAATGCCATCAAATTCGAATTTCTTACAACTACAATATATGTAGTCTTCCTGGATGTCATGCGTGAGGAGCCTTGGTTTGGAGGAAGAAGAAGTTTCAAATTTCATCACATTGTAAACTGTCAAACCAACTGCTGTAGATATCGGTTGCACATAATAAGTATGACACTCACTCATTTCACTTTGAAACTCCATCCATTTATTTTTTGTGTACACTCTAGCCATTTGAATTTCCATTGGATAGGGTGTCTTAGTCCTTGGATGCTCATTGATATCAACATGGTCAGCAATTAACTCATTGTGTCTTTGATGTCTTAGGGCTCTATTGAAACGGGTGATAAAATCCATCAATGAGTTCTTATTTGAGATATACGTTTTGAAAAATGAATGTGCGCTTTCAGATCTTTGACTACTTGACATTCCAGCACAAAATACATGTTTGAAATATGCAGGCACCCACTTGTGTCGCAATTCGTACATCAAAGACAACCACTCATTTTTCTCCAGGTGAGGAACCTTGAGAACTTCTTTCCATGAATTCTCAAATTCATCAGGTGTTGTGGAATTGTTTATTGCATTCTTTATGCTCTGGTAGTTGTCACGGCAATTCAAAGCGCCTAATTTCTCTGGGAATTTATTCAGTATGTGCCACAAACAATATCGATGGATTGTCTGAGGAAAAACTTGTGCAATGGCCTTTGTCATAGCAGGATCTTGATCTGTGATGATAACTTTAGGTGCACCATTAGGCATGGCTTCAATGAAGGTTTTAAGTAGCCAAACAAAAGAATCAGCTCTCTCATCGCTTAAAAACCCGCAACCAAATATAATTGTTTGATGATGATGATTAACTCCTACAAATGGTGCAAATATCAAACCATATTTATTTGTGTTATATGTTGTATCAAATACAACTACATCACCAAATACACTATATGCCCTTCTTGAGACATGGTCTGCCCAAAAACATCTATTAAATCTTTTATCTGAATCAGTCTCATATTCATAGAAAAACCCAGGATTCTTCTCTTTTTCACTTGCAAATAGCTCAATTAGTGTTTCGGCATCAATACCTTTTTCTGCTTCTCTTAGCTCCTGCTCATAGTTTCTAATATCTCTTTCTGTGCAACCAACTAACTCAGGCCCTCCATACTCTATCTCCAATATTCGCATTTGTTGACAAGTTGGCACATTGGCCTCTGAAAACTGTTGTGTCAATTTCTTTTTTGCTGCTGAAACACTACGATGTGAGCGTAATAAATGGACCTTTGAGGGAGTTGAGAGTGGATGATTATGACTTTCCACAAACTTAGCGACCCTCCAATTACATCCAGTTTGGTTCTTTACAATTGAAATCATTGACTTACATCCAGTTCTAACTTCGCCACGTTGTCTTTCCTTTCTTTGTTGATCACCTTCACCTTTTGTCTGTTTATTCCGTTGATCATCAGTATGTCCTTGTTTATAGCATACAAATGCTTTCCAAACTACTTCATTAGTCACCTTATCTTTCTTGCTATTATTCATCCTTGCACTAAATCCGGCTTCTCTTGCATATTGGTTGTAAAAAGCAAATGCCTCCTCTATTGATGTGAATTCCATCCCAAATTTTGGCTTTCGATCATCTGCTACTTCAGGAGTATATAGATCATCATTACCCTGATTTCCTTCCATTGTTGGGAAATGTCAGATTCAGATTAACTGACCCTCTGCATATTACCATATAGTAATAATAATATTTTAAGTCAAATATACATAAACAAGATAAGATGACAAAACATTTAAATTATTTTCACTCTATTTTCTATAGAAACAGAACATACTAATTTTATTATGCATTTCAAATTCTCTAAATCTTGCTGTTTTATGCATTTTATTAATCTTATCTGCTAATTTAAGGTAATAATTAAGCCATAAAAGTGCACCATGCCTACATCAACCATAGCAAAAAATTATAAAGAATGATAAGATAATATAGAGAATCAAGAAAGCATACAGCGTAGTGTGGATAATGTTGAGCTTCTCCTGTATGACCAATGGAATGCCGAACTCAGATGAGGGCTTCCACCATTTGAATAAGGGAGGGCGAGTGGAGGTTGATAGTCTGCTTTTGAGTACCGTTTCCCAGCCAGCCGGTTTACCTTTTAAAGAAAAATTGACAATTGACATTATTTACCAGAAATTGAAAGAAATCGAAGAAGGAAGACATGGAACATAAGATTGGAACAGAAGTATTTCTGTCCAAACATAAATAGAACAAGAGAATGGAACTACGAAGAAGAGTCGGCCGACGAAGGCACGGGGGGCGCCTTTTTCTCGCGGGGAATGGACGCCGACGGCTCCCAGAGATTGTGTGGCGGCGGCGCAGCGTCTAGTACGGGCTAGGGAAGGTAGGGACCTTCGAAGATGAGTCTGTTGACGAATCCAGGGGGGCGGCGCCTTCTCGCCCCAAATGGACGCCGACGGCTCGCCGAGATTGTGTGGCGGCGGCGTCTTCTCGTGGCGTCTGGTACCGGCTAGGGAAGCTAGGGATCCAATAGCGATTTTCGCCCGACGCCGTGGAGCAAATGAAGATTCAGCCGCGCGATTTTGGATTTTGGGATTTTGGAAAACGCGGGATGAAAGTTTGTTTATTGCTAGCGCCACGCTGTCGACGGAGATGCACAGTGAAACTTCTCGCCACGTCAGATGTCGCGGACGGCTCGCGCAAATGAGTTGCGCAGTATATCATATCTGTATATATATATATATATATATATGACAGGAAAGTGTCCAAACAGATCAAGCTAGTTAAACAGTCAAATCTACTAAAACAATTGTAAGCAACCAAATAGAAACGATGGCTGGATTTATTTACATGGAATGAGCAAGTTACTAAACCTGAGCAACTCGAACAATCAGAACCAAACAAGTAGAGCCAAACCAAGCCAAGCCAATTGAGCAACCATGTTAGGAAGGCTAGGCAACTTAGGTCTAGCTAGTTGACAGAAAATCTCAAAAAAGAATGGATCATTCAACTTTTCTTCACCGATGCAATTAAAATTGCATAAAGTTCAAAAATAACATTCTGTGCGATTCTATTATGTTTTATTCTCATCTTGATTCCATTGTTGAGCAGCACAAAGACACCTAACATTTTCTGCTACAGCAATTTCTTAGAAGACGGCATCAATCTCTTTACAAGGTCTGCAACGAGTTGAGGGAATATCATTTCATGGTAAATTACAAAGATCATAGTCTATTCAAAATTTTGCAACACTGATGCTACAGCCGTAGTATGGCAAGAGACCATGTCGACTGCTCTTTGTAAAAAGGTAAGCAAGATCCATGGCGAAAAGCCGGCCGCCATCCACTTCATGGTGGGAAAACACAGCTGATTTGCAAATGACTGCGGTGCTTCCTGAATTTATGGGAAAACACATTGTTTGGGTCTTCCAACTCTCACTTATACGCATATTGGATGTCAACATTTTCTCTCAGCCATTCAAGCACCTTAGCCCCCTCCAGGACTTCCTCAACCTACATTTTCAAATAAGAAAAAAAAAAGCATCAATGACCACTATGTATGCATAGGTATGAAAGCTCGAGAGACAGACTACAACATGATATATGTCTAAGCACACTATAAAATTGAGACTTTTTCGGACATTTGATTCCAGTTTCAAATTCCATATTCCAAGTTTAAAATTTCAAACTGTCACAAATACAGGTAATGGAGCAAACACCCAACCAAATAGAACCCTGAAATTAGGAAATGCCCAAATTGTCTATGTTCCTAAAAATTCAAACCAAACCCTTGTTTTTCATTATCAGAATGCCCTTCACTAGGAAAACAGTTTGATTATTTTAAATCAAAGTGTCTGGCGATACAGTTTCAGTCATTAAAAAATTCAAAAAATAAAAACAAAGGATGAAAATATCCATTTATTTTTATAAATAAATATCTTTTATATTTAAGAAATACATTAATTATTTTCAATTAGTCAAGTTATTTGGTGAAACAACTTCACTAACTGAAAATTTGTAAATTTTAAAAAATAATACCTAGTTTAATTGATAGATATGTTACTCCTTTCAAAAAAAAAAGGGAAAATATTTTTTGATTTTTATAATTTTAACCGACCAAGCAATTTTTTGAAACATCTTAATAGAATAAAATTGATTATTTTTTATTTTTTAAAATAAACAATATTTACCTACAAAAATAAATGAAAATATCCTTTTTAATACATTTTTTAATTGTTTCAATCCATCATTTTTTGAAAAATGAAAACCACTGAAAAGACAAATTTGCCCATTTCGAAATGTGGAGTCCAACATCATAGATGCTATTTGGGCAATTGCTAAATGACATAACCCCACATCTAGAAAAATGTCAATTAGAAGCAGAAGCCCTACCCATATGGATAACTATGTCATCATGTTTCTATCATCATCTAAAAGATTGCAATGAAACCAAGGGAAGTACAATAACCTGCTCTCGCACACGCTCTTCTTCATATTCTTGATTATTGCGTTTGAACTCAGCGATGGAGTTCTCAACCTCTTTTACAAGTTCATCAGTTGAATACTGCAGAATGCCAACTTACTGTCAGGTTTATGGGTTGAAATTTTTTTTTCTTGATACTTAAGTAAAGCTAGAAAAGATTCTAGACACATGTTAATATACTGATATAATTACTTAGTAAGCAACTACAAGCTACATGGTCAAGCATCCATCAGCATCATTAGTACGCATATAAGCAAGAGAAGGATAGCAAGAAAGGATCTGGGTGAATGATCTGTTTATTATCTAATACGAGATTAAGTGAGCAAAGGAAACAATTAGTTGTTATACAAATTATAATCTTCAAAAATATATATATATATCCTGCCTAGGATCATAATAAGGTGCTCAATAAAAAAACATCTAAAAGCTTAAACCAAACCCTCTGGTGGATGGAGAAGGTAGCCACAAGAACAACGTATTTCACATGTAATGGCAGGTCTTTCATTCTCTATTTAGTATCATCTAACAAGAGCCCTGGGTTGGAAACAAACCCACGATTAAACTGAATTATCAAATAAAATTTTCAGCAGCTATAGTACATTATTAGCAAGCTAACTAATTTGCTGGAGAATCAGCTAAATCCTCAAAGCAAACTAACTATTAATTCTCGAATAGTAGCAAGTTTGAATAATGCTTTTCTCCAAAACTTTAGACAAAACAGGTTTCAATATATTTAGAAACTATCCTATCAAGGACAAGATGCTAACCATTAGCAAAAATTCTTTTGTTGAACAAAAGAAAATAATTACCCAGTCTGAAGTTCTCCAAGTCCAATGAGATTTTCGAAAACAATACTTATTACCAGTGCAAAATGCTAATATTTAGCTAAGTATCATTTTAGTCAAAAGAACTGTATAGACAGTAATCTGGGAATTAACACCTGAGTTCAACATCCAAAATGGTTTAAAACTAAAAAGGAAAGTAGATAACAAACCTGCAAATTTTCACACTTGAATATCTCACTAACAGCTAACATTTGTTTTATTATCTGGGAGATATTCTCCTCCTCCTTTTTGATAAAATGATTTACTGCCCTTTCACTTGTAAGAGATGCTAGTTGACTTTCATTTATTTTATTGTCCACCTGTCCAATTTAGCTTGTGAGAATCAAGTGAAAGATGGGCAAGAAGATATTTTATTTCATTTTTCACCTGTAGCTGCAATAGTTTGGCTCCATATAGATGTCTTCCTTGTTCCTCCAACAAGGTCCTAGGAATATCAACCTCAATAATCTGAAGACATTGGGATAATAAAAAATTGTCAAGCCAAAAAGACATGAAATACAAATGAGAAGAATGCTATAAATAGATGAAGCACTAATGCCTTCACAGTTTTTGAATCAATAATATGCAGTATTTCCACTTTCCAACATAAATTGCATATATTAAGGAATACACAAAGGTATCTCAAACAGATGACCTTGCTTAGTTGATCCAGAATTGCATTATCTGTTGCTTGTTCTATTGCAGTTTGCTCCACTTGTTTGCATCTCTGCAATATTGCTTCCCGAACCTATGAGACAAATAAACAATGTTAAAGTTGCATCATATACAAAGAGATACCCACAAGAAGTTCTGCAACCAATAAATTCATATGAACAAAACAACCCATATTATCCTTTAGATAGAAGTAGAGTAAATAGAGGAACCTGGTTCAGAGAACTACATCCAGGAAGAAGCTTTTCAGCAAGAGAGTCATCAAGTTCTGGCAAAACTCTATAGAAGAGCTCTTTGCATTCAACCTAAAAATTAAATAGTTATAAATATAATTATTGCAGTTGATGAAGCAGAATTTTAAACACAATTGCAATAAGGTAATCTTTAAAAAAGTGAAACCTTCTACAAGATACAGCAGAATATCAGTAGTATAAACAAAAGTTTGAAGAGTGAACAGCTAATTACACAATATTTTTCATTTGTATCCCTTGATTTGTTTTTTGAATTGCATGCACTGACATCATGAATAATATATACAAGATTCTTAGTAAAAAGGAAGCAGCAACCCCTTTAGAACAAACAGTAAGTTACTTAGTTTTGGGCCCTCTAAATAGAAGCATAACTGGACAACTTAAATCTAACTAAATGATTTTTTTTTAAGAAAACCAAGGTATAAAAAGTTGGTTAGGGAACTTTCATTTGAAATGGGGCTTCCTGAAATTGGTAAAACATTGACTAAATTAGGAAAGAGAGGAGACATAGTAACAGAACAGAGCATTTATTTCATTTGTTTACATGCCTCAAAATTTCTTTATGGACTGAGGCCAATTAGAAAACAGATAAATTATGAAACTATGTTACTTTCTATGCTTTAATATCATGAACTCACAGTAAATTGAGCATGGACACCTCTAAGATTGTCCTGATCCGTCTACATGCCTCAAAATTTCTTTATGGACTGAGGCCAATTAGAAAACAGATAGACTGATGTTTGAATTATGACACTATGTTACTTTCTGTGCTTTAATATCATGAACTCACAGTAAATTGAGCATGGACACCTCTAAGATTATCCTGATCCCATGTTTCTGGAAACTGAAGTGGAAATGTCCAAGTCTGGCCTTGTTGGATCCCTATTATTGAATCAAGAAACCCAGGAAGGAGATTATGGCTTTCTTCTGTGTCCAAATAGAATCCTAGAAAATAAATGATAAGCTTTGTTAGACAACAAAATAAAAAAACTTAATTAAGCATAAGATGAGTATAATAACAAGTTGAAAATGTTAATAGCACATAACAGACCTTTTCTCTCAGCAGATGGGATTTTTTCACCTTCAGACTCATTTTGTCCAACTGTTTTTGCAAATATATCAAGGACTACAAGGTCACCAATCTAATAAGTTCCATAATGTCAGTAGTAATTTCAACTTCATAACCAGCCAATCTTTGAAGAATGAAAATTTTAAAAACTCTTGCATTCCTAGGAACCTTAGGGCAACTAGGCAGATTTGCTTAACTGAGGTATTGACACTAAAAATGTAACTAGTTTCTAATATAAAAAATATACAATCAAGATGGAGGAGTAAACTAAAATAGTTTGATAAAATAATATTCGATAACAAAGAAAAAGAGCAAGTCTGGTAATTTAATCAAAAAGTTAATATTTAGAGAACACAGCTTAAACCCCAACAGGGAAAAACAACACTGCAAGAAGGAGATCTGATATATGTGAGAAAGGAAAGTGCAAGACTTGAAGGCCGCGATGTTCCAGGATGCCGCATGGCTGGGGACTACAGTTCTGTGATTGTGCCCATTGAATAGAAAAAAATATGTCCAAATTGTAGTAGTTTAAATTCCAAGATATCACAGAGGCATGATAAGTCTAAAATTACTTGGTCAACGATGATATATAACTGTTGTATGATCCAAATTTCTACAAAAAGATAGGGCTAAGTTTAAATTTCAAGATATCATGCATGATAAATCTCAAACTATTTGGTGAAAAATGATATATGACTGTTGTATATTGAAATTTCTACAAAAATATTAGGTCAGTTTAGCCCTTTTTTAAATTCTAAGATATCATAGAAGCATGATAAGTCTAGAAAGAATGATATATAACTGTTATATAATCCAATGCTGTACAAAAGGTTATGTCTGTTTAATCCTTCAATATGAGATAATCTTGAGGTTATGGATAATCCTTCATTATAATCCAATGTTGTACAAAAGGTTATGTACTATATAGCCAAATTTGACTTAGAAAGTCAAAAAGTTATGGATAAACTTCTATCAACCAGATAAATACATTCATTGAGAAAAAGGATTTTATTGGTTTAATAAATAAAAGATATAAAAGCAAAGAAAATATCATTAAAATATATCTAATTTAATTGGTACCTGCAAGCCCCTATCAGTAATAACCCTAAGTGAACCTAGAGCCTTATAGCGGCGATTTAGCTCTCTTTCTGAAGCACTTTCAGCTTTAACAACATTGTCTATTTCAACAACAATCTTCAAATTTTTGTATTTATCCAACCATTTGATCTCAGGCGACACATCAGCAACAACATCATACCTGGATGATTGAACTTCAATTTCTTGTTTTACAGAGAAAATGGTATGAAGTTAACCAGACAGTTAATATGCAAGATAAAAGACACAATTAGCTGTAGCACATCAATCGGTTAAGTATTTTATTATCAATGAAGAATGTGATTGTGTGCATTTATTAACCAAACTAAGTAAAAACGCACGTGTATTGACTATGTATCAATTCAAGCTAAATTCGTTTCCTTCCCAAGTTGCAAATGAAATTTTCCCCTCATCTAAGAATGTTAAATGTACTCTCTCTCTCACACACACATTGTATAGATATGGTTAATGTGAACCAGATTGATGTGTTATGAAGTGTGATAAACTGACACATATGACATAAGGATTAAGCTACCTGGTGAGCTCACCTAAAATTACACTTGGAAGGAACAATTCACCCTTGTCTGAATATGAGAATGGAATATGCCTCTGATCGAGCATGCTGAGAATTTGAGGCAAAACCCAGAACCCAAGACAATTCAACGTGCGCCACCTGAAAGGTTTCTGAATGTCACTGATCCAGTCTCACTTAGAGTCCAGACTTGATCTCACTTAGGTAGGTGACCCAACATTACTTGATCTTCATATATGTCCCAAACTTCGTGCAGGGAGGGCATACTATCTCATATAAATTGTGATGTGGTCGGCAACCTGAAAGCAATCTAATATTACTATGTAAAAAAATATCTCCCTGTTGTCTGAACTTATATTCATCTATCTTTTATGCTTTGGTTTTCTTGTCCATTGTGTTGCTATACATGTATGAGGGTATCTGACTCCTAATAACCCGTAGCAAACTAATTTTGATCCTCATCCAAACCTACAAATACACTTACAAGTGCATTCACAGTTATCAAGTAAACATTTTCTTGAAGATAAGTTGTTTAACAGCCTAAAGGTTTATCAATTATATATGTACATATTCTTCTAATAAGTGTTACAATCTGAGGTGTCTGCATAGCTTGTCGTTCCACCCCATCACCCCACCTTTCTTTGTCCTCTTTTGGTCATTTCCTAGCACATCTACATCAATATGGCACCAACACCACCAAAAGGGAGATTATAACACCACCAGCTTTTAATTGGCATGTATCATCATCACCAATTGGAAGATTACACCACCATCAGCTTTTAATTGGCATGAAAAGAGTTAGCCTTGGCAGTCACAATAGGAAGTTCACTTTATAATGCTAGAATCCTAGACCTACTTTATTATTAAATTGCTTGAACTATTCATTTAATTTATGAAATCAACTTGTTCAAATTTCAAAATCTACCTCATTCAATTCAGCAGAGGAAATTTAATAAAAACTCACAAGAGGCATACACACAACATTCAGTGTTTTTTTCATTTACTTCATTTGATCGCATGCAAGTCTCAAGAATCATCTGTATGATGTAAATTTTAGCCAAAATATTTTCTTGCTTCAACAGATTCATCATCAATAAAGATAGCATGATTCAGTTATCTCTTCTTATTGTGCAAATAGGTTTTATTATCAGTGCCTAAAGGTACATAGGAAACTTTTGTTAGCTTTACAGTAGGCACTACTGTACAAGACAAAGACACTGATATATAATTTCCCAACTAAATGGGAACGGCTACATGGCTAATTGCAAACTGTGTGCACCTCTCCTCTTAGTAATACTTGCGACAAATATGACTTTTCCATTATGTTATATTTTCATGGATGTGGAACAAGGTATATTCAAGTTACATCCTATAAGTTAATATGACATAACTACAAGACTAGATAGGTGAGTTAGTAATTTGTATATCTTATTGATAATATGAAGGGGAGCCTTGGCGCAACGGTAAAGTTATCGTCATGTGACCTAGAAGTCCTGAGTTCGAGTCTCGAAAACAATCTCTTATAAAGTACGGTAAGGCTGTGTATAATAGTCCCTTCCCCAGGACCCTGCATTGGCAGGAGCTTTATGCCCCAGGCTGTTCTTTATTGATAATATGTTAACACAAACCAAGTCAATTTGGGGGAAAAAAATCAAGGAAAAAATAACATATAGTTGAGCACGTAGCTTTAACAATCAATATTAATATCACATGAAATCCTCAATTGTGCAATAGAGGTCCCTTTTGCTTGCTAGCAAATTTTCCTACACTACCTGTGCAAGTGAAGCCCGGTTTATCTATCTAGGTTGGGGATTTGTAATAAATACAAACTATGATATAGATCTTCAAACCAAGGTTCAAAATCTCAAACCATACCAAAGTTTCGGTATTTAACTAGATGTTATCGTGTTGACATTCTGATACATGGTTCCAGTGACATATTAGAGGTAGAAGGAGGAAGAAAATGAAGAAGACAACTATATATTCTAACTTTGTTTTTCATCTGTAACGGTGTGATTTTGATAAGGGGTGTGAAATGTTGATATATTATAATTGACACAACGACATAGGAGGTATTGTTGTGCCATGTAGTATTGAGTTTCGATAATTTAATGGAGTACTACGTTACAATTGTTTCACCTAACACAATATGAGATTTTAAATCATAGTTCAAACCTTAAGAGATAGGGTAACCCAATGCTGAGTAAACCAGCTGATTGATATTATCATTATCAGCAAAAAAAAGACCAACTGTTTTATGCAATTTTAGAAATAAATCCTTTGTAGTACAAGTCCTTGAAGTTAAAGCCCTCAATATATGTGCAGTGAAAGACTAATATAGAATCTATATAACAGGTATGGAGAAAAAAATATGGCCTTAAGATTTATGCAGATCAAGGCTCAAGCAGATTATAAAGAAGATAAAACAGGATCCAAAAACGTGGAGTGATTGACTTGAAAATTTGGAAAACTAGGACACCAAACCTGAAATGATCTTGGAGTGAAAACGCATCGAACATATCAGAGAACTTGGTTACAATACGAACAGAGTCCTTCAAGGCCCTTCCCTCCACCTAATTAGAATGAATAAGATTGATTCCATAAATATGATGGCGGAATATACTTGTTCCAGAATTTTCTTAAGTAGCTAGAATTTAACTATTTAATCATGTGTGATAGCTTATGCAACATGAATTAACAATAAAAAGTATGGGCAAATGAAATATATAAATTCCACAGGTAATCCTCAAAGTGATATGAAAAATCCAAGACCTAGTTTTCTATGAGGAAAGAAATGGTCAGGGAAAGAAAGAGAGCATTAGAAAAATAATTCATAAGCAAAAGATAGGATCCTATTTTCCTAGATTTGATTTCCTTGGATGGAAAGAAAGTAGAGTTTCTGTTCTAAATTCTTTCCTTGGTGAAAATTAAAGAGGGACAAAACATAAATTTTAAAATTTATTTGTTCAAAACTGTTAAAATATTTAGGGATAAATATTCTTTTAATTCGTCTTTTCTTTATAGAATAATTTTTCCTAGAATAGGTCCCTATATTCATATATAAATAGGGACTTATGTCTTGTAATATCCTAAGATATTCCATAATATTTTACATGGTATCAGAGCGAGATTAGGGTTAGGTATATCCGCCAAACCCTAGCCGCCGCTGTCCTTTCTTTCTCTCTTTCTCGAATCGCGCTGAGTCACGACATCTCTTCACGCGACGCGCTCCTCGTCGCGCCTCGTCTCGTCGCGACCGTGAGCCCAAACGCGCGCGGCGGCCACCTCTGGCGATCTTTCCGCCATCCTTCGCGGGACCTTCTGAACTTTCTCTCGGCGCTTGCGTCGCCTTCGGTTAACACGGCGCTTCCGCCGCCCGAACGCGATCGTCTCAGTCGCGTCCAACGCTCTCCACTCAATCCGGTGGGCAGCAGCAGCGCAGCCTTTCGGCCGCTCCTCTTCAGGTCCGATCACAAGAAGACACAGATTCTTCGATTGAAGCAACTCGCGCAAGAAAGGAAGGAGATTGTTGGCGTTTTTTGTGG
>NC_133866.1:9415135-9416227 GCF_044706935.1 Curcuma longa
ACTCGTGGCTATATTACGTTTGTTTGTGAGCTAAGGGTTTTCGATTATAAATTCTAATTTGAGGTTCACTCGTGACACTAGTGTGGGCTCTATCAAATTTTGGCGCCGTTGCCGAGGAATAAACTAGTAGAGATTGTTTGAATTGAGCTATCCTCATTCTTTATTGCTTTGATCATTATTGGTTTGTAAAATGTATGGAAATTCATTTTATCAACAACCATCTTTTCAACAATTTGAACAGTAAAATTTTTATTTGCAGGAACCTTATCAAGGTTTTAAGCAAGTGGATCAACGATTTCAATATTAAAATCAGAATTTTCAGCATCCTTATCAGCTACCACAGCAATTCCATGGATTCCAACAAAATTTTGATAATTTTCAACTTCAGAATTCATTGCCTCAATTCCATCAATTTCAACAACAATTTCAGCAACCATTTCAAAACTTTCAGCAACCACAATTTCAACCTTTAAATTAGATTTTCAGCAATTTTCAAGAAATTTTCAGCAGTCCCAAAATCAGAATTTTCAAGGAAATAATTTTCAACAACATTCATGGAATTTTCAAGGGAATTTTTAGCATCAAAACCAACCATTTCAACCCCCAAATCAGTTCCAACATCAATCATTTCAAAGTGAACAGATTTCAAGCAATTATCAGCAGCCCTTCTCTTTTCAAGATCAACAACACTCAATTTCAAACCAAGAAGATTATGGGAGTTCTAGTGAGCTTATTCAACAACAACAAGAGCTTGAGAAGATAATGCAATAAATTTTACAAGAACAACAAATCTTACTACAGCAGAATGATTCTACTCTACAAAACATCGAAAGACAACTTGGACAACCTACAAGTAACATGAATCAAATGCAAGCTCAAGAATCAAGTAAATTACTTTCTCAGACAATTTCAAATCGTGAAGAAAATTTGAGTGAACTAATTTTGAAGAGTGGGGATTCTACTTCAAGTCAAAGCACTCAAGAATCAGATTTTCATGAAAAAATTCCAGTAGATCAATTTCTAACCCAAATCAGCTTTGAAATGGACCTTATAGAAATTAATTGTGAACCAAGTCTAATTTCCTCAGCAATT
>NC_133866.1:9416298-9563028 GCF_044706935.1 Curcuma longa
ATTGGGGTGTACCAGGTGCAGACAATTGAGATTGAATCTTAGTCTCTGATAAGTAACTCCTAAACTCTCCTAAGAGGTACTCTCCACCACGATCAAATCATAGTATCTTGATACTTTTACCATGATGTTTCTCCACATCAGTCTTGTATTCTTTGAACTTATCAAAGCACTCAGACTTGTGGCGCATCAAGTAAATGTATCCATATCTTGAATAGTCGTCTATAAAAGAGACACTACAAGAATTCAGGTATTTAGCGACGAAGTATTTTCGTCGCTAACCTAAAAATTTCGTCGCTAACATATCTTAGCGACGATAATATATCGTCGCTATTTTTGTCGCTATAAGCTTGTCGCAAATTAACGTTAGCAACGAAATTTTGAAAATTCATCGCTAACATTAGTGAGGAAATATTAATCGTCGCTAATCCACAAAAATTCGTCGCTAACCCATTAGCGACGAATGAAATTAATCGTCGCTAATCTTGTAGTTAGCGATGAAATATGTTAATTTCGTCACTAACTTATGTTATCGGTTAGCGACGAATTTATATGATTTCATCGCTAATTTCTAGATTTTCTACACCCGTTTCTCTTTTTTCCCCTTATATCCTGTAATACATGCACATCACAATAAATCCTAATACATACACATCACAAAATAACATTCAATAACATATTCACACACAACAAACATAAAGTTTATCACATAAATTTATCACATCACAAAGTTTAACACAAAGTTTAACACAAAGTTTATCACATCACAACAAATACAAAGTTTCACAATACAAACATTATTCCAAGAACTATGGTAAACAAGCTCCCCGATATTTATATGGAAGTTCGAAGCCTGCAATGGAATAATAAAATGTTAATTTGATTAACAAGCTGACAGGAATATCAAGATGCTGAAATAGTAAAAACTATAGTAAAAACTATGCTATACTACAACTGCTATCCATATTAAGTCTCCAATATATCTATCATACCATACAATAAAGATCTATTTTGATACTAAAATTACTGCTCTTGATCAAACTAATGTTAACCCTAAACAGTGCATTCTTCTTACAAAGGAAACTGAACTAGACATGGTAATACAAATATAGATTAAGTGTTGTTACTACTAAATATGAGTTGTCAAGGAGAAAAACCAAAAAAGAAACTGAACTAGTAGGAAATTTAGTTTTTATGAAACTGATAAAGACATTAACGCGGCAATACTACCTGAGAGTGCTGTGAAATAAGCTTTGCCCATGCAGCCTTCTGTTGCGCTTTTTCTGCTCGTTTCATCGAATTATCAATAGAGCTGAGACCATGGTTCCTGCTTTCTGCCTTGGTTGCTCGTTCTTTAATAGGAGACAAGACAAGGGGAACAGAAAAAGGTCTAAAGAACAAGATTCAAGAAACCGAAACACGAGTCACCCACGCAAAGCAACCAAGCTCGAGATTGTACCTCCTGCCAGTGTCTGGACTGCGTGGCCAGGTGCAAAACATTTGCTGAGTGCACATACTTTAGCCCTCTAAGTAATTGATAAAGAAAGAACAGCAAAAAAAAAACATAGTATGAAGATGAAAAATTAGCTAATGGTATTGCAAGCTATCATGCATCAGAACATATCAAAGCTAATTCAACAGGTGAGGTGATGTGTAGTTGTTGACAAAGTCTTGGAATCTATTCCCACATTTACCAATATAATATATATTGCAAATTCGTCATTCCAAATAAGAAATGCATCATAGGAACTATATGTGAGTTCTAGATGGTAGCATCAAACCTGGCAATGATCGTCTGTCAATTGTTGGTTGGAGCACCCCCTACTAAAATAATTGCAATAACCTACATTAAACATAACACCTATCACGATGTCCACACTGTAAGAACTAAAGGCTCAATAAATAGACGTTCCCGCTGCCCCTTGGGCGAGACCCTAGCAAGGGAGAAGAGGGATAGGGCGCCTATCCTAAAGGGAGAAGAGAGCAAGATGGGCACCGGCCCTAGGAGAAGAACAAGAACTTATAGGGCGCCAACCCTAGAGGAAAATAAAAGAAGGGATTAAGGAGGTGTGGGCGCTGACCACAAGCACAAGATGAGATTAGGTTATCTATCCTTGAGCCCCCTCTCTCCTCTTCTTTTATAGCTTTGCCATCATAGAAAGTTTAGGAAAAAAATAACATAATTAATAAAATTTTATTAGCTAACAAAATTAATATAATTTTATTGGATAACAAAATTAACATAATTTTATTGGATAACAAAATTGACATAATTCTATTTAGGATTAACCAAATTCTATTAACTGAATGCTAACAAAATTCTTAATAGAATTTTAATAGAATTCTTAACAAAATTTTAATAGAATTCTTAACAAAATTCTAATAGAATTCTAACCAAATTCTTAACAGAATTCTAAGAGAATCTTATTGGGTAGATACGAGGCTTTTCTAGAGGCTACAATAGGGACCTAGAGGAGGAATTGATTTAGGCCTCCTGATGAGCTTGGGCTTCCCGTGTTCTTCCTAAACGCTCAACTCAAGTCTATCAATAATAATTCATACCACTAAAGGATTATTATTGAACTACCGTACCAATCCCATATTACAATATGGGCTCCTTCTTATTATGAGTGCGTTAATCTCCTTGTGTTTAAGATATCGTATGTCTGTCAATTAAATAATTATTGACAACTTAATTAATTAACATCTAATTTCTAGAGTAGTACCACTCAACTTTATTATTATGCGGACTAAGTCCACCTGCAGGGTTTATATAATAATCTTTATGAGCTCCTCAAGGGGACATCATCAGTCTAAATAATTAGGACACAGATTCCTTCTATAATCAATAACACACCATATACATAGCATTATCTCTCAACTTATTGGGTTTATTGATTTAACGAATAAATCTCACCCTTTGATGAATTAAAGAAATAAATACTAAGTATATGTGCTTATTATTATATAGGGATTAAGAGCATGCACATCTATAATAATAGAAGTCTAGTTTGATTATATAGTCAGTATAAATCGAATGACCTCAAACGGTCCTACTCAATACACACAAAGTGTACTAGTGTAATTTTATAGTCAAGATAAACTAATACCAATTACACTACAACCGTTCCAATGGTTTGTCCCAATCCATCTTGGTTGTGAGCTACTGTTTATAATTTATAAGGAACTGATAACATGATCTTTTGTGTGGCACCACACACCATGTTATCTACAATATAAATTAAGTGGACAACTGCATTAACATATATAAAAAATATAAAATACAAATATTTGACCAAAGTGATTCTCATTTCAAATTATTTCAAAATAGATGTTCATACAAAAAGCTAGGCTTATAGTATACATCCCAAACATCCACAATAGATCTATGACATTATTTATTATGATTACATTACTATAAGTCAAAATCTCACGGCAGTCCCGTTGGTCCATCAAATACTAACTCGATACCCTCCATAATCTGTTAATACATCCTTACGATAAAAATTACACAGTCTATTCATAATAGTTCATAAAATTTTTTCACAATCTGTTTCCACTAGATTGATGCAACATCATCAACCATCATGAAGACCTTAGGTTATAATAATTTATCAAATGCAATTGGATTATAGCACACGTTCATAATATGTATGAAGATACTACAATCTTTTAGTTTGATTAACATAAACTGTTGCATACTCGACAAAATGCTCAAACGATTATGCAACTCATAATAAAATACATATCCAATTTCTATATCACATGTAAACACTAAGTTTTGTACAATCTTTCGCAAGTGACTCTGATACTACTGTTGGGATCTCTTATACGAAAAATACCAATATACGCAGCGAAAAATAGGATCCCTTCTAATGATCCATTTAAAAAATTTCTACAAAGTTCTAGCTAAGAGTTATACCTTTGTTGTGTGCCTTTAGCGTATCACGCTAGTCCTTGGTTCATCGGATCTCTGCAGGATTAGAATGATCGTGTCTCTAATAGTATCTACACGAACACAATCTCGATCTCGATCTCGAAGATGAACCACCTTAGTTGTGCTAGCAACTTGGAATGATTCATATGACAAGAGGACTAAAAACATACCTTGTGTGTTTCGGCTAAGAAGAAGGAGAGGAGGAAGAAGAGGGATGATGGGCACTCTCTCAATTTCAAATTTGCAAGAAGTCTTTTCGTATTCATCCAATGAATACAAAGGGTCTTTACCCCTTGAGCTTCCCCTCATCTTAATACCTATAAATTACAATGAATACCACAAACTCTTGGTATTCTTTTTGGCTCTTCATCTTCTATTCATCAATGAATAGAATGTCTCTTGACCTTCCTCTTTAATAATATTTCATTAAACCTTTTAATGAACATTATCCATTATTAAGTGGTTGAGTCTAATCTAAATGAGTCAAACTTGGATTAGACCCAATCTCATAATTCAATTGGATTCATTTGAGTTTAACTCAATTAATCCAATTTCGAATCACATTTTAGTCTAACTAAAATCAACTTATCTTTGAAACATCATGTTCTTTGTGTGTGATCAAATAGGTTCTTGTAACGTCGGCAATGTATCTAAACTGCTTTAGACACATAAACAATGAGTGACATCTAGTAATACATCATTGCTACCAAAGTGACGAGAAAGTTGAGATCCGACCTAACCTTTCCGTGTTTATTATAATGTATGACTTTGTCATTCTATCCTCGATATCGAGATTGATCAACGAGACATAGACAAGGTTATCCTTTTATCAATCTTTGTGTTTCTTGATCCTTGAGTAGACTCACTCAAGCAGATGAGCTCAATATTTCATATTTCATTTGAGCATGACCATGCATTCTAATAGTCCTTACTTGATCAAGAGGCCTACAAATATTACTCTTGTCATATGAGAGGGATAAATCTCATCTACATCACTCACACCCCTCCGCATAATTCATTGCATCCCTAGTGATCGACTTTATAGTCCACCCTGTTACGGGTGACCTTTGACGATACCAAAGTATACAACTCCTTATGTAGAAAACTATAGTGACTTTAGGTCTAAGGACTATTCATACCAATAGTCACTATGAGAAAATTTATGACAGTATATAACGATCCATGAAATTTTCTCATGGGGTTAATTCAGTATATATTCTCTAATATATATCCATGTGTTAACGTAATATTCCATATCCATGATTTGTGAGATTAAGTTATTAATTAACCTATACGCTAGTCTCAACATATTAATATTATCTTGGTATATTAATGTTTGACTAAAAATAGTTAAGAGTAATGTTCTTTACATCTTTTCACTATCAATTCAATCAATTGGTATAGTATAGATTAGAACCTACTGTCCAAGGACATATTATGCTTATTCATTTGACACAAACATGAAGTAAATATAATAACCAAAATATTTTCTTTATTAATAAAATATGATATAAAAGTTTCCTAGTCAATCATCTCATGAATGGCTCTAAGGCTAACACTCACTCCAAGCAAAGAAAAAAATCCTAGGAGAGTGAACCCTAGGTAGTAGAAGTTCTAGAGGGGCAAGACAATGGAAGTCTTGATTAGGAACTAGGCAGTAGAAATCCTAATTGGGAACCAGATAGGAGAAGACCTAGTTGGGAATTAGGTTAAGTCTAAGAGAGCCAGTTGAAAATTGAACACTTGACAAAGTAAGTAAACCTAGTAAGTTAGGTAAATCAAGTACTAAGTCTTGCAGCTTTTGCTTATTGTCTACTTATTTGTTTCACAGGAAATAGTAGTAGGATGAAGGCTTGGGGGGGATGAATTGGGAACTGGTCCGGGTCATCAGACTCATTATCCAATTGTTTGAAAGGAAATTCGATCAACCAAAAGTCTGATTGACTAGACCCTCCGATTAATCTGAAGGCGACGTGATCGGGTTCACACAAGTTGGTCCACGGATAAGTTTTGATAGAGGTACAAGTGATTGGAGGGTGTTTGATCGATCAGGAGGTTAAAATTTTGCTCGAAGAAGATTGAGTTTGCAGCTAAATTGGTAGAGGTCCAGTAGCTCGAGAAGCGTCTAGTCAACCAAAGGAGTACCGATTGATTTGTATAAAAGGGGACTCAAGAAGCCTCTTCTAAGAAGACCTACAATCATTCTCTTTGTTCTAAGTGCTCAAAAGTTCTTTGAAGTTTTGCTCATGTGGTCTGAGAAGCATCAGGAGGAGTGTTGCGGCACTCAAAATTTTCAGTCGATTTATCACAAGTTTGTCTTTATTGTTTATGCTTTTATTTACATATCTTTTCTATTCTTGTGATTGTCTTACAAACGTGTAAGAGGTTTTTCCATCTCTAGAACTAGAAAGGAGAAAATTTTAGTGTTCACGATTGAGACATAGGTGGATCGGAGTAGGAACTCGGGGGATTATCAAATCACGTTAAAACCTTATATTTTTTTTGTATTGTTCTTGTCTTTATTCCGCTGCATATTTCTAACACTCTGATTGACAAGAAAAAGAAAGAATGAAGATATTTCGATTACGCTATTCACCCTCCCCCCCCCCCCCCCCCCCCCCCCCCTCTTTAGCATTAAAAGTATCCTACAATATTGTTCAAACACAATATATTGTTCAATTATATTGCTTAAATATTAAAACTCTAAATCATAGTCAACCTTTCAATGGTTGATTGCACCAACACATATGCAAGGTGTAACTTAAACTATTTGCTTAAACATTAAAATCCAAAGTTGAACCCTACCACTTAAGGCACGATTGCACCAACATGAGGGCTAATGGAGTTTTAAAAAAGGATAGAATTGAATATCCAAATGATTGTAAGATAAGGAGCATCAATGTGCAAAATTGATGGTTGGATGAAGAACTATGTAGGTAAAGAGTGAAGCATAACACATATAACAAGATGAGGGCTCAGTACATCCAAGGGATGTAAGACCTGATGGTAGATGATTTTGTAGGCAAAGTCAAGATGCATAGTGTAAATTCTTAAGTGAATTATGAGAATCAAGCAACATGTATTTTGAATTTAGGGCAATACTTTCTCAATTGCCAAGTGTCTTATTAACTTTAATATACTTGAACTTCATCTAATGTCAAATATAAAGTCAACCTTAACCTACTTGAGATATCAACCTAACATAAAACATTCAACTTAATCACATTGCTCAAACAACAAAGCACCTTGATCTAATAGGGCCAAGTTGGAGCATAATTGAACCTACATGTCTTATATCGTCATTAATTCCCTTAATAATTTGAGCTTGAATATCTTCCTCTACTTCATCTTATGGAAGTTTTGATTCTTCTTGTGCTTTTTCAGCATCCTCTTCAACTCCCTTTTGCATCTAAGCTCCTTTACCTTGTTTATGATTATCACATCTTCTTCATTTTGGTGCAATTGTACCACAAGTTATCTAGTGTAATCTTGAGTTTTGATATTTAGGCAAAGAATTTAAGTTAAGTCTTATTTTATGGTTTGATATGTGTGTTTGAGTGTCGAGGGACTTGGTGAATACACACATAGAGAGGACTTGGTGTAATCCAAGGTTGTGGTTACACGATGACTCAAGGTCCATTAAGACCATCAAAGTGGATTTCTAAGGGATTGCAGATAAAGAGTATCAAAGTGTAATTGTGCTTGGAAAGTGGACTACGTAAACAGAGCATGAAGGATGGTACAAGGAGAGAGTTGAGGACTTGATGCATTCGAGAAATGAGAAATTTGGTTGAAGATGGCTGAGGTGGACTACATAAGTGGAATGTGAATGATGGCATAAGGAGTGAACTAAGGGCTTGATTCATCTGAGAGACCAAAAACCTTACAAGAGATGGCTTCATGATAGAGATGACTATAGGGTGAGCTAAGAGCAAATGTACTTGGTGAAGATAGATCTTAATTTAAGCTATTAGATTGACCATAATCAACATACATGTTGATTGAAGATCTCAATTTAAGCTAACTCAGTCATTAGATTGACCATAATCAACATACCTATTAATTGAAGGAGTGCTTTAGTTGATTGATAGTTGATTTGATTGGATAGATGACTTAAATAATTAATATAATGATCTATTTTGGAGGCTACTCAATTAGGTTGTTGATCGGTAATGACTTAGTTGACTGATGTTTATAAATAATCGACTAGTTGTGCCCAAATGAAGTAATAGCTAAAGGAAACAATCATGATTTAAGGGGAACAATCTAAATTGATTAAAACTAATTGATTGATGATGATTGATGCTACAAGAAGACTACTTCAAAGTCATAACAAATGGATCATATAATGAGGATTAGTTGACTGATGGATGTCAACTTAGGAAGATCATGTCAAAGCAAATTTAGACAAATATTATTTCAAGGGTTCTAGAGGACGTGAATTACGTAAACAATAAAACATATTCCATACGAATATTCTATCATTTTCTTTGTACTTTCTACCCTAGTTACTTTTGTAAGCCTCTTGTGTTAACTTTGAATTACAAGAGTTTTGCCACCTTTGAGGCTGCCATAAAAAGGAAGTATAGATAATTACACAAGTAATCCAATGTCGGATTATAGGACGTGGAGTAGAAGTAGTAGGCTGTCAAACCAAAATTTAAAACTTTTATTGGCATTATGGCATACTTGTGTGTGTTTTTTTTATAATTTGATTTTAGTTGCTAATGTTTTTGTTGTGACCTTACTAAGATTGTAGCAATAGTATATCATTTTTATTTACATGTATACATATACTATTCATCCCCTCTCCTTCTAGCTTTTTGGATTATTTACTAACCATCCTTTCAATCCACCTACTCCAACACTTCAATTCGCTTTTGCAATAGGTCATTTGATTTAAGATTAACACAATCATCTTATAAAACAATTAACTTACTTTGATGCTTGTGGCTTAAACTTATGAAAAGGTTCATACTAATCGTTAGCCTTACCGTCAGCCTCATGGAGATGGATAAATAATCAACATAGATCTTCTGATTTAGTAGAGGGGATCATGAATCACATGGTCAATTTGATTAGTAATCACTTTGAGAAATTTATCATAGTAGAATCTAATTGAGAATGTTTTTAAGTTAGTGATTCTGAGTATGTTAGAATTATGTTAAATAATACATGTAGTATTATATTAGCAAAGATATTAATTTAGGTCCTAGGGTATGTATGTCATTATATAAGTCGATAAGAGAACTAACTTACACAATATGTATCAGTGCAAAAGAGCTTTCACTCACCACTTATAGAACAATAAATGAATAAATGGGCTTGAGATCTTGTTAAATGTTAATCAAGACTGTATCTCTAAATCGGGGAAAGAAAATATGAGATCAAAGAGTTTGATAATTTAGGCAGACCTACACTAAAAGGCTAGACTATTAAATCACATAACATAGAGTGGTAAAAATTAATTAGGTGTTAATTATCCTAATCAATTATTTGATAACTACAAATTAATTATGCTATATAATTAATAAACTAGTTGATTAACTAAATTGAAGAGTTAATTTTAAAATTTTAAACTAATTCTATAAGTGGTGTAAATATTAATTTGAAGAATAAATATTTTTAAAAATTGTAAATATTTTCAAAAGGCTTGGAATCTTTTGAAAATTAATTAATTTTTAAATGAAAGGTTGTTGGGATAAATTATGAATTGATTTTTAATTTGTCTAGCTTTTTAATTAGTTTAATTTAGATCTATGGTTCAATTTGATAACCATGTTTATAACTAGAACAACGGGACAACTAATTCGTGTTTAAATTCATGATAAGCACGAGTCACATGGACGAATTAAAGGTGGAATATGCATGATTTTTACAAAGGCAAATTTATAATACAAATATTTTTAATTTATATTTTGATTTCATTCAATCTTTAGGAAAAATGGTCAGTAAAATTTTAAATTTCCATTACTTTTGGCCTTCCAGTTTGGCTTCTTTAATTCACATATTCAACTCACCTAGTTCAACTATATTGAATAAACCCATTTTTTATTATTATTAATACTTGACATAATCAAATTAATTAGCTTAGTTAATTGGACAAATCCATCGAACCCAATTACCCTAGCTGATCTGTTCTATGTTTGGATGGGTTGTATGTTTGAAAGATATGTTAGCTATAGTTTCTCGATTTACTTTCTTATAAATGATTATGGAATCGACCGTATAAGACTATTAAGATGCCGGATTCCACCTAATTGATCTGCTCAACTTAATATGACTTTTGATTCATCTCTCTCAATTGATCCAGTTAAGTTGTGTAGTCTTATTGATTCACTCTATCTATTCAAACTACTTACCTTGCCTAACTTGTTTAGTTTGATAAACTCACTTGACCAAGTGGATCATTAGGCTTGATTTGATCAAATAAAGAGGAGTAATGATAAAGAAAGATCCATTCATAAAGTGAAGAGTTTAAAAATAGCTTTTGTTTTCTATAAAGAAAATTCTCTTTAAAAAATTTATATTTCTATTGATTTTAAAAATTTTCAATGACAATACTTTTTTAACACACTAATAAATAAAACCTTAGTAGTATGATCCGCAATCTCGTTCCCGCTCCGTTGCATGGCCACCCGCATCCGTTCCCTTGGATGCACGGATCCAGGATCCGCTTATTTCTCGCTCCACGACGAGCGCTCTCCCAATAACACGGCCATTTCCGTCCGCCACGTGGAATCGGAAGTATGCGCCCAGTCTCAACCCATCAACGGCTACCGTCTTCTTACGTTTCGGGCCTCAAAGAGCCGACGGCGGATGATCCACGACTACTCGTGCTAGTTTCTCTGCGTGCGGTCCCGGGAAGGCGAATCGGCACCGTCCGCCTCATTTTTGATCGGCCTCCGCCCGCTGCTGCTCGTTTCGTTTGCGGGAATAGCAGACTATATAAAGGGAGAGGAGAAAGGAGAGAGGAGAGAGGAGAACGCAACGCGGAAATCTTAAAAAGGAGCATTTGGGATTAATAACGAGGATTAACGGCAACAGATGGAGATCGATTGGCTCGACGAAACAGAGAGAGGTGATCGATCGCTGGCGATGTCGGGTTTGAACGTGTCCGCATCTGCTCCCGGAATCCTGCCGCCTCCGGACCCGGGCGAGGAGCAGCAGGCGGCGGGGTTAGGGATCCTGCTCCAGATATCAATGCTGATTCTTTCTTTCCTCGTCGGCCACCTCCTCCGTCGCCGCAAGTTTTACTACCTCCCGGAGGCAAGCGTCTCCCTCCTCATAGGTAATGGCCTGAGAACAAAGACAGGTTGTATTCACCTACGTTTTGCCTTTCAAAGTCCTTTTTCTGGGCGTTACCAAGTCCTTTCGCTTGCTTGATCTTTTTTACATAATAACTAGGCATTTGCGTGAAGAATTCCACTTCGTATGTTATGTGATTCTTTGCGTGGCGTCACATGCTTATGCACCCTCCTACCTTCGCTTCTCCATTCCGTTCAACTATGTAATGGACATGCCTTGGCAGACGAGTTCGAATCTATGAGAATTTCATTATAGGTTTAGAGTTACTTTTATGGAAAAAACAGAGTTACTGGAGTTAATCAGTGCTTTCCAATGGACGCCTGCTTTACTATTCTCTGTACCATATTATATAGAATATGGATTTTTGCTGATTTGCACTTACCATGTACTGATCAAGAGATATCTCGAATCAAGACAGAAAATTAATGCACATAAATAAGAAATATTGGAGAAAAACCCCAAAACAAATCAAAGATCATGATCGTAAGTCCAATATTTAGTCTAGTTCTGTGGGTCCGGTTCCAACCTTCTACCTCAAGGATAAAATTGGTATAATCTCTACTGTCGGCATGTTGGTGAGGAGACTTGCCATATATACAAATAAGAAATATAATATTAAAAACACTTAAGAAAAAGAAATATAGGGGAAGGCAATATAGATTAAGACTCTCCTATAGTACCAAATGTCAATGGTTTTTCTCTCCTTTTATAGTGTACAAATACTTCTTCAATATACCAATTGGAGTTAAAGAATTTTGTCTTTTACTAATACATAATTCAAAATTAAATAAAATAAGTTATTCCATATTTAATTTTGAGTTTACATGGCGAGTTCAACTCTTGAACTATATCTTTTGGCATGACTTTAACTAAAATTTACATAGTATAAGAGTATGAGGTGGGCTAGTGTACTAGTGTATAAATAACCATGCATAGTACCTTAATTTCATAGGGGGTATGGCTCATAATTGCGGCTAAAATAAAAAATTGTTATATGGTAAATCCTTTGTTAGGGATATAAGTAAAATCAGATCTCACACCTATGCTACTGCAAATCACTTTAGGAATTTCTAGAAACTTATCCTATACTTGTACATTAAACTACTTATTATCATTAATTCAATGAAAGTTCTTTCAATAGATCTTCTCGCACATTAAGTGCTTTTCTTCTTATATTTTTCATTGACCACAAGGTGGTTTCACATTACAATGGATATTATACAATTCTCTATTAGGTAGGAGTGACAAGGTTAATCCCCTTAACCCCCTCCTAATAGTGTCATTGTACAAATTCAAAACGTCCACCTTTGGCAGAAAGTGCTTTGAGTCAAGCTCACTTACGACTAGACCAATGACTAGACCAAATAACTGTTGGTCCTTATTTTTGATTTAGCCATATATAAATATACTCCTTTGACCAACTACCCATTTATTACCCATTGAATTTTCTTTAATGGTTTGCCTATCATAGAGGTTTGGTTGCATCATAGGAAGACTCATTGCAGACAAAACCCTATATCCCTCTTATGGATATCGGATCATGTATCCCTTCACAAGACTAGTTCTATATATATAGGCTTTAATAAGAATTTTTGATAAGATTTTAGTCCTATTCTTGTGTGGACATTTTTTTTGATAACATGATTTTAGTTAATTGGCATCACTATTATTTTTGCCTATAAAAAATAATTGTTTGTAGTCGTGACATATAGGCATATGAAAAACATTCAAAATGCATGCATATACAAATGCATGTCCATACACATTCAGATATTGTCAATTTTCATATGCAACAACCTCCCTCATATAAAATATACTAAGTTGGTTAAGGGTTTTAAACTATAAGATCAACTTTTTTATACCAAAGTTCATATGTTTTTTCCTAAAAGCCTATATAGATAAATCCTATTTTAAATATGACTTGCAACATTGATTGCTTTAGTCCAAAGGTAACTAGGTAGTGAGTATGCATACCTAGCCGCCTCTTGTAGGGCTCAGTTTTTTCTCTCCACCATCTTTTTTTGTTGAGGTGTTCTAGGACAAGAAAACTCATGCATATTCCTATTTTCCTTGCAAAATTTTGGAAAACTAGAATTCTCATATTATCATAATGATCACTCTGGATTCAGTTTATTTTGAATTTCTTTTTGTTTTCTACTCTTTTACAAAATCTAGCTAGTGTTTCTAGGTTATCATTCTTATGTTTTAAAAAATGAACCCAAGACTTAGTGTAATCATCTATTATATCTAAATAATGTTTACTACCATTCAAAGGAAAGTACATTATGATTAAAATGACACACGTCACAATTTTTGTCTTTGATGCATTTTATATTTGATAGGCCTTTCACCAAGTCTCTCTTGGATACCTTTGAGATTTGTCTTATGTTGGCATGAGACACTCACTAGAAAGTTTAGAAACACAAGCAAAGATTTATAGCATATATGTTATTCTTCCTATGTCCTACTTGCATAATAGTATCTAAGTCGTGGTGCTTTACCAAACACTTGGTGGACTTGGTTGAGTGAAACTCAACCTTGTATCTATTGTCACACAATTGACAAATGCTAAGTTAAATTTTATGTTTTCTACTAAAAGTACTTTATTAATGACAAAATTTTAGTTCAATGTTATTTAAACCTACCACTTTGAGTTTTCCACTAATGCCAAAGGGTACCATTTCCTTGTCCTTGTGCTTGAAGGTGGTGAATTTCCTCATGTTCTCCCATTATGTGCCTAGAGCACCCATTATCCAACATTTATTTATCGGAATTCTCATCGTTGGTTTGTACCTTGGCTTGTACTTATTATGAAATACTAAGTCCTTTGGTACCCAAGATCCATTAAGTTTGATATAGTTAACAGAAACTACCAAACAACTTGGGTACCCAAGCTTTGACTACTCTAGACCTAACAATTCTCTTAGTGTCAGTTTTAGCCATGAAGGAGGTATTTATTACAAATTAATGATACATATGAGATCTCCTTTTGTTTTGGCTTATAGCCAATACCCGCCTTACTATATAGGGCTCGCTCACTCCCAAGTATCGTTTCTAGATACTTGGAACCCAAACTAAGCAATTCCAAGCTTTTCTTTAATTCATCTATTTGTAATGTCAAAGAGGAATTTTCTTCCTTATGTCGTTCAACTTAAGAAGAATTTCCCTCTCACCCTTTGCCAATAGAAGATGAAGAAGTCTCCTCCCTAAGATCTCTAAGCCACCTGCAAGCCTCGCAGTTGGTGAGGCTCGCACAAGCCTCGTGGCTACGTGGAGGCCTCGCGTGAGACTGCAGGTGAGTTTTTTTTTTCGATTTTAAAAAATTTCCTTTATTTTTTTAATTATTAATATTTTTTAATAGTTAATTCTTTCTCCTTCCTCCCAATATTTTATTTTTTAAAATTCTTTTTATCCTTAAACACACTTAAACACATAAGATTTTTTTCTTATTTCTTTCCTCCTTAAATACATAGAATTTTTCTCTCTTTAAACTGATTAAAATAATTAAATTCAATTTAATTTAAACCTACTTGATCCTAATTATTATGTCTAAATTTTAATTAATTCTAAATTGACTTTTACTTAATTTTAATTTTAATTATTAATTTAATCTAATAATAAATATTTGTAGAATCAAATATTATAATAATAGTTTTTAATTAATATATTTTACATAAAAAGTAGCGAAATTGTATCGGCGCGATACAATACGATACTGAAACTATATCGTTCTGGTCATAAACCAAAATTCTGATATGGTGAAATTTTAAATCATGATTCTAATTGAGGTAATATCTCTATGTGCCATGAGAATTAAATCACCTATGAATGCTGGATGCATGATCTTCAAACTATCACATCTTGGGTGGTAGTTAAAATCAAGGTTTAAAATCTTGACTTGTGTCGAAGTTTCAGTGCCGGAGCGGAACGATATAGTTTCGATATTATATCGTATTATGTCGATATAGTTTTGATATTTTTAAATATAAAATATATTAATTACAAATAAAATAATTTAATTTAAATATTTAAAAATAAAAAAATAAAATAATTAAAAAAATGGAATAATTTTATTAGATTTTAATTAAGCCTATTTAAATTATCCTAATTATAGCTAGGAGTTGATTAAAATTATTAATCAAAGTTATTTAATTAAATCTAAGTTAAAAACCTTCGCTCCCGCCCCTTGTTCCATGTGAAGCTTTTGCGGCAGCCTCCGCGCCAATGCAATAGATTCGGACGGGTCGCTTGGGCAGCGCGACGCATCCGGACCCATGTATGCAAAATCACGATCCTGGATCATAGGATCCTACGATCTAGAACACCGAATCGATCCTGGATTGTGCAGGATTAATTTTTGCAATAGAATTGGAGCAGGATCAGTAGGATCGGTGGGGATCGGAGTAGAATCAGTAGGATCATATCAGGATTGGTAGAAGCTTTGAGAGACTATAATTTTTGACTCGAGTTGAACTACGGAACCTATAATATATCAAATCAAAGTCTGTTCAGAGATCTACAATTAGTTATTAGGTGAAGCCCATAACCGCTAAGTTTTAGACAAAAAAAATATAGTTTTAAGCCTTTTTGAAGGCTTGGAAGATTTTTAATCTTTTATTATTATTTTTTAGATTATTTTATAATTTAGGTTATTTTATAATTTAGGTTATTTTATAATTTAGGTTATTTTCGTTTTTTACAGAGTTAGGGTTACGGTTCTAAGACTATTTAAACATTTGTTTAGTTGTTTTAGTTAGTTTTTGATCAATAATATTCTGCCGTTTCTTTTCCCTAAAATGATGAATATGAATATCTATTGCCTGATATTCTGCGGAATCAACAGATTTTTAGAAGATTATTTCCGGTGTTTGTGTTCAAATCAAAAGTTTCAATAACTTTTGCTATACCAGCTGCTTTGTCGGCCTTTAAATTGAGCCATTTTGTGAACCAAAGGAACATTCTTGAAGATAGATGCGATTATTATTATTGTGTTAGTAGAAATTTTATACTATTTCATTTTGTGATATGAAAATATAAATATTATTGAAGGTTATTATGCTAGAATGATATTTAAATTACTAGGTAATTTAAATTTGTACTGTAATAATGTCATTTGTAGTGTCGAGTGTCGACGATTGCATGTATATACAAAATTATTAATCTATTTATATGCAAATGATTTTTTAAGATATTTTTTTTAATTATTAATCATGTTTCATAAAATATCAGGTTTTTGATACGATCATATGATTCTATGATTTGATCCCGACCGATCCGAACCTGATCCGAAATTGATCCTGTGTAGGATTATAATTCTGCAAACTATGATCTAGACGCGTCACCAGACTCACGTGACACGTTCAGATGTGTCACCAGGCTCGCACGACACGTCCGTGAGACCTCGGGGGACGTTGGCATCAGAGGCGTGCTGGTGCCAGTGTCAGTGTCGGTGCCGATGTCGATCCGCGGACGGAATGAATTATTTCATCTGTATCGGATGGAACGACATGGGATTTTAAGCCTTAGTTAAAATCAGTCCTCAGTTGTAATAGGTACTCAATGCACAATAGATAAGATTCGGAGATAATGGATAACCCTGTCGGAACCCCCTTTTCCTTTAAAATATCCATATAAGCTGCCATTCACCTTCACTTAGTAGGAGACTGTGGACATACACTCCATCACCCATTTGATGAATTTGTGGTGAAACTCCCAAGCTTAACAGGACCATCTTTCAGAATTCCTAGCTGACAGAATCATATACATTTTGTAGATTAGTCTTTATCATACATCTAGGCGAGATCCTCTTTTCGCTGTATTACCTTAGTAACTCCTGAGCTAGCTGTGTATTATCAATTAACTTTCTCCCTTTGATGAAAGCTGTTTGTGTTGGAACCCAGAACCTCTGATAACCTCCTAGCCAGCAGTTTAATTATGACTTTTGTTATTTGAGGTAGAAAAAGAATATATCACTTTATTAAAAGATGAGGTATATATATATACGAGACTAAAAACTATGTATATATATATATATATATATATATATATATATAAAGGGCAGCCCGGTGCACGAAGCTCCCGCCATGCGGGGTCCGGGGAAAGGATCCATTGTACGCAGCCTTACCTTGCCTTTGGCAAGAGGCTGCTTCTAGGATTTGAACCCGTGACCTCTAGGTCACATGGTAGCAACCTTACCGTTGCGCCAAGGCTCCCCTTCTAAAAACTATATATATATATATATATATATATATATATATATATATATATATATATATAATATAATATAATATAATATAATATCATATATATAACTAATACTCCCCCTCAAGTCTCAAGTTAGAGCGTAGATATTAATCAAGCTCAACTTGTTACAAAGATAATCAATCCAAATTTCATTTAAAGCTTTTGTAAAGATGCCCCTTAGTTGTTCACCAATCCTTACATATCCTGTATAAATCAAGTTTTGTTGAATCTTCTTACGAACAAAATGATAATTAATTTCAATGTGCTTAGTTCGTTCATGAAACACAGGATTCGATGCAATATGAAGAGCAACTTGATTATCGCACCATAATTTTGTTGGTACTGAAGCCTTAAGTCCTACTTCAGTCAAGAGTTGATATATCCTCATTATCTTACACATAAACTATGCCATAGTCCTATATTCTGACTCTGCACTGGATCGTGACATAACATTTTATTTTTTACTTTTCCATGAGACTAAATTTCTCCAAGAAAGATACAATAACCTGAAGTAGATTTTCTATTCATTTTGGAACTTGCCTAATCTGCATCAGAAAAACATTCAATATGAGTATACCCATGATTTGCATACATGATACTTCGTCCGGGTGCCCCTTTCAAGTAACACAAAATTTGCTCTATCGCTTCTCAATGATGAATTGTTGGAGATGATATTAACTGATTGACAACACTAACTAGACATGCAATATCTAGACGAGTTATAGTAAGGTAATTCAACCTTCCAACCAATCTTTGATATCTCTTAGGATGTTCGAATAGTTCCCCATCTCCTGTGAGGTGTATGTTCTAAATCATTAGAGCAGTACAACGCTTTGCCCCCAAGTTCCTGTCTCAGTTAATAGATCAAAGATATATTTTCTCTGAGATAGAAATATACCTTTTCTAATCCTTGTAACTTCAACACGTACCCTCAAGTCCTTCGTATGAAACTGAGTATGAATAAAAGACTTAAAAGATGAGATTCCCGTAACATCACTTCTAGTGATGACAATATCATCCACATACACAACTAACAAGATGATTCCAACTTCTGATTGCTTGTAAAATACATAATGGTCAGATTTACTTTTCATCGTACCAAAATTTTCAACAACCTGACTAAATTTTTCAAACTAAGCACGAGGATTGTTTTAAACCATACAAGGACTTTCGAAGACGACAAACTTGTTATAACTCCCTTGAGCAACAAAACTAAGAGGTTGCTTTATATACACTTTTTTTTGAAGATCTCCATGAAGAAAAACATTCTTGATATCAAATTGATGTAAAAGCCAATGATGAGTAGTAACTATTGAAATAAACAATCGAACGAATATCTTACAACAGGAGAAAAAGTGTCGGAATAATTCACACTATAGGTTTGAGCAAAATTTTTTGCGACAAGATGGACTTTCAATCTGGCAACTGGTCTATCCAGGTGGACTTTAACTGCGAACACTCATTTACATCCAATAACCCATTTACTTGAAGGTAAATCAACCAAATCCCAAATGCTATTGTCATCCAAAGCATTCATCTCCTCTATCATCGCATCATACCAGTCAGAATGAGATATGACTTCACGAATAATTTTAGGAATAGAAATAGAGTCAAGTGAAGGAATAAAAGAATAATAGGAAGACGACAGACTGTTATAAGAAACAAAAAAAGTAGGATAGGTACACTGTCGTTTACTTTTGCGTAACATAATAAGGAGATCATCGCTCAAGACTGGATCAGCTGACGAAGGAGGTGCAGGATCTGAATCAAGAGGTTGACGTTTGGAGTAGACTTGAATAATAAGAGACGTGACATAATCTAGTTCTGAGACGAATGTGGAGGATTTGACAGAAACTACTAACTAATTATCATCCTCCCCCTGACGAGTCGGAATAGATGAAGATTGAAAATAAGGTGTGTCTTCCATGAGGGTAACATCAATTGAAACAAGATATTTGTTAAGACTGGTGTTATAGGTGGTTTTACTTGGGGTCAAAAAGTCAGGTCTGGTCCCACAGAGAGGGATGATACGTTGGATTGAGAAGGTGGGTAAAACCTTCCGACTCCTCGTGGAAGCCCGACTGCTCGGGGTGTAGGAGATGGAACATTTTCCTTATCGTAGACGTGATGTCCTCAACCTACTACACCCTACAAGAGGATCCCTCTCTCGTAAAGAAAGGTAAGTGGAAGCATTTTTTGAACGTTACTCTCTTCCTCTAGTCTCAACCTCATCTCCTCTTCAATTGGTTTTTGGCCAGCAACTTGACTTGAGCTCAGAGTGGTTGAGCCAGAGCACCCCTAACATCCATTCCAACCCTTTCCTTTTGAGGTTTACAAGCCCTTTGAGTGACCGCTTGCCCTGCGTTCTTTGGGAGCTTCGCTATGCCAGCGGCTACGTGTCTGGTGGTCCATCTTGCATTGATCTCAAACAAGAATAAATTGACGTCGTCTGTGGGAACACTGAGTTGAGATCCTAAACTGAGACATCCAAATGGATGATCTCAGAAAATCAGCCACCATCACCATGACACACGAAGAGTTCACAAGATTGTGACGACTGCTGTCCAAGCAGCTTTATAAAATCAACCCATGATGAACTCTTCCCCTTCAAAAATACCATCTGCGTTCGTCAAGGTACCTCTAGTTCCCAACCGGAAGCAACATCAACCAGCGGAGGCACCTAAGGTCCCCACGGGGACACCAATCGAGATTGCAATGAAGCGTGATCTTTTTCTTAAGTCTTCGGCGGGATAGACACCTCCTGGAGTCCTTTATAGGGGCAAAGGGCCTTTCATGGGCGAGATGTATAGCTCAATGGGTATCCCTTTCTCCCGGAATATCTTAGAGGAGGAGCTATTTCGCCATTTCCGAATACCACAAATAGGAGATTATGTAGGAGCAGCAGATCTGGAAGATCATTTGGGCCGATTCGAAAATGCAGCCTTATTGCATCAATATACGGGTGATATAAAATGTCGTGTTTTCTTGATGACGCTGTTTGGGTCGGCGTAGCGATGGTTTAGTTAGCTCCCCATTGCGTTCATCAGGTCTTTTGCCGAGTTTAAGACTTCTTTCTTACATTATTTCGCAAGCAATAAGACATACCACAAAACCCCCATGGACTTATTCGCCCTAAAGCAAAGACCCACGGAAACCTTGAAAGAATATGTGCAGTGGTTCAATCGGATCGCTCAGGATGCCCCTTCCGCTACTTCAAAGGTGCTAGCGAGTGCTTTCTCTCAAGAATTAGTAGAGGGAGATTTCTTTCGATTCTTAGTAAAGAAACCCCCAGTGTTGATACATTATTGAGTTGAGCCGTTAAATATGTTAATGTGGAAGAAGCTTAGTTAGCTAAGAGGAAGGACATAGAGGCAAGTCATTACTAGATGTCAGCCGGGGTGCCCTCGTGATCGCCCGGTCCGAGCAAAGGACACTGCCACAACCCTTGCGTGGAGTAGATGCAAGCCACTACCATACAGACAGTGGAGGCAACCCCAACTTAGCCTCCAGAGTCAAGCCAATGACTTCCTCGTTTTTGTACCTATCATCAATCGAAGAGCCATTCCACGTAAGAATGCTACTAGTATGTCAAGGAACTTCGTCGGGCCATTGATCAACACTCCGGGAATCAAAGTTCTCCTTCTCAACCCCGTCAACCCCGTCAACCCCGAAAGGGTCATTCACCCCAATGTCAGACCCAACTCTCTCCTCCACGAACTGATAGAAGAGACCGTTTCCCTAGGCGGTCGACTGGGCTAGCTCACCCCTCCCCTAGAGAGTCCTGAGGGCCAACCCGATCCAGTCGGGAAACCCACCGAGATGACAACAAAGATAATGCTCCCTTAGGCGATATCCATATGATCTCGGAAGGCTCGACGGAGGGAGATTCTAACCGAGCAAGAAAAGCTCATGGTCGACGATTCGAGAACTACAATATCAGTACTAGTCAAGGACAAGAGGAAGACTCTCAAATAAGCTTTAGGCCTTAGGAGTTGAGAGGGGTGGAAGCCCCGCATGAAGATGCTTTAGTTATTCATGCTACTATAGATAACTATAACGTCGTCAGGATTTTCATTAATACAGGTAGTTCTGTGAACATCATCTTCAAAAGGGTGTTCGATCAGATGTAGATTGATAAAGTTGCATTGCGGCCCATGACTACATCTTTATTTAGGTTTATTGGACATGAAGTGTAGCCACTCGGCTAGATCAGCTTGGCCATATCTCTGGGGGAGGCGTCCCTACGACGGATTCGTCGCACCCTCTTCACTGTTGTTGAAACACTTTCCGCCTATAATGTTATCTTGGGGAGACCCACCTTGAGCGCTTTCCAAGCTGTTGTGTCTACATTTCACCAGAAAATAAAATTTCTTATAGGAGATTAAGTGGGGGAGGTATAAGGAGACTAGGTGACTGTCAGGAAATGTTATGCGGAAATTGTCCAAACAAACATACGGAAACGTCGGAGGACCCAAGGGGGCGAGATACAATTTGTGCAGGATGTGCCCATTTCCCAAGTAGTGGAAGGACAAGAGCAGATTCGGATCCATCCCGAACGGGCAAATGCAACTACTCAAGTGACAGCGGATCTACCTCTCAAGATTAAGCAAGGACTAGGTGTATGCCTCTTCGCAACTGGGATGTCTTTACCTGATCGGCTAAGGACATCACCGGTGTTTCCTCGACAATAATGACACACCAATTCAACACGCTCCCCGAGGGAAGACCAATCAAGCAAAAAAGAAGACATTTTAGCCCCGAGTAGAACAAGGTGATTCGAGTGGAAATTAACATATTGTTAGAAATCGGGCATATTCGGGAGGTTCAATTCTCAACTTGATTATCCAACGTAGTGCTAATGCCCAAACTAGAGAACAGATGACGGGTCTGTGTGGACTTCAGGGACCTCAATAAAACTTGTCTAAAGGATTGTTACTCTCTCCCTCGCATCGACCAGTTGGTAGGTTCAATGGCAGGGTGCAAATTATCTGCATGTTGGATACGTATCAAAGCTATCATTAAATCCCTTTAGCCGCAGAGAATCACGAGAAGGTTAGTTTTGTCACCTCGGATGGAATGCAGGGGCCACCTATCAACGCTTGATAGACCGAGTATTTGAACACCAAGTCGGGCGAAATATTGAGGTACATGTGGATGACATTATGATTAAGACTGCTCGGGCAGAGAGTCTAATTCCCGATGTGGAGGAAACCTGCAAAAACCTGAGAAGATATGAGCTTAAGCTAAATCCTAACAAGTGTGTCTTTGGAGTTAAAGTTGGTTGGTTTCTCGGTTATGTGGTAATTGAGCGGGAGATAGAAGCCAATCCAGAGAAGATTCAAGCACTCTAGAGCATGACTCCTCACAACCTTTGAGAAGCTCAAAGGCTTGTGGGTCGCATTACCATCCTCTCTCGGTTTATCGCCCGATCGACCAACAACAGTTTGCCCTTTTACAAAGCACTCCAGAAGGTTAATCAGTTTAAATGGGATGAGAGTTGTGACAAGGCTTTCATGGAGCTCAAAGATTGTCTGCTGCATTTACTTTTGCTCTCCAAGTCGTTGCCTGGCGAATGACTATGGGTATACATTTCTATGATTGAGTGGGCCGTCGGATCCACCCTTGTCAAACAGGAGGATCATGTACAACACTCAATTTATTTCTTAAGTCCTTTGTTGAAAAATACTGAAAGTAGATATACAGGCCTAGAGAAGTTAGCCTGGGGTTAGTCTTTATGACTCGTCGATTACGACCCTACTTCATGTCCCATCGAGTCATAGTTCTTACTAACAACAACATGGGGCAGGTACTGATCCACGTAGAGGCCTCGTGGAAGCCTGACTCGCCAACTCCTCGTGAAAGCCTAACTCGCCCGACTCTTCACGGAAGCCTGACTCATTGGAAGGCTTGACCTGATAGGCGTCCGAACCCTTTGACACCCGAGAATTACAGGAGTGACATGGGTGCTGATAGCTACCCGGAATGACATTGTCGATCTATGATTGATGCAGTTACAGTACGGGGTGTAAGAGATAGGACATTTTCCTTACCGTAGATGTGACATCTTCAACCTACTACACTCTACAAGAGGAGCCCTCTCTTGCAAAGAAAGGTAAGTGGAAGTATTTTTTAAACCTTACTCTCTTCCTTTAGTCTCTGCCTCATCTCCTCTTCAACCAATTTTTGGACGGAAACCTGACTTGGGCGTCGGAGTGACTGAGTCAGGGCATCCCTGATCTCCATTCTAACCCCTTCCTTTTGAGGTTTACAGGCCCTTCGAGTAACCGCTTGCACCGCGTTCTTTGGAAGCTTTGCCACACCAGCGGCTACGTATTTGGTGATCCATCCTAGGTCGATCTCAGGCAAGAATAACTGGGACAATAACACCTATATATCCTTTTTGAAAACAAGAGTAACTAAGGAAGATACACTTCAAAGACTTGGGGTCTAATTTAGTGATATGCGGATGAACATCTCGAACAAAACAGGTGCTATCAAATATCTTAAGGTTAACAGGAAATAACGATTTATTGGAAAAAATATTTTGAAAGGGGTCTCACTATAAAGAACAGAGGATGACATGTGATTAATGAGAAAATATGCTGTAGAAATTGCATCATTCCAAAATGCTTTGGGAACATTCATTTGAAATAAAAGAGCCCATGCAGTTTTAAGAAGATGCCTGTTCTTACGTTTTGTCACATCATTTTAAATGGAGTATCAACACAAGAGGTTTCATGAAGCATGCTATTCTGACCCATATAAGATTGAAATAAACCGAATGTATATTCTTTGATATTATCACTTTGCAAGGTACGGATGGTTACATCGAACTAAGTTTTAATCTCAGCGCAAAATGCACAAAATAGATGAAATAACTCAAAACGACTTTTCATTAAATATAATTAAGTTATACGAGAATAATTATTCACAAAAGTAATAAAATACTTAAATCTAGGTTTAGACAAAATAGGACAAAGATCCAAATATCATAATGAACTAATTTGAAAGGAATAGTAGCACATTTATTTACTCTAGGATTTGAACTAAGATGGTGATATTTTACAAACTGATACGACTCACAATATAATGAAGATATCTTATTATATTGTGAACAAAGCTCCTTGAGCAAAGGGAGAGATGGATGATCTAACCTACAATGAGTCTCGAAAGGAGAAGTGACACTCGAGCAAGCAAAAGATTTTGGGAGCGATGAGTCAAAAATATAGAGGCCTCTAGACTCGTGTCATTTACCAATAATTTTCTTTGTCTAAAGATTTTGAAATAACAATGATTAAGAAAAAATGAGATGCAACAGTTAAGATTACGAGTTAGTTGACTGATAGAGAGCAAATTAAAGGATAAATTAGATAAATATAAGACAGAGGACAGAGGAAGCAAAGGGGTAATGTTGATAGTGTCAGACCCATGAACGTAAGATGGTGACCCATCAGCTAAAGTAATTGTAGAAGTGTTAGCTTTGGACTTGAAAGTAGAAAAGAGACTATAGTTACCTGTCATATGATCTGTGGCATCAGAATCAATGACCTATTTGGAGGATGAGGAAACAAGATATGCATTGTGTTTACCTGAATCAACAATAACAGTGATACAAGGAAAATGAAGACTTGAGTGATTCCTGATATTCTGAGAACTTGACAAATTCATCTGTAGAGATAAAAATTGATTTATCAGAGGTATTATTGGTGGACGCAATATAGGTCAAGTGTTTTTATTGATTTTTGTACTAAAACTTTTTATACTCAAACTTTGTATGACTTGACTTACGACAGTAGTTGCACATAATACCATAAAAATTCGAGTTTGAAAGTCTTGTGAGCCTACTTTTTTGTTTCCACTATGACTAATTGATCTTCTATACACATAATTAGTATTGCGACTTACCAAAGCACCATTAAGCCGAACGGGTGTAGCACTTTTTGTATGGAAAACGCGGCTAAATACACCTTGTAAAGAGGAAACCTCAGAATTAGAGAGAACTTATAACTTAGGGGACTCAAAGGAGATAGGCCAGCGAAGAAGCTCATGATAGCCATATGCTCTCATTGGTGTTTTTGAACCTTCACATAAGGGCTAAAGGACAGTAGCATATTAAGCTTCTCATATGTCTTCTTGAACACCATAAAATAATTGATTAAATGTTGATCTTGTTTTTTCACACAGTAAAAGGTATTGCAAACCTCATATATGCATGAGAGATTTCCTTTTCTAGAGTACAAAAATTCCAAATAATCCATCAGTTTTTTTAACAAATTCATAATGATTGATCAAACCAATTACTTCACTATCAATATAATTCCGAATCTAAAGGAATAAGTGAGCATTCTCTCTAAGCCATGCTTGCTTTGACTCATCTTTAGGAGGATCATCAGTTAAATGACCATCTTTATCAATACTCCATAGAAATGAACATTCTTACTGCAATTCAAATAGTTTGAATTATTCAACTTATGATTTTAGACATCACAGACACCACATCTATCATAATAGAAGGCTTATACTTAGCCATAAGACTTTATCCCAAAGGAAGTCAAATAAGAAAATAACCCGAAGGAAGACCAAGATGTAGTGGTTGATGGGCAGCGAGATGAGCATGGGACTGTGAGCTCGTCGGTTTGATGCGCAGACGTTTGAGGCAAATGCGAAGGGGTTCGTGAGACGTGTTGACGAACAAAGGAAGAAGATACGGTAGTGGTCGGCTTTGTCACACGCTAACAGGTAGAAAACAAGAGGGTAGCAGCAACGAGGATGGAACTTTAATTAGAATCTCTAATACTTTGATACTATGCTATTTGAGGTAGAAAAAGAATATATCACTTTATTGAAAGATGAGACATATTTCTATACAAGACAAGAAATTCATCTTAGGAAATTAAACTTATATTAGGAAACTATCTACAATTAGGAAGTTAATAAAGCTAACATAATTAACAAATATATATATATATATATATACCGCTAAGATGGTATTATATATACAGCTAATAACTTTATAAGTCACATTACAACATGCTATTGGCCTAAAATCATCCCCACTGAGCATGAGATGCTTTCGAGATCATGATTGATTTACTTCAACAGTAAGTCTGCTGTTAAACCATAACCGCATCCGTGAAGTGAAGACCAACTAGCTCCCAAGCCTGTTTGAAGAAGTAAGAAGTGAACCCATTTAGCCCCAGGGATTTATCATCATCAATGTTGAACAAAGCCAGCTTGATCCCCTTCGTAAATGGCTTGGCCAGCAACTTGGCCTGCTCCCCTATTATCTTAGGTCCTGAGGTTACCACCTGTTGTTCAAATGGTTCATAGATTACTTGTGAACCTAGCAACTTCTCATAGTAGATCGCAAATTCAGCTGCCCCCTCTTGTTGGAATTGAGTTCGTGTGCCATCCTCTTTGCAAATAGAAACAACATGGTTTCACTTCACATTTGTTTGATTAAGCCATGGAAGAACTTTGTGCATTTGTCACTATTCATTAGGTAGCAGTATTTAGCTTGCTGCTGGTAGAACAACCTTTCTGCTTCCTTCAGCATAAGTGTCTTCCTCCTCAACTTTGCTATCTCCACCCTTAATAGAATGTTATCTGGATATGTTCATCACCTTTGCTGAACTGCTTGCAGCTACTGGACTGAGTGATTTGCATGGGCCAATATGTGGTCAAAGTGCTCCTTGTTGAGTTGTTTCAAAGGCCGTTTCAGTCCTTTCACCCTCAAACAGCATGAATGCTGCCGAGAGCCATTTTTAGACTGCTACCATTTCGCTTGTATCAGTTATAGAAATTGCAGGTGTTTCACCCACATGTTGAAGAACGTGAACTCCAATCTTCTTTGCTCTTTGGGTTGAAACAGAGTCACCACACATGGAGAATGGTCCAAGAGACAACCAGACAGTAAGAAATTTGCCTTTCCGTTCACCTCCGCCTGCATCCATAAGGAGTTAACCAGAACCGTCCAACTTGCACCAAACAGAGTTGTTTGTCCACATGTAGAAGCAGCCAACAGAAGCCATGTTAGTCAGACCCAAAAGGCATTCAGTGATGTCTTGAGTCTCATAAGCTGTCACCTCTACGCCATTATATTTTCCTCGGGAGATGTGACACTATTAAAGTCTCATAGAATCATCCATGGAGAATCCAACACCCCACTCCATTCTTGGAGGTTACTCCATAAGGATTTCCTGCTCACAATTGAATATAGGCCATATACAAAGCTTACATGAAAGCTAAACGATGTTACCTTGCAGTGAACCTTGCAGTTAATGGCCTGATCAATTTGACCCAACAACTCAAAGAAGACTGTGGCTCGATCCCATAAAATCAAAAGCGTGTCTCCCCTTATCTCCTGATTGTTATTGAACTCATTCCATTTTTGAAATTTAGTCTCCATAAGTTGTTGAACTTTGTCTTGGTTTAATTTTGTCTCTAAAACACATAACATCTAGTTTATGTACTTGAATGAGGCTATGCATTATGTTTTAAGGGGCCGGTTAAGGCTCCGTATGTTCCAATAAGAGAGCTTCATAAAGTGATGGAGCATCTAGACTTAATCAAATTCCTACAATCAAGCTAAATCATATCCTACAATCAAGGTCAATCATATCCCTATATTTTTATTTTTATTTATATAATCTGCAATATAAATCTCAAATAATCTAAATTCCCCGTTAAGAAGAACTTGAATCTCTCATGAAAGTGAGTAAGATGTTCTATCATGTTTTACGATGCCTCGCATAGATGTAGAGCGGACAATCAAAGGTGCGTTTGTGTGAGATGACTCTAATGGTTCTTATTCCATTTATTCAATAAGTTAGGTCCTATGAATTACAATTCTTCTTCTGTAATCCTTGCATCTCCTATGCGTCTTCTGTATTGGAATACCTATCCATTAAACTAGTTATCTTCTAGTGCTTTGATAGGGAGCTAGCATTGTTTGTTGATGTTGCAATCGTATAAGTAAGCTACATTGAGGGAGAGATGGAGTCAGAGTGATAGGACTACAATCTTTGAATAAATCAATTGATAAAGAAGGCGCATAAATGTCCTCTTTGTAAGATATTAGATCTTCTATGTTGATTAGGCTAGTGTTTGATATAGGAGGTAGGTTAAGCATTTTTTACAAACAAATCAGTGTGGATGCATATAAAGGCAAGTTTCCTACATTTTATTCCTTTTGTCTATAATGTGGATCTACATGAAATTTATAAAGGCTATTAGTGTGAGTTTTCTCCTCACATTGGTATTGATTTCTCGAATATACTTAGAAAAGCTCTTTGTTGTCCTAGAAAGGTGGAAGGTGATAGGCAAGAAAATTAATAGTAATGAAATCATAATTTAAAATTTCGAGCCGTATCGGAGTTTCAATCTATGACTAGAACGATACAGTTTTGATACTGTATCGTACCGTGTCGATATATTTTCAATATTTTTTAAATATAAAATTTATTAATAAAAAAATTTAACTTAAATATTTAAAAAAAAAAAATGAGATCTCTAATATGATAAATAAATAAATAAATTTTATTATATATTTTTAAAAATTAAAATAGATAATATATATTAAAGTTAATGGGATAGTTATATTAGGTTTTAATTAAGCCTATTTAGACAATCTGTACTATACTTGGGAGTTTATTAAAATTATTACCCTGTGTTAATTATGTTTTAATTAAAAAATAACACCCTTGTCGTGTGCGCACGCGCACTCTATGGCAGCTGCGAGGGTCGCACGACCTTTCCTCCGCTGCCACTGGAGTCTCGTGATTGCTCTGTTGCGCTCGCGGGGGTTGCACAACCCTTTTGCTGCGTCCGTAGGCGTGTCGATCTCTGTGCCTTACCGGTCGATGGGCGGAACGTAATGTTTTGCTCGTGTTGCTCGGTGCTGTACGAGATTTTAAACTATGAATGAAACTAAATCTATTGTATGGCAAGCTTTAACTAGATAGTCTCAATTGGTTTTTTACTTGCGTAATGATTTTCGGAATTATTATAAGGAATCAATTGGTAAAATATAGTTCCAAATTCTTGATTTTCTCTATTAGACACCTATGTAAAATTTTAAACTATACTTAATCACCTAGTTTATATGCCATTTGTAGATGCAAATAATTCTTGAGTTTGGTCCTAAATAATTTCCATAGGGTCTGCAAAAAATAGCTAACAATATTAAATAGGTAGCTATCTTTAATTACAAAGTCAATTGTGGTACTTTCCATTTAGAGGTCTTGAAAAATTATTGTCAAGACATGTAGGGAATTCTCCCTTGAACTGTTTAAATCTTATTATTGTGATTTCCATTTTGTATATATGACTCATATTATGCGTGTGTGAGTTTGTTATCTTGTAGTGGTTGGTGTTTTGGGATGAAAGTATACCCTCAACTTTGTTTGTGATAGGATGTATCTAACTGCTTTGTGATTTGGTTCAATATTGTAAAATAATATAGAAAATCTCTCTTATTTTATTACAATGAAGAAGGCCTATTTATACACTATTATAGGGACCTATTCTAGGAGACCTATTTTATATAAAAATATATATTTTTATATAGGAATATCCCTAAACATTCTAATACTTTTTCTCAAGCTGGAGAATATAAATCATATGCACCTAGCTTATTACATATGTAGTCAATTCGAGGACCTCTCAGTGACTTAGTGAATATATCTGCTAATTGATCATGTGAATTAACAAAACTAGTAGATATTTCACTAGATATGACTTTCTCTCTGACAAAGTGATAGTCGACTTCAATATGCTTTGTCCTCTCATGAAAAATTGGATTCGAGGCGATATGCATGACGGTTTGGTTGTCACATATAAGTGACATTTATGTAACCTCTCCAAATCTTAGCTCTTGAAGCAACTGTTTGAGCCATATAAGCTTTTGACTGGTTATGACCATAGTTCGATATTCTGCCTCTGCACTGGATCTTGCCACAATATTTTGCTTTTTATTTTTCTAAGAAACAAGGTTATCTCCGACAAATATACAAAACCCATAAGTAGATTTCTTATCAATGGGAGATCCTGCCCAATCTGCATCAAAATACCCTACGACTCGAGTATGCCCTTTGTCTTCGTATAAAAGATCCTTTCCTGGAGCGCTTCTGATATATCAGATAATGCGAGTCACAATATCCCAATGTTCCTTGCATGGAGAGTTGAGAAACTGACTTACTACACTTACTGCAAATGAGATATTCGGACGAGTAACAGTAAGGTAGCTTAGTCTCCCTACTAATCGCCTGTATTGTTCAGGATTTAGAAGAGGCCCCCCCTGATTTGACATTAGTTTAACATTAGGATCCATGGGGGTGTCAACTGTCTTTGAGTTTAACATGCCTATTTCTTTTAGAATATCTATTGCATACTTCCTTTGGAATATGATAATCCCATCTTTGGACTGTGCTACTTATATCCCCAAAAAATATTTGAATTTGCCGAGATCTTTTGTCTGGAAATGTTTAAAAAGATACTGTTTCACTTGTGAAATCCCGAGATGATCACTGCCTGTAATAACAATATCATCAATATAAACTATTAAGTAGATGCAACCAGTAGATGAATGACGATAAAAGACAGAATGGTCAGCCTCACTCCGAGTCATGCCAAATTGTTGAATTATAGTACTAAATCTACCGAACCATGCTCTGGGAGACCGCTTGAGGCCATATAAAGATTTCCGCAAGCGACATACAAGACCAGAAGACTCTCCCTGAGCAACAAAACACGGAGGTTGCTCCATGTAGATTTCTTCGAGCAGGTCACCATGTAAGAAAGCATTTTTGATGTCCAACTGATAAAGAGGCCAATGTCGAATCGCAGCAATGGATAGGAATATGTGCACGTAGGACATCTTGACAACAAGAGAAAAAGTGTCCCCATAATCCAATCCGAAGATCTGAGTAAAGCCTTTAGCAACGAGACGAGCCTTAAGCCGGACAACCTTTCCATCTGGATCAATTTTCACCGTATATACCCATCAACAACCGACAACTGACTTCCCTAGTGGTAGAGGAATGAGATCCCAAGTCCCACTGCTCTGTAAGACACACATTTCATCGAGCATAGCCTGTTTCCATCCTGGATGGGTAAAGACATCATCTGCAGTCTTCAAAAGAGAAACAAACGATAAGGAGGAAAGACAAGAAAAATAAGGAGAAATACGATGATAACTCAAAGAAACATAATGAGGAGAAGGATTACGAGTGGAACACATACCTTTCCGAAGTGCAATAAGAATATTAGACTCAGGAGATGGGACCTGAGGATGAGGCGAAAGATTTGGCTCCAAATATGTGGCCATGGCAGTGTCAGTGGTGGGCAACGGCAAAGCGGGACGAGGACGACGCTGATAAACCTGCAACGGAGGAGATGTCTCCGGAGGTGACAGAGACTCCTCCGGAGGATAAAAGATAGCCATTGGTGCAGGCATAGAAGGAGAAAACTCGGACGGAGATCCATTAGGCTCAAAAAATGGAACGAATCAAAGAACGTGACATCAGCAGAGATGAAGTAACGACGGAGAGTAGGGGAATAACACTTGTACCCTTTCTGAGACCGTGGGTACCCAAGGAAGACACATTTATTAGACAGGAGAGAGAGTTTGTCAATGTCAGGATCGAGAGCATGAGCAAAACATATAGAAGCAAAGATCTTAGGTGGTAAAGGATGAAGAGACTGATGAGGATAAAGAACATGATGAGGAATTTGACCTTGTAGAGTGGAGGAAGGCATGCGATTGATGAGATAACACGCAGTAAGTACAACGTCACCTCAAAACTGAAGAGGAACATGAGAATGGAGAAGAAGAGTTGGGGTGGTCTCAAGAAGATGTCGATTTTTGCGTTCGACAACTCTATTCTGTTGAGGGGTATGAGGACAAGACATCCGATGCAACACACCATGAGACGCCAAGAAAGTTTGAAACGGAGTAGATAGATACTCACGTGCATTATCACTCTGCAAGGTTCGAAGAGAAATACTAAATTGAGTTTTAATTTCATAGAAAAAAGATTGAAAAAGAGAAAACAACTCCAAACGATCCTTCATCAAATATAACCAAGTACAACGGGAAAAATTGTCTATAAAGGTAACAAGATATCGTGACCCTAATATAGAAGAAACATGACTCGGACCCCAAACATCGGAATGAATCAAAGCAAAAGGCGACGTAGCCCGACTCACAGTGCGAGGAGAAAAAGAACTACGAACATGCTTTCCTAATTGACATGATTCACAAGATAAAGACTCTAAGTGAGAAAGACCAGGATGTAATTGTTTCAACTTATCAAGACCAGGATGTCCCAATTGAGCATGAATAAGAAGGGGAGATGCTGCTGCCGAACCAACAAGACAGGACTGCTGAAGTTGATATAGGCCATGAGACTCATTTCTGAAGCCAATCATCCTCCTCGTACTCCAGTCTTATAAGCAAACAGAAGGTTTAGTAAACGAGATGACACAATCAAAAGACCGAGTAAGCTGATTAATTGATAATAAATTAAAAGGAGCACCGGAAACATAAAGAATATTGTGAATAGAAAGGGACGGAGAAGGATGAACAACACCAATACCCTGGGACTGAATTTGAGAACCATTTACCATGGTGACAAAGGGTAAATAACCAGATGTAGAGAAAGAAAAAAAAAGAGATCTATTATCAATGATATGATCGGTGGCCTCGGAATCAAGAACCCAAGTATTCGAAGAGTGAGATATACTAGCAAAGGAATTACTAGTGAGTGCAATGACAACAGGGGAATCAGAGGTCTTTCGATCCTCATACCATTTCAGAAAGTCATCATAGGAAGGCGGTGGGATTGGATCTGGTGGCAACTATGAAGTGGAAGCTGAAGGAGCGACAGAACTCTGGACAATCTGCGCAGCACGGGGAGGTCGACCATGTAGACTCCAATATTTATCAATTGTGTGTCCAGATCGATGGCAATGATCACAACAAGGGCGCCCTTTGCCACCCTTACGAGGTGGAGGTATGTTGTTGTTTCAAGAGATCAAAGCTGATGAGACCAAACCTGCATGGGCCATAATTTTCACAAATCTTCTGCTCACAGATCTGGGCTAAGTATCCGCAACAAAGAGACTATTCAAGACGTACTTGATCTCGGAGGAGGATGCGATCGATAGTTGGGCAAGGTGAGGGTGGCGGCGCTCGCGGGCTTCGGAGAGGCGCAGGAGAAGATCTGCTCTACTACGGTCGCTGGTGGCGTTGGAAACGAAGCTCGTAGGCTTCGGAGAGGCGCAGGAGAAGATCTTCTCTACTACGGTTGCTGGTGGCGCTGGAAACGAAGGTCGCTGGTGTTCCCAGGAACGCTGGCGGCGCTGGAAATGAAGGCCGCTGGATGGCGCCAAACAAAACGGGTTTCTTTTTCTCCCACACCTCCCACACGACTGAAACAGGGGACGTTCCCTTGCTTTTCACATGGCCGGAAATAAGGGTTCCAATCGTTGCCCTCTCTCCCTCTCCACGCGATCAATGAAATCGAGCGGTGTAGCTGGAGGAAACGGGCGAAGCAGTCATCGCGCCATCCACGGGAAGAAGAAGCTCTGGCAGAGTAGAGAGCGCATGACCAGAGAGGAACCACCGCCCGGCAACGTTCGCGTTGAGGAGGAAACCTCAGGGCGGCGGCGTTGCCAAGCGATCGGCGTTGGGTGATGGAGGAGGAAAACTCGTGGCCGACGCTTGGAGAAAGAGTCGCAGCCGACGCTTGACAGAGGCATCAAACCAGCGATGGCGCGGCGGTCAGACTAGCGATTGGCGCGGTGCCCTGTTCTTCTTTCCCTCGCGACGCGCCGCCGGAGAAGCAAGAGGCAGAGAAAACCCTAGCGCATCCTGTTCATCAGTCTGCCAGAGAGGAGAAGCCTTGGCGGCGTCGGGATTGTGGGTGCGAGCAGAGAGGAGGCGAGACGCGCGCTCACGGTGTGTGGCGGTGGCGAACAGAGAAAATGAATTAGGGTTAGGCGGATAAACCTACACCCTCGCGCTCTGATACCATGTAAAATAATATAGAAAATCTCTCTTATTTTATTACAAGGAACAAAACCCTATTTATACACCATTATAGGGACCTATTCTAGGAGATCTATTTTATATAAAAATATATATTTTTATATAGGAATATCCCTAAATATTCATATTATAACAAATATCAATTCATTTAGTAATAAGTAATATCGCCAATGCCTTAAGGCTTGGAGAATAGTGATTTTTAAAAATTATATGATGCTGTCAAGTCTTATTGAGCTTCTTACTAACGAAGACAATCAATTGCCTTTCTTGGCTTAGGATACCTCTAGATGCATCCCAAGCTAGCTCGAATTGTTTGGCTGGTTAGATTAAGTGAGGACAAGTGCCTTAGTCATCATTTCTTTGATTTCCTAAAAAGTTAGAGAGACAAACTTAGACCAATGAAAATCTCCTCTTTCTTAAGATAATTTGTGATGGAAGCCCTTGTGGAACTAAAATTCTTAGTGAAACCTTTATAGAAGTTGCAACTTTGTGGAAACTTTGAGCCTTTTAAAGGGTATGGGGTTTAAATCAATTCTTGATTGCTCTAATTCTGTATATGTTTGTTGAAATGCTCTACGTGGGAGTAATAAACTAAAGAAGAGCAACTGTGATTATAAGAAGGAACACTTTTTTAGATTGATAAATAACTCTTTTCGTTGAAGGTTTCAAGGATTAGATGGATGTAGGTAGGTGTCATGTTCCTTGCTATACATTAGAATGTCATGAAAATTTTCTATACATAGTGGCAAAAGATGATTACACTCACCCCAAGCGGCCTAGTATCGCCGACCCCACGGCTAGATACAGACAGGTAAATTAGGTACCGAGCAAGCCCACAGGTGGGAGAGTATTTCGTAGTTGTCACGATTATACCCTTGCTATATGGTGGCAATTCTACCACCTGCAACCGGCTCGGCTACGCCTTGAGGGCATAAATTTTCCTATACATGATACTTTATGATTGTGCTTGGGGCATTTAAAAGCTTAAAGCACTTGTATTGTCCTTTTCCCAAATTCTATATGGTATGAAGCCCCCCTTTTACTATTAAGATTTTTGAAAAGAGATATTCCCCTTAGAAGGCGGCTCTGACCTCCTCATCTTCTCCTCTCTTCCCTCTATTGTGACAAAAACCTTGCATGCGTTTGCGCTCCATGGACACAACAAGGACTATAATAGATTAGAGATTGATTCAACTGACTCATTTTTTATGTGATCATAAACTGTTACAATCCATTACCGTGCTTTTTAAGCACAAGCATTGTAAGCGGCCTTTGCAAATATTTCTCTGAAGCAATGAATAAGTATATCTAGTTAAAATAAATTGGTTCAGGAAATTGAATCTATCAAGAGGCAAAATATAATATATTTTGTTTGTATTTTTAATATTTCTTGTAGACTTGCTCTAATTTTCATGAGTCTTTATCACATCGATTTATTTTAAACACTGCCCACTTGTCCTACTCATTTAAGTAATAGTACAATTTTTATCATTTTCGTACTATCTTCTCCTTTCTCTCATTATGAGATTTTAGATGAGGACAAAAGGGAGGCTGGCTGAGATAAGATGTCATATACTCCAAATAAACTGCATGATGGTAGTTTTATCATGGCTTTCATTATGTGGATAATGGATTTTCTTGATACCTGAATGTGGCTAATGGATATTCTTCTTTGATACCTGAATGCTGAATGCAACTATGCTCCTTAGCATTAATGTAAATATCCATCAATGAACTTCATATTTGATGCATGACAAGCCTTAAAGTCACAATGTAGGCACCCTTTTGTAGGAATTATAAACATTAGGGATGACATTCTGAAAAATCTAAATAGTTTGAACATAAATATTTGAAACAAGTCGTTTTTTATGCTGTCTTGAAAGTTTTAGTTGATTCATGAGAAATAAATCTTTTTCTTGTACGTGTCAGGTTTAATAGTTGGAGGAATTGCTAACATATCAAATAAACAGACAAATATTAGGTATATTCTTGTTCTTGTCTATATTATACTATTTACTGATTGGTTGGATTACTATATCATTTTACTTATTGGTTGTTTTGCTTTTTCTCAGGGGATGGTTCAATTTCCATGAGGAATTTTTCTTTTTGTTCTTGCTGCCCCCTATTATATTATATCCTTTTTCTCTGATGCAAATTTTCACACATAATTGCTTATCTTATGTTTAGCATATATTCATGATATGTTTGACTTGACTGCACTCTACTCAGTCTGGATTTAGCTTAGCACCGGTAATGTTCCAAAGTTGCTATTAACTCAGATGATATCATCATGATAACATAGTTCTATAAAAAAGTTCCATGTCTGATATAGCTGACCTATTGTATCCAGAAACCATTCTTCTCAAACTTTGGAGCTATCATCACATTGGCTATTTTTGGAACCTTTATTGCTTCTGTTGTAACAGGAGTTCTAGTGTAAGATTGTTTTCATAACTGACACATTTCTGATGTATGTATTCCCTCATAATCCCCTGTATAACTCATTTCCCTGTAACTGCAGATACCTTGGTGGTGTAGTATATTTCATGTATCAACTGCCGCTGGTTGAATGTCTAATGTTTGGTGCTCTAATATCAGCAACAGATCCTGTCACAGTTTTATCCATATTTCAGGTGTCTTATTTTGATAGGTTTTCATTTTCCTAGAAAAGAGAGATATAGAAATCCTATGCTTATTTCGTTGAGATAGTGAAATGATAGAAAGCTCAATTAATTAGTAATGGGTGTCCAATAATTAAACCAAACATGCTTTCACATATACTTTAGTTTATAGTGCTAAGAATCAATTGGTCTCTTTTCAGAGCTGATCCTACATTTCAGGTGTCTTATAATTTTATACTGCTAATTTTGATAGGTTTTCATTTTTCTAGAAAGAAGAGGTATAAAACCTTATGTTTATTTTGTTGAGATAGTGAAATGATAGAACGCTCAATTAATTAATAATTGGTGCCAAATAATTAAACCAAACATGCTTCATATATACTTTATTTTATAGTGCTCAAAATCAATTGGTCTCTATTCAGATGTGATCCTATATTAGCAACAGATCCTGTCACAGTGCTATACATATTTCAGGTGTCTTATAATTTTATACTGCTCATTTTGATTGATTTTCATTTTCCTAGAAAGAAGAGGTATAAAAATCCTATGTTCATTTTGTTGAGATAGTGACATAATAGAAAGCTCAATTAATTATTTATTGGTGTCAAGTAATTAAACCAAACATGCTTCATATATACTTTAGTTTATAGTGCTCAAAATCAATTGATTTCTATTCAAATCTGATCCTACATTTGCCCGCAAATCTATCATACATATAATTTGGTAGAAATCTGTAAAATGCCCCCATTTCACATGGCATTCATTTGAAATTTACTTAAATTTGTCTGGTAATAGCAAAAATGGATGAATCCAACAGCTGAGATCTTTGATTAAAATCTCATACCATACTAGGGAACATAGTTGAAATGTATCATTCTGGTAAATTACTAAAACTGAATATTAATTGGCATTAGTATTCTCTCATGTGCCTCCTATGTTGATTATGTCGACACTTACCATGCCTTGGCATGATATAAAATGTATAATGGTGTTTTATTTTTTGTAGCTTGTTTCTCAAATATGATTATCTAATTTCTGTAAGTAGTATTTATATAAGTGACTAAGACAAATGGAATAAGATTTTAGGAGTAAAAGTTATATTAATTCATCTCGACACATGTTAGACACACATTAAAATAAAAAATAATTAAAATTAATTTTATTTCAATTACAAATTGAGATAATCTAATTAAACAAAGAGTAGAAAATCAAGTGAAAGACCATAAAAGAATAAAATTCATCTAAACTTATCTTGACATACTTCAATGCATGTTAACATGCATCAACTATTATCACAACACACATGGTGATGAGATGACACCATTCCAACTAGGGACCAAAACTACAACATGCAATGCCTCTATTCAGTTGTTTTCTCTAGTTTTTCTTTTTCTTCTTCAACTCCTTCCCTCCACTAATTTGCTTCACGGTATCAAAATTGTATTGTTCCAATCAAACCCTTGGTTGGTTTCCTATTCTGTTGATTGCTCGAGCCCCAGCATATATATGTTGCTGACAAAAATGGATTTGAGGCTTCAGAAACAACCCAAGAGGAGGGAGCCAGCCAGCAATTGCTATTGATTTTGAAAAACTGTTCAAGATTCATGATCAGTTTATATATCATGGTTGTTTATGATTATGCAATAATTATTTCTAATGAGTTGCAGAATACCTGAAAATTTTGTAGTTCAGTCTACAACATAACCAAGTTAGAACTACAAAGGTCCATGGGTAATTCTTGGAATGGGATGTTTATGAGTATCCTTAGATCTTTTTAATGGAGTAAGAATTTTATTTTCGATAGGCCTGTAAGATGCCTGTGAATTTAACAATTTCTTTTATGCCTTCTTCATTAACTTTTCTTGGCTTGTCAAATAATTAAATATATTTATTCAGTTGTCACTTAGGAGACTGACCATATTTTTTGGAGGTTATTGCTGTAATTTTTTTCTACTGGAGATAATGATGCTTACTTTTTCGGGGTCGTTCTATCTCTTTTTTGAGATACTTTCAATTAGCTTTCTAAATACTAAAGAATGTTTTTCTAAAAATTGAACACTTATAAGGTTTAAAATCTTCCAAAAACAATGAGAAGCACTGAGTGTTAGCCTTCATAGACAAATTTTTTTATGGACATGGATATTACATATATGATATATCTATTACTAGACTAGCATAGTCTTGAAATTCAAGCTCAATGCTTGGATTATCCATGTAACTAGCTCAAATATTCAGGATTGTATGGTTAGTTGTTGGTGTATTGAAATCCTTAGGGCTGTAATCAAGTAAGTTGAGCTGAGGTTTGTTGCACTCAAGCTTGTTTACTGGAAAAATAGACAAGGTAGAACCATACTTATATCAATCGAATTAAAGTTTTTTGTACCAATCTTTTGTGTTCAACTTTGTTTTTATAAATGTAGTAATTGAACTTATATTTTCTTATAGTTTAAAATCTTGTATTATGCCGAGCAACATAGTTGAAACATATCATTCCAATGGTTTGAACTATTATACTATGTCAGGCGGCATGGTCGAAACATATCATTTCATTAAATTACCAAAACTCGATACTACTCGACACAAATAGCGTCTCTTGTGTCAATCATATTGATGAGTATTCTGTCATGTTGACACTCGACACCTCTTACCATGGTACAACATAGGTGACTTAGATCTAGGAAGAGCTTGGTGGATTCGAGGGCAGTTAGCCTAGATCGAGTGAATAAAGAGTTAAAGGGTAACTAACTTAAATCAAAGAGATGCTTGGAGTACCTAAAGGCAAGTGCTTGGAATTAAGGAAGGGCTTGGTCCACTCAAGGGCAAGTGATGTGGATTTAGAATGTGCTCGGTTAACTTGAAGGTTACCCATATCAAGGTAATTGGTCAACCAAGCCCTAATCAAGGCAGGTCGATTGAGGAGATGCTTGACTGAGGAACTAAAAATTCGAAGATTTCAAATCTTATATTATGGTTACGATGTTACAATCTTGAATTTGTTTTTGAGCATATAAATTACATTGATGTGTAATTGCCTAGGTAGTGGGTACGCTACATAGAATTTGGTTCTTAAAGTGTTGCGACTTTGAGAGGTACCCAAGGTGTGGTTGTTGACTAGCCCAAGCTTGAACCTTACAATTCACTTTTGACGAGCTCTAAGTGAACTAAGAGGAGATGCCTAGATGTGCTTGTTGACGGATAAGAGTTTCATTCGACTGAAGCAAGTCATATGACTAGAACATAATAAGCTCTTGTAGGGCTTTGTGTCCCTTATGAATTTTATTATAACATCTAATATTCGTATGCTCATCTATAATAATTTCCTAAAGGAATCCAAGAGCTAACTAAGGTTGACCACTTCAACATTTGACGCTCTTGGTAATTTATCTTTTTCCTAGGTTTCATTTTCATTTTTAGGAAAAGGCTCACTTGAGTTGTTTTTTGAGTGAAATCCGATTTAGGGTCAAGCTATGATAGCTTGCAAAATCTCATTGGTTGAGTAAGGTGTCACCCTTGGAGCTTTTATCCTTAGACTTGTAGAGGCTTACCCCATTGTCTCCTTTAAAGGGGAAGTATATTGGATTTGTGGGGTGATACACCAGAGTGCCATAGGCTGTAGAACAGGAGTGAGGTCTTTGAACAACACTATACACTTGTGTTAGCGTGTGCTTGTTTGAGATTTATTTCTGTTACTCACCTTAGTATTAGTGAATTCTGAATTTTGGGTAAGGTTTTGACTAGATTTTGGGATCGTCTACTATTTTCCTCTACTCGGTTCATAAATGTTCCTACACATATATTATATTCTTTATATATTTAAGTAAATACGCTAAGGACTGTATATGAGCCTTCTACAAGCTTGTAAATAAAATTGCTCATGAACTTCATGAGTTTTGTTTATGAATGTTAACAAGTTGAGCTTATAAATTTTCAAGTTTGTTTTCTTATTTTGTTGATCTTAAAAATTATTTTCAAGTATATATATATATATATATATATATATATATATATATACACCATTGAATGAGCATAAATGAATTTGAATATCAAGCTTTCTTCATGAATATTTGATTCATTGACAATACCAGAAATCCTAGTAAAATGTCATCAATGTGAAGAAAGAAAGACACGTACTGTTCAAAATGAATTATTCCTTTTAGCCATTATCCATAAATCTCTAAAGAAAAAGATACCAATCTTTAAAATGCAGCGTCTTGTGTAAATCTTTTCTATTTGTTTGTTATGTTATTTGACCTTTCTTTTTGCTGCACAGGAGCTTGGTACCGATGTCAACCTATATGCGCTGGTCTTTGGTGAATCTGTCCTTAATGATGCAGTATGCATATATTGCCTTCTCAAAAACTATTTTCTAATACAGGATAGATGTATATGCTAACTAGCGTTTTGTTGGTTGCCTTTTTTGCCTTCTGCTGTGGTAATTCTGAAGATGGCCATCTCATTATACAGGTTTGCATTTAAAGGTTATAACTACTTACACCCTCTTCTGCAGAGTGCAAACACTAACTTTAATTTGATTGCATTAATTCCAGGACTATGAGTAGCAAGTCCTCAGGGCAAAATTTAATTTTGGTCATTCTGAAGTTTCTGGAGACTTTTTTTGGTTCGATGTCTTCGGGTCAGAATTCAAAATTTATCAGTTATTATAGAAATAGTTGTGTATAACTAATTTCATTTTGATTTTTGAATATGTTGTATTGATTTTCTTGCACTAAAGAAGGCATCTTCTGCACATTATTTATCACTCTTTGTTTAGCATCTAATTACCTTGCATTTATTGGCTAATTTTCATGATTGTTCATTGAGATTGTACTTTTTTGAATTAGGCAATCTATATTTTGTTTGCTACAATGATATTTTGTTAGGAAGATATTACAAGTCACTAGTATTTTATCACAAATATGCTAGTTCACTGTTATTTGTGTGAATATTGTTAGGATTGTCCCAGTGTGTTGCGTGTGTTTACACGTTTCACAAACGTATGCAGCGGAAGACAATAATTATGACTAATTATTACAACACTCTCAACACATGCATGCATGATATAACAGGTACAAGGCATAACTGGAAATTAAAAAAAATTTGCAGAATAACAATTTATTCTAGGTATATGTGACGGATGCCGTGGAATGAGATTGACATCAATCGAGCGGTTCTTTTAAAGTTCCGCCTCTATCGGTGATCCATGCCAAGCTCTCGTCTGGACGACTTCTTAAGTCACGAGTCGCGTCACCGTCTTCGGTACTAGCCGACGAGTAGCAACAGTCAATACGAGAGAAAATCCTAATGTTGAAAACACGCAACAACACACGTTGCATTCGTTTTTAGGGCTTTCTAATTATTGCTGGCAATCTTATTCCTGGTGTAGTTACGGTGTAGGGCAAACGGTTGGAACTCTTTCTGGCGAAGATGGAAAAATCTCCAAAAGCGGTCAAGCTTTCGGTGACGAACCCCGATGGCAACTCGGCGTCCCGGTAGCAACTTCGACAGCCTCCTTTGGTGACCGACAACAACTCTTCACAAGAGCTCCGACGGCGGCTGGGAGGTGAGATCTGGTAGTAAAGGAAGGCTACGGGAGTATGTGGTGGTTGGTGATCAGAAGAGAGGAAGGAGACAGGCGGGTATGGTCGGTATTCTCCTCTCACGGTAGTCTGGGTTTTCTAATCGCGAGAAAAGGAATCAAGTGGCCGTCAAATTGCAACTCGAGGCGAGCGTGGAGAGCGGAGGGCAGCGCTAGGGTTTCTTCGTCGTCCCTCCCACGAGGCTAGGATGACCTTAAATCGCGATTCACGTGCTTTTAATGCCGGCGGAATTGGGATCGCGAGGAGGTCACAATTCTTGTTCCCGTGTGAGCGCGACGACCAATCGGAGAATATCGAAAAAAATAGGGGAAAGGCTGAATCGGGTTTAATCGAGGATTCACTGTAGCAAACCAGACCGGACACTGTAGCAAACCGGGTTTAATAGAAGTAAAGTTTGAATGGTTATAATCAATCCTAACCATTTGGATTTAATACCAATCGCTCATTCCTATTTAATATTATATCTCATACAACATTTTATTCGGTTTGGATCTAATCCAAAACCCCATCTCTTAACTCAATGCCCGAAACCCTTATGTTGATTAACTTAAGTTCAGTTCAAAATAAAACCAAGTTGATCCAATTTGGTTCATAACCATATCGTTCAGTTTAATAACCAAAACACTTCCAATCTGAATCAAACCAATTTTGTTCATTTCACCTTCATAAGACGAAACACATCATCGCTTCCGATCTGTCAAGATTTCTTTCATCAGAACCAAACCATTTGATTCATTTCATCTTTATAAGACGAATCTCATCATCTTTGCCCTTTGTCCGGTCCAATCAGATTTTATTTCTCTCGATCTGATAATTCAATCCTCAAATTCGTTTTAAGTCTTTCGGAGAAACTTGTAGTGTGTGTGACCCAATAGGTTCCCAGCTATGTTGGTCAGTCGTAATTAACCATTAATTACAGAACGATCATGAGTGACATCTAGTAGTACATCATAACCCCTAATTGATCGAAAAATTAACTATTGATTTCAGAATCATTTATAAACCTTTCAACAGTTACAATGAAACGTGTCTCGTTCCATTCACTATCTTATACCCGCTTAGCTTAGGACATGATCTATTTGTGTTAGTCTCCACTCGACTGACTACGTCATATCTAACTCAAGTTTGCTTTCTTGTCCTGTGGATTCAAGTTACTTATACATGTGTCTAAGAGTACCATACTTTTGACATGTAATGCTTTGGCTAAAAACTTTCAGTAATAATCCTAACAAGTGATCGCAGGGTATACATCTCTTTTTACAAAGAGCGATGAATCCTCTATGGGGTATCTAAACACCTTCGGACAATTCGACTTATACCCAATCATCCCGGACTCACACCTCCTTGGAGATGTTTGCTTAAGATGTCAAAGTATAAGCTTCCATGACCAAGATAACTTGAGTACCGCAAGTCAAAGGAAACTCGCACTTAAGCTGCACTGAGATCTTCATTGACATATTCATAGAACCATTTGAAGTCTCATGGCAGGTCACTCGAATGAACTAGTTGTTAGGTCCGGCGCGGTACGTTACGCGTATTTACACATTTCGCAAATATGCGCAGTGGAAGAAAATATAATAATTAAATCTAATTATTACAATACTTGCAACACACGCATGCAACATACAACAGGTGTAAGACATAACTGAAAATTAAAGTTTTTTAAAGAATAAAAATTATTCTAGACATACTTGACAGATGACGTTGAGTGGGAATGAGATTGACATCAATCGAGCGACTCTATCAAAACTTAGCCTTTACTGGTGATTTACGTCAAGTTCTCGTCTGGACGATTTCCAAAGCCACGAGTCGCATTACCGTCTTCGGTACTAGCCGACGATCGACAATGATTGATTCGAGAGAAAACCCTAATATCAGAAACACACAACAACATTTGTCGCGACAGATTTTATGGGTTTTCTAATTATCACCGGCAGTCGTATTCTTGATATAGTTTTCAGTGGTCAACCTTTAACTGTCGGTTTGGGGCAATTGGCTGAAACCTTTCCGGCAAAAATGGAATAAGCTCGGATAGCTTCGCAAGCTTCCGACAGCAAAACCCCGATGACAACCTAAAGGTAAACCTCGGCAATAGGGAGATGATGTCTCCTGTGGTTGGAAACGGTTTCCAGTGACGAAGAACGCTCCGGTGGCCAGTGGTAACCGAACGACTCTTCACAAGAGCTCTAATGGCGATTCTTCTCCGATAGCTGCTGTCCACGAGAAACACCAGGCTGCCGACATCCCATGTTGGCTGGTACTCCTTATTCCCCGATGACTAGGATTGGAACTCAGCAGCGACCCACGAGCTCAAGAAAAGCTTGATGGGAGAAGGCGGTCGGCTTTATTAGGGGTTTTCTAATCGGGAGAAAACTAAAAGAAGCGGCGAGCACACGCGGAGAAATCTTGATCCTTAGAAAGGAAAATCGCGATCAAAGGAGGAGAATAACAGCCGTGCTCGGGTTTGTTTTCTAGGGAGAAAGAAAACACAAGTGGCTCGAGATCTCCCTCACGACTTGTGAAAACTCGAGAACAATCTAGCAACCGGCGGCTCTCAATTGAGAGAAGGTGATTGCGCAAAACCAGCAGCTAGTGGTACTCTAGGGTTTTCGATCGCTTCTCTCTCGCGAAGGAGGCAACGCTAGGGTCCTGATCGCGGTCGGGGAAATCGCGATCCATCCTCTTTGCACACACAATCGGCGACCTCTGCTCGGGAGGGAAGGGAGGTGGCTGTTAATCTTCCTTCTTTTTCTCGCGGTCAACAACGGGAGATGCTAATTGGGAAATAACGCTTGGGAAGGAAGGAGGGCGGCGCTCAGCTAGGGTTTCGACGTGCTTCTCTCCCATGCGGCCGGTGATGCTTTAATCGTGATTCATGCGATTTTCTCGCTGGCTGAATTGGGATCGAGCGGAGACGTTGCGGTGCGCGATCGGGATTGGGCGGAGACGTTGTGGCACGCGATCGGGATTGGGCGGAGGAGAAATCCCTGTGGCATGAGATCGGGATCAGACGAAGGAGAAAACCCTGTGGCGCGCGATTGGGATCGGGCGGAGGAGAAATCCCTGCGGCGTGCGATCGGGATCGGGCGGAGGAGAAAGGAGCCGAACCGAGTTGGGTTATTGGAGTTTTACTGTAGCAATAGGGTTTAACTCATTAGTGTAGCAAAACTTAGGTTTAGGATGTATAGATTTAAATGAATGATTGTGATCAAACTTAATTGTAATCTCAACTGTCCATTCTTCCTTTAACGTTATATCCCATATAACATCCCTTATTAGGTTTGGGTCAAATCCAAAACCCCATCCTTAGCTCGATAACTAAAACTCATATGCCAATTAACTTGAGTTCGGTTCAAATCAAACCAGGTTGGTTTAATTTGGTTCAAAACTAAATCCTTTGGTTTGATGATCAAAACACCTACGATTTGAACTAAACCAATTTTAAGACGAAAATTATCATCGCATCCGATTTGTCAAAATATTTCCCATCAGGAACTAAACCAATTTGGTTCATTTCTTCCTAAGACGAAGTCCATCATTTTTGCCTTTGTCTAGTCCAACCAGATTTTATTTCTCTCGTTATGAGAATCCAATTCTCAAACTCGTTTTAAGTCCTTTAGAGAAACTTGTAGTGCGTATGACCCAATGGGTTTCCGACTATGTTGGCCGTCCGTAATTAACCATTAATTATGGAACGATCATGAGTGACACCTAATAGTACATCATGATCTCTAATTGATTGAAAAATCAATGATTGATTCCAGAACTATTTCTAAACTCTTCAGCAGCTACAATGAATCGTGCATCGTTCCTTTCACTATTTTATACCCGCTTAGTTCAGGATATGATCTATATGTGTTAATCCCCACTAGCCTGACTACATCACACTAGCCTAAGTTTGTTTTCTTGTCTTGTGGATTCAAATTACTCATACATGTGTCCAAGAGTACAATACTCTTAACATGCAATGCTTCGACCAATGATTTCTAGTAACAATCCTGACAAGCGATCGCAGAGTATACATCTCCTTTTTCAAAGAGCGGTGAATCCTCTGTGGGCTATCCAAATACCTTCGGGTATTTTGACTTATACCTAATCATCTTGGGTCCACACCTCTTTGGAGATGTTTGCTTAAGATGTTAAAATATAAGCCTCTATGATTAAGGTGACTTGAATACCACAAGTCAAAGGAAACTCGCACTTAAGTTGCACTGAGATCTTCATTGACATATGCATAGAACCATATGAAGTCTCATGACAGGTTACTCCAATGAACTAGTTACCTTTAACTAGCATCCACGTTTAACTTTCAACATCTAATTTCTCCAGCTAGTGAGAACAACTGTTTGGTAAACCAAGGAGATTAAAACGTGCTACTCTCAACAGAATTGATGACGTCCGTGCTTATCAATTCATCAACTAGGGATAATTTCAATACATTCATAATTGCACATGTAGAGATGCTCACTAGTTGTGATCCAATCATAAATTCTCTCATGCTATGAATCATATTACGGATATTTAGTAAATGAATTTAAGATTCAATCAAAAACATAGAAAATGCGCACTCAAATAATGAATTTTTATTTATCTAATAAATAGTACAACTATAAGGTGATTGCTTTCGGGCACCTCTACATAACATTAGTTACTTTTAATTAGCATCCACGTTTAACTTTCAACATCTAATATCTCCAGCTAGTGAGGACAGCTGTTTGGTAAACCAAGGAGATTAAAACGTACTACTCTCAACAGAATTGATGACGTCCGTGCTCATCAATTCATCAACTAGGGATAATTTCAATATATTCATAATTGCACATGTAGAGATGCTCACTAATTGTGATCCAATCATAAATCTCTCATGCTATGAATCGTATTGCGGACATTTAGTAAATGAGTTTAAGATCCAATCAAACACATAGAGAATGTATACTCAAATAATGAATTGCTATTTATCTAATAAATAGTATAACCATAAGATGATTGACTTAGGGCACCTCTCAAATATAACAAGTATATGGTTAGTGTTTTCTTGATAGAGAAGCCGACATCTTACAAACATTATTATCAATATTGGCTTAGCATTTGACAATCTTACAATTTGTTGGTTAATTGTTGTATTTATTGATTGAGATTGCACCTTGAGCCATATCTCTATTTTGTTTACTACAAGGATATTTAATTTAGGAAAATATTCTTTCACTAGTATCTTGTTACAAGCATCCCTATCAATATGACAAAGCATTCCTCCATAGTTTTGCCTCTTGTTACTTCTCTCCTAACATTCTTGATTATTACCAAGTTATTCTTCCTCTTTATGTTCTGTTTCCTTATTTGGGTGAAAGAAACAATAGGAAAGGAAATATGACAGAAAAAGTAATTCCTTTGGGAAGAAATTTGTGTTGGTAAAAAAGTTAATCTTCCTTGCTTTCAAAGCTATGCTGAAAGATTCACTTCCACCATGCTTTTGACTGTTATTGCTCATCTCCTTGTAACATTCTTTATTGTCACTGACGAGTTCCTCATCCTATTTATTCTTTGTTTCATTCTTTGTAGAAAGAAACAAAAGAAGAAAGAAAAATGTGAGAAAACAATTCCTTTCAAAGGAATTACTTGGGCTGGAAAAAAGTGGAAGAAAGATTCACTCTTCCTTGAATGCTATCTGTCCGAATTAAACTCAGAACCTATCTGTTGCCGCTCTGTTCATTGTTTGACCCTCTATATTGGAAAGAAATGTATGAAAATTTATGTTTTTACTGGACCTTACACTTTCCTTCCCCTCTAGGAAACACATCCTCTTCCTTTTATTTTCTATCCTTAGTACTTGTTTTCTCTTGTCCTCTCTCTCCGAAGAAACACAAAGAAGAGTATATAATTTTTTTTCCTAGAAGGAAACACAAATAAGAAAATGGCATTTTTTCCCTCTTCCCTTGCTCTTTTTCCTCTTTTCTTTTTCTTTTCTCTAGTATTCTCTAACTTTTCAACAAAATACAACCATAGGTTCCATTTACTCCAACGGTTGGAAAAAATGAATGGATGTAAATAAAAGGAAAATCCTTGCTTTATCCATAAGATTAACAATAGTTCTTGCTGCTAGCTTCATCGTTGAGAAGACAAACACTTAATTACCTTCTACAAATGATCCCAATAATGATAACTAACAAGAGCAACAATGCAAGGAGTATGAAAACAAAAGAAGAAAAATGTGGATGAATGGAAATGTGGTTCTGTTTACACTAAAGGATGGAAACGTGGATGAATGGAAAAGTAGAAAAATGAGTGAATGTAAATAAAAGAAGTCACTTAGAGTAAATGGGGCCTTAATGATCCATCTCACTCTGTATTCATTAGTAACATTTATATATAGGTAGTAGAGGGCTACATCGGTTGGATGACTAATAATTTCTACCTAAATTTTAACAAGATATTAGTACTTGAGCCACTTGAGGGATCCTAATTTCTTCATCTCATCACTAAGTGTCTTTCTATTGTGCATCTTCTATCTTGGTGCTAATTGGATCATTAGTGCATGTTATCCTTCACGGGTTTGATGACCTGTGGCGATAACTTTCTATGTTTTTGATAATTTTATTAGAAGTTATTGATAGTGTTAATGGTTCGTATTAGTATTGATTTTATTAGTTATGTTTATGTTATTTGATTTCTACTTAATCGATAACTATTCACCCAATTTGGGTACCCAATAGGTGCCCGTTTAGTTAACCAAGTCAGCATGAATCTCAGTTTTGATATTTTATACGGGTATTAGTGGGTATGTAATAAGGTTGTAAAATAATACATGAAATCTTATTTTATTACAAGAAACAAGGTCCTATTTATACACCAATTTAGGGACCTATTCTAGGATAACTATTCTATAAAAAAATATATATTTTTTATAGACTAATATCCTTAAATATTCTAATACTCCCCCTCAAGCTGGAGAATGTAAATCATATGTACCCAGCTTATTACATATGTAGTTAATTCGAGGGCCTCTTAGTGACTTAGTGAATATATCTGCTAGTTGATCATGTGAGTTAACAAAATTAATAGATATTTCATCAGATATGACATTCTCTCTGACAAAGTGACAGTCGACTTCAATATGCTTTGTCCTCTCATGAAAAATTGGATTCGAGACGATATGCATGACAGCTTGGTTGTCACATATAAGTGACATTTGTGTAACCTCTTCAAATCTTAGCTTTTGAAGCAACTGTTTGAGCCATATAAGCTCTTGACTGACTATGACCATAGTTCGATATTCTGCCTCTGCATTGGATCTTGCCATAATATTCTGCTTTTTTCTTTTCCAAGAAATAAGGTTATCTCCGATAAATATACAAAATCCAGAAGTAGATCTCCTATCAATGGGAGATCCTACCCAATCTACATCAGAATACCCTACGACTCGAGTATGTCCTTCGTCTTCGTACAAAAGACCCTTTCCTGGAGCGTCTCTGATATATCGAATAATGTGTGTCACAGCATCCCAATGTTCCTTGCATGGAGAGTTGAGAAAATGACTTACTATTTACTACACTTATTGCAAATGAGATATACAGACGAGTAACAGTAAGGTAGCTTAGTCTCCCTACTAATCGTCTGTATCGTTTAGGATCTGGAAGAGGTTTCCCCTGATTTGACATGAGTTTGACATTAGGATCTGTGGGGGTGTCAACTGTCTTTAAGTTTAACATGCTTATTTCTTTTAGAATATCCATTGCGTACTTCCTTTGGGATATGATAATCTCATCTTTGGACTGTGCTACTTCTATCCTTAAAAAATATTTGAGTTTGTCGAGATTTTTTATCTGGAAATGTTTGAAAAGATGTTGTTTAAACTATGAAATCCCGAGATAATCACTACCCGTGATAACAATGTCATCAACATAAACTACTAAGTAGATGCAACCAGTAGATCAGTGACGATAAAAGACAGAATGGTCAGCCTCACTCCGAGTCATGCCAAACTGTTGAATTACATTACTAAATTTACCGAACTATGCTCTGGGAGACTGTTTGAGGCCATATAAAGATTTCCGGAGGCGACATACAAGACTAGAAGACTCCCCCTGAGCAACAAAACACGAAGGTTGCTCTATGTAGACTTCTTCGAGTAGGTCATCATGTAAGAAAGCATTTTTGATGCTCAACTGATAAAAAGACTAATGTCGAATTGCAGTAATGAACAGGAATATGCGTACAGAGGACATCTTGGCAACAGGAGAAAAAGTGTCCCCATAATCCAATCCGAAGATCTGAGTATAGCCTTTAGCAACGAGGCTAGCTTTAAGCCGGACAACCTTTCCATCTGGACCAACTTTCACTGTATATACTTATCGACAACTGACAACTAACTTTTTTGGTGGTAGAGGAACAAGATTTCAAGTCCCATTGCTCTGTAAGGCACACATTTCATTGAGCATAGCCTATTTCCATCCTGGATAGGCAAAGGCATCACCTGTAGTCTTCGGAAGAGAAACAGACGAAAAGGAGGAAAGACAAGAAAAATAGAAAGGAGAAATACGATGATAACTCAAAGAAACATAATGAGGAGAAGGATTATGAGTGGAACGCATATCTTTTCGAAGTGCAATGGGAATATCAGACTTAAGAGATGAGACTGGAGGACAAGGCGAAATACTTCGCTCCAAAGATGTGTCAATGACACTCTGTAAAATTCGATGAGAAATACCAAATTGAGTTTTAATTTCATAGAAAAAAGATTGAAAAAGAGTAAACAACTCCGAATGATCTTTCATCAGATAAAACCAAGAGAAATCGCGTCGCTTCTGCAGGAGAGGCTGTTTGAAACATGCTTTCCTAATTGACATGACTGGAGCGAGAAAGATCAGGATGTAATTGCTTTAACTTATCAGGATGTCCCCTGAGCGAGCCTGCGGCTGTAAGAAACATGAGCCTCACATGAAATCAATCATCCTCCCCGTACTTCGGTCCTATAAGGAAATAGAAGCAACACAATTAAGAGAGAGTAAGCTGCTAGCTGAAGAAGGATGAACAATACCAACACCCTGAGATTGAGTTTGAGAAGCCATTGCTTATACTTGCACAGGAAGAACCTTGGTGGTAACTTGGGCTCTACCAGGAGAGGCAGAAGATGTGGACGCAGAGTCACCAGCGAGCCTGCGGCTGTAAGGGATGGCGGTGAAGAAGTCTGCTACGTGCTTGGATCCAGGAGAGGCAAAGTTCTACGTGCTTGGTCTTCACGGTCGAGATCCAGTTTCCCGAGGTTCCCATCTTTAATATGGTGGCTTCAACTGTTGCCAGTGGTGGGGTGGTGCTGCTTGGTTCCTAGGAAGCGCCGATGACAACCGGATGAAGGTGACGTTGTCTTTTACAAAACCCCGAGGCGTAAGCACGACAATGTCGTGTGGGCTTTGTAACCCATGCGCGATCGAGGTGCAGCGCGTCGAAGAGAGCAGATACAAACAGGTGGAAGTAAAAGTAAAGAGAGGAATAGAGGTACAGAGAACAGATGGTTGCTGTAAGGTCCCGGTGCACCGCCGAGAAAACCGGGACGAACGGTTACCACAGGTCGCACCGATGAAGAAGAAGACGATGAAGAGAAGCGGCGGTCGAAGGAAAGAGAGGAAGGCTCCGTCTTGTGGCGCCGCGCTGCTCACAGGAGAGGAAGGAGAAACCTAAACCTAATCTCGCTCTGATACCATGTAAAATAATACTGGAAATCTTGTTTTATTATAAGAAACAAGGCCCTATTTATACACCAATTTAGGGACATATTCTAGGAGAACTATTCTATAAAATATATATATTTTTTATAGACTAATATCCCTAAATATTCTAACAAAGGTAAATCTCAAGTACCTAATCTGTGCCAACCATGTGCCTCTCTTGAGATTACACGGACATCCTATTTATAAAAATACCCTTAGGCATGCTTAACTTGTATGTACTACACATTTAAACTCCAAATCAAACTAATGAAATCAAGGGCCTCCTTTACTTGACTCAACTCACCCAAAATTTAATTATAATTCAACCATCGGTTTCTATCACCTCCAAAAAAATCCACTAATATTGTTGCATGGATACATCCACATTCTATTTATAAATTAAAATATCTAACTAACACTCTTCAAAATATAAAACAATAAGATTCAACACCAAACAATTAAGTAAATTTTTTAGGTATGCTACCATTATATTGAGCGGCTTTGTAATCTTTTCTTTTTTTTAAAAAAATCTTGGTCCCATTATGTGTTCAGGTGTACTTACCTTATATACAATGCTTATATGTTATATTGATATGTGCTTAGAATATCTTGATTGTATTGGTGATGCATACTAGTGTTTGTTGTCCTTGTTTGTGAATGCATCTAGAGATTGTTCTTATTACATGTTATTCAATCTAGCACGTCCTATGTAAAATATGTACATTAACATGAACATATAGTATGATGTGATGAATTAGAGCGTAAAGAGAGTTGTTACATACATCTTGATTCATTTATTGACATTTAGCTCGATGATTATAGAGCTTCTTAATTTTTTTTGATAGGTAGATAAATATTATCCAAATTAAAAATGATGTACAATCTTGATTGGGCATACCCAATCTAGTTCCTAATTTGAACAGATAGTCAGACCAAAGGTTAGATTGAGTAGCTTCAGTGGTCTGTAGCTCTGTTTGTATCACATACAAAAGTTTGAGCTATCCAACCTTAATTTGCTCAGGAGATACTCAAAGTGTATTTGCCTTCGAACTCCAAAGTCGCATTTGGCACCGGGCTGTGATGGATGACCAGTAGCCCTAGGTTGCACGGTTGCCTCTCGCTCCACTGGGGGATCAACGGAGGTAGCTCCCTTGCACCACAACTGCATCTCATCCCCATGACAAAATGAGCGCCAGACCTCGGTATATGAAAGCATCCTAGGTCGGGTGTTTGCCTCTTGCTCCATCCACCCTTGGAGGTAGCTCATTTACTACCCTGTTGTAGCAACACGATCATGACTTTGGTCAAGATTGTTTGATTCTTCCTTGGAGGTTGCATACTTGGCTTACTGTCCTACCACTCCTTTCGATAGCTTGATGCAAGCCTGTAGGTGCACTTTAGGCTGTCGATGTGTTGGCTCGACAAGATGAAGCCTGGAGTACCTAGGGTCCTCATAGCAGCCTTGGCTTCTTCTCTTGCTACACTACACCTATGACCTCCCCCATGGCCTTGGATTAGATCCTTGGAAGCTCTGCCCTGCTTATCTCCATTGGGGGCCTCCATACAAGTTGGTTTTTTTGTTGCTAGTTCCTTTCAAATTGGACTTACAAGTTTGGATTCAAACTTTGAAGCCCATCCCAGCAACCTCTGCCTTCTCTGGTTTCAGCCCAGTCTATGTGACCAACATGTGCCTACCAACTCAGATTTGAATTTCAAATTTGAAATCCATACTTTACCGCCATTTGTCATCCCTACTTCCTGTACTGGACAACACAAATTTGAATCCCCAATTTCTACTGCCATCCACGTGCATCGCACGTGTGTTCCTTCCACCTGCTAGAGAGGAGCTCGAGGCTTGTCATCACTCGCCTTGGCAACTCCTTTCTTTAGCTGCCGCCTCCACCAACCAAAAACAAGTGCGAGGTTACAATCCCTAGCCTTGGAAACTCATGCTCCTTTAGAATAGAGTAGTGTGCTCCGCTTAGAATAGAGTATCCTGCTCCGCTTCCATCCTAAGTCCAACTTCCTCCTTCACCTGCAGTATCCAAGTGAGGCATGCACCCCATGCTCCATTCTCTGCTAAGGCTGTGCGCCTTGAGTTGCCCAGCAAGAGGGGTGCTTCTGCTACCTCCCAGCCTTCCCACATTGGTCCTCTTTTGGCTGCTAACCCCAGCAGAGTGGTGAAAATTTGCTCTGTTTGGAACAGAGGAACTCAAAGCTAACCTCTATTCTGGTCGGTCAGTTGGCATGCCGCAGCCTCCTGTGCTTCTTTTCTGTCGGTTTTGTTAGCCAGGGGCTGTGTGTTTAGTGAGCTTTTCAGCTGATCTTTGCTTCACACTTCTAATTTGCAGTGGCTTGGTGAGGGAGAGTGTCACCGTCCTAGCAACAACCACAAGGGGAAGGCTAAAGGAGCTTCACTTGCTCTTCTGTTTGGTTAGTAACGTCGCCCCCTTCCAGCCTTGAATCCCTTCCGCCTTCCAAGCAGTAGCCATGGCATCGGTTCTAAGCAGTAACCAATGACACCGTTTATCCCCACAAGCCAAACGGAAGCTTTTTGTCTAGTAGGTTAACAATAGCCTTCACCCTTGAGAACCCTTCATCACTGTCGCCCAACGGCAGTTGCCTGTTTGTCCAGCAGCTGTGTTGTCCCTCCACTCGATGTGCCAGCAAGCACAAGCATAGCTATCCTCTAGAAAAACCCCCACAACACCACAGGGAGTCCAGTGAATGTTAGCCTCTAGTTGAGCCTGCCCTAGGGGTGGGGATACCACTTCGGCTTCTTCAGCTGCAAGAAGAGCCAACTGTATCCTTTCCCATCACTTTCCTACCTAGTGAGAAGGGAGAGCTTCTCTCTAAATGGGAAGAGCTGACTACTCACTGAGAGCTTATAGAGCTTCTTACTTGCAATCATGATAGGGCCCATGATCTTTTGGGTTGCTAATGCTTAACAAGGAATTACATAACTTCAAATATATCACAGGTTGGATGATGGTTAGGTTATTGATGCCTAACAAAAGATTATGTTATTTAGGGATATTACAAGGCCTGTGATAATTATGGTCGTTGCCTAAGTAGCGATCACACTTAGAGATATCAGTGCATGAGGGGTTATGATATTTACTAATAGGCAAATTGTGACCAATCTAATACTCATCCCTTGATTAGCCCAAGGGGAGTTATTAGGCACACTACTGTAATTGTAATTGTTGCTCTAAGACATTAAATTATTGGGATTAATGTTTTGTATGATGCTTTTAATTTTCCTCTATTTTTTGTGCATTTACTAGTTTATACTTTGTATCATAGTTTACAATTTTGTTCCATGCTGATAACATAGACTAGACATGTTATTTCCACCAACCGACTATTGTGTAGAACTCTTAAAAATCACAAAAAGCTATAGATGATAACACAAGGCTTCACAAGACAGTGGCGATTAATGCAAACTTCATGTGTGGCTTCTGCAATGATGGAGATGTGGTGTGAGAACTTCCCTAGGCTTCTGTGATATCTGTAACAAATGGGAACATGATGCGACAAGAACTAGGTGATGTGATGAATCAATATTGCCCCTTCTTTTCTTTCTTCTCCAATCTTCTTCCTCTTCTACACCACTCCTATTGCTTCCTCCTCCCTTATTCCTTCTTTCTCCTTATTGATGCCTTCGATACCATGTGTCAACATTGTCGGCATGACACCAACAATCTCATTTCAACTGGAATGTGATATCAAACTTTACTTTGTATTCATGAGAGAGCTTATTTGATCCTTTCATATGTTCATTGTGTCATCATAATTTTGTTGCCAATGATGATGAATGAGAACATGTTGCTACATTGTGTAGCATCAGCATGATATGATTCAGTAACTGAGAAGGTGTTATTTGTAAGGAGAAGCTCACTCATGATTTGAAATCTTGTACTGTGTCGGGTGGTTTGGCACCCCTTAGAATAATCAGGTGATCTACTATAGTTTGATCAGGAGTATTAGAATAATCAGGTTCTTAATTGGTTTAATTCTTTGTTAGGTGCATTGAGTTTAAGGTATGTGTTGAGTCCTGTAAATACCATATAACAGTTCTCTCACAACTTTATATACAATATTATTCCCCTAATCTGTAAGGATACTATTAGATAGTTGTTCTATGATATGGTTTTAATTTTCTCCTTGCCAGTATGCAAGTGTATTGTTTATTGGCATTTTTCTTAGTACAGTTGTTTCTCTTAATTCCTTCACGCTTAGCCTTTAAAAGCTGTAGGCTCTTCTGACTAACTTAACATTTCTGCAGGGGTTGGAGTGGGTTTCATCTCTGCTCTTATATCCTTTTGATCAGCTTGCCATCTGGTTTCATTAAAGATTTTGGTTATATTTTTCTATTATACTACATTTTTGTTTGTTTCATTTTTGATTTTTAAGCAAGTCTTGCAAACCTTCTAGTGTTTCAGCATTATGTTTGCATATGTTTGTTCTTTAATTCTAATTACTTACCTAAAGGAATTAGGGTATTTTTTGCTCTTGCTAGAAGTCGTCAACTACAGATTTGCAGAACAATAGTTCTCAACAAACTTGGAGTAGTTTAAATAGTTTTTTACCAGTTCAAAAGTTTAGTTCAGTTGGTTGAAATATATTTAGGCGGAGTCTAGACTTGCTCATGTTTGGCCTGTATTTAATTTTGTACTTCCCTGTTTGTCTAGTTTACTTGTATTAGTTTGATTCTGTTACAGGGTAGATTAGTGGTATTTCTGGAGGAAATTTCTTCTTTCTATTTGTACTAAAACTTACAATTAGGTCCCTAGTATTATGTGATGCTATATTTTTAAGACTCTACTCAGTGCTCTACCTTAAGTTGCTACAAATATATAAAGAAATATAATTTCTTATAGATATACGCAACTCTTGAATTCCTTGACAAGTTGGCTAGCAAATCTACTAGTTGATCAATGGAATTGATGAATGAGTTGAAAATTCTATTGGATTGCACTTTCCATTTGATGAAGTGACATATGGAACATTGAATTAGATGCTGTCATGACAGCTTGATTGCCATAGTACATATGGTGTGTTTCTAGAGCCATATCCCTATACTCCGTCAAACTTCTTAATAGTTGGTAGACCATTTCTCTAAGTGGGGAAAACCCAATATGAAATACAACTGAGAAATAGACCAAAGATTTCGTGTAGAAAAGTATAATACATGATTTAGTATCCCTAGTGTTGGTGACGGACAATACAACCAAATTCAGCAGCTTTAAAACAGGAATTACTGTTATGAATACGAAATTGAGTTGAAATTTACCTTACCTGTTCATCCCTAGATTAATAGACAGACTGATGTCACCAATCAAATCTTGCTTAAGGACTTGAAGAAAAGGGTGGAGGACTTTGGTAGTAGTTGGATACGAGAGGTATCTAGGGTAATGTTGTTCTACCAACCTCCTTGAATTCCTCACTGGGAGTCCCTCTTCATTCTGGTGTTCAAATTGGAAATGGTCATACCAACTCAGGTGAGAACATTGGGATATAGGATTGTCAATTTCATGAGTAGGTGAACTAGAATTTGAGAGTGAATCTGGACCTACTATAGTCAATCTGAAACCTCACATGGGGATGTATAATATGGTACAAATAGGTAGTGACCTAGCCTAAAACCAAGGAGTCAAGAAGAGAAGGCTAAAGATGGGGAGAGGAAGCTAAGGCAAGCAATCCAATGGATCAAGCGAAGATGGCACCAAGCTAGGAAGGTCTCTGCACAAGATAGCCAAAAATGTAAAACCGGGAGCATACAAGGTTACCACAATGGAGGGAACAAAGATCCTTAGTGTTGGTGCAATTATGCTCTAAGTGGTTGGGCCCAATCTTGAGTTTTGATGTTTGTGCAAAGGGTTTAAGTTAGATCTTGCATGTTGTATTTGATATGGGTGTTTAAGATATGTAGGGACTTGGCAGCATAGCTTAAAGAGCTCGTGATTCGACAATGTCGTGTGTTGATGATGACTTGGCTTGATCAAAGCAACACACTCAATAGCTTGGAGGTCCGTTGGAAATTGGAGAAGGTTGCATGAGGTAACCGAGGGACCATAGGATGAGAAATATTCAGGTGGTATGGAGTAGTTCGTGGAGCATGATTTGACGCAGTTAAGTTGGTGACTCAATGGCTCGAGGCCTATTAGAGGAAGAAGGATGGAATGAACATTTAGGAGACTACAAGACAAGGAACATCTTGGTGCAACGTTGATGACAGCTGGAAGAAGATGCACTACTAAATGAAGCGTGAAGGATGATACGTGAAATGAGTCGAGAGTGTGGTGCATCTAAAGTAACCCGAAGAGAGATGACGTTGGTGGCGAAGTTAAACTACTGTTGATAAGCTCTAGTATGTGAGCTATGAGAGTTGAGAGACTTGTAGTCTTGGAAGAGGGTAGTCTTTAACCTAGGCAAGACTTGATCATTAGGATGATTAAAGTTGAAATTCTAGTCAAATGGAGCTAAGTCCAGTCGATTAGTGAGCGAGTCGACTAAAGAGGCGACTTAGGGTGATTAGAGTTTCAATCTTCAACCTAGGTAATGTTGGGACTGAATGTGATGGATGAGCTAGAGGAGGTGAATGACGATCGTACTTGCAATTGAATTCTAATCCTCCTTTGCTAAAAGCTTAGCAAGGTCACATAAGATTAGCGCTAAAGGGCAATTCGGTACATAAAACTCCCACCAATGCGGAGTTTAATACGTAATTTTACCCTGCTTTGTAAGAGGTTGTTTCCGAGACTCGAACCTGCAACTTTACACGATAATAACTTTATTGTTGCACCAGGTCACATAAGATTAGTGTTATGGAATAAAAATAAATATAAAGAAACTTGCATACCAATAGGTATCCTTCTTTTGCGACAAGCTTAGTAAGGTCACATAAGATTAGCATAGCGGAATAAAAATAAACATAAATAAACTTTCATACCAATCTATAACAAGGAGGTTTAATGTTGTTCAGAACCCTTCTTCCTATTCCACAACCAATGACTTGGTGACCCACTCTCGAAAAGCTCACTATCTTTCTCCTTCACGAATAACCTCCAGAAATGGAGAAACCTCTTACAACGTACAAGTATATAATGAGATTAAGAGGAAGGCTAAGGATTACAAGATGAGGCCTATAGGATATAATAAATCACTATTTCGTCAACCATGAGCTGTCCACCTTACTCCCCTATATAACCTTCATCCCTCTTCAACCTTCACTTGTTCAATTTATCTGTTGCATATCAATTGACTAGATCCACCTATTAGTCAATTGGTTCATCTGATTGCTTGAGTTCGAGTTTGGTAATGACTACTTAAATTGATTGAATTTCAACATTAGTTGATTGGGTCATTGTAGTCCTTAGGCCATCTAAATGTTATAGCACAAAATTACTTATCAACGACTCATTTCGGCTTAATTGCTACAGCATCACTCGATTGGAGTTCTTCATTAATTGATTAACCACAAATCATTCAACTATCCAATTGACTTAGCCACGAATAGAAATATTTTTGTTCATTGGCTGATCACTCTGAGTCAACTCCATAGTTATCTTAACTCTCCAATCGATTGGACTCGGTTTTAGTAGATTGGAACCGGACTATGATCTTCCTAATAATCAAGTCATAATAAAAGCTTACGTTTTGTATCTTGACTTCACCACCATAGCCATTTCACATTAAGCTTTTGGCTTATTCCACGTGCCATCCTTCACATTTTACGTATGTATTTTGCCTCCACTAGTTGTTGTTATTAGTGTTGTGCCTCAATGCTTCTCATCATGTGATCCATTGGATGTCCCATACTATTTTTCTCTTTTCTTTATGGACTATAAGCCATCGAAGTGCTAATTTGGTCTTGCTAAGTCATGCTCCACAAGCTGTTCCAACACCACTTCAGTGCTTTTCATCATGGTCTTTTGTTTGCCTCATTTAAGATTCTCAGATGTCCACTGACCTCCAAGCCACTTAACGTGCTGGCTTGGTTGTGCCAAATCATCATCAACATCACTTGACTATGTCGAGTCATGAGCTCTTGAAGCTCCATGTGTGTCTTGTAAATCCCTACACAACTCAAACACACATATCAAATATAACATGTAACACTTAATTTAAACCCTTTGCACAAATATTAAAATTTAAGGTCGAACTCAACCACTTAGGGCATGATTGCCAATAAGAGAGACTCAATTATTATGATTATCAAAGTTAAAGTTATAGTCGATTGGAGCTGAGTTTAGTTGATTGTGAGTTGACTGATAAAGAATTCTAGTCATCTGATGGAGGAGCTCTCGATCAAATAAAGTTGCGTTGCGATGCTCAAATGACCTAAGGGTTATAGTGGCCTAATTGACTAATAGTGAAATCTAAGGTAGATTCGGGATGAAGCAATCGAGGAACCAAGTGATTGATGGTGAATCTAGTCGATTGATCAATGATAGATCATTGAATAATAAGTAAAGATTGAAGAGGTTGAAGGCTATATAAAAGTTAGCAAGGTGAATTTTTGAAGGTTTACAAAATATAGATTGGGTAGATCATATTGAGCCTTTCCATTGGAATCTTTTAAGCTATTCTCTCCTCTTTGATCTTCATTGTAGTTCATGTTGTATGTTGTAAGAGGTTTCTCCACCTTCAAAGATTATCTGCGAAGGAGAAAATAGTGAGCTTTCTAGGAGTGACTCACTAACGAGTCATAGACCATGGATTATAAACAAGGATTCCAAATCACGTTACATCTTTGTGTTAGCGATTACGATATGCAATTGTCATATGCTTTTATTTCCGTTGCACTAATTATTGTGTGACCTTGCTTACCTTGTAGCAAGAGTAGTATTATTTTTTATTTGTAGGAACAATCACTATTCACCCCCTCAAGCATTCCGACCATCCATATACACCAGTCTCATCACCTAGAACATGGAACATCGTGAACCTCAAAATTATTTTTAAAGCCTTCAAAAGTTCCATACAATCAGTTTCTTTTTCGAATTGCTACATTTTCAGACCAACCGATATCAGGATATTGTGGTGAAGTACTTTCTGAATCACCACGGTTGAGCTAGCCTGAACTTAGGGACACTCAACACCTTTTCCTCAACCAGTGCTTGTGCTTGATTAATGCGAGAAGGAGCACCACAAAAAATTCTCTCCTACAAAGATTATCCCAAAAAGGCATCATTAAGAGAAATGATGTAAGAGCTCGAGTGAATACCATAAGCAGTGCTATGATAGAAAATCATATAAAGACCTCATGGTGTAGGTGCAGAAAGGTGCATGACGTATGCTTTTATGAAAGATTGACCTAAAAGAGGCACCTAAAAGAAATAACATAAAACTTCGTGTAAAGACCCTAAGAGACATCATGAAAGAAAATGACATGATTTCTATCAAAAGGCATAGAAAGGTGCATGACTTTCATCTTGATATTAATTGAAGTCCGACCATAAAGAAGCATTGTGATGACATGAGAAGTTTAATTCATGAGCTTTGAGGGGTATCACACAATAAAGTGAGATAAATCCCCCCCAAGTTGACTTGCAAATGATTACTTTACATTATAAAAACAAATGGGGCAAATCATGCATAATCAAAGGATTAGGTCTTTGCATGAGGGCCATTCAATTGACTTGTCTAGGCTCTGAGGTCAAGTGGTCAAGTCCAATGCAGCTTGAACTGCAATGGTCGTTTGACAATTCCAACACATAAACTTATGTATAAACTTCACACCTCATTCTTAAAGAAGGTCAGGGATAGGAAAACCTAGAACATAAGAAAACTTGCTCAGGTTCTTAACACGGGCCTATCTAAGAATCATCCCAATAATTGCAACCCATGAACTTAAAAATAAGATATTGACCAGAACTAACTAAGGAATCCAAAATAGTCATCAAAACCTATCTTACATAGTCAATGAACTAAGGAAACATATGTAGAAGTTCCTCCTTGTACCTAAGCTAGTACCTCCTTCTAGTGTGTTTCCCGTGATAGCTTCTCTTGCTTCTTTAGCAACGACCTATTTTGTTGGTTCCTCTCTTTAAGAAAATATTTCCTTTACTTCACTTTGAGTGTTCGAGTCCCATCAAAATGGTCCACGACATCAAGATTCTTTGAAACATCTTTTGACCCTCTCATATCTCCTAGAGAGAAGGGTCTCTGTCTTACTGTTCTGCTTGTTTGTTTCCCCTTAGCAAAAGGCATAGGTGACCTTGAAGGCATCCTTAGTTACCTTTTCGACACCATAAAACAATTAGATTCATTATACTTGGAAAGACATCATTCCTAATGAGAATCCCAACTTGGCTTCTGCTACCTAAATACACATAATAGCCATCTTGTGTTGATATAACACTTCTTGCTTCAACATGTTCCTCTTGGTGTTGACATAATAACTCGTACTATTCTGTGTTTCACCTAGTTTGATATTGATTACACATCAACCTTCTGCTACTATAACTAAGCTTTATATGCATCAGGGTATTGCATCCTCCATTGAATCCACGCTAATTTTTCAACCTCCCCAAGGAGGTTTTCCATAAATTCAAGCTTGTCACGGGAGTCAGTGAAAGCTTGCGTTGTCACAAAATTTTTTGTAAATGGATTCCCATCGCGAGAAGGTGTCATGGAATAATTCCAGTTGAGTAGGAATTACAAATAGTGCTCCTCAGTGAAAGCTTGCGTTGTCACAAAATTTTTTGTAAATGGATTCCCATCGCGAGAAGGTGTCATGGAATAATTCCAGTTGAGTAGGAATTACAAATAGTGCTCCTCCTTGTTGTTGCGCTGATGGGAGTGTCCACATCTCATTATTGTTTCCTCCTCGAAACCTAGTGTTATGTGCTTGTGGCTCCTGAGTAGTCTGAAAATTGGGGGTTGTATTTGAACCTTCCCTTGCTGATGGGTATCCAGGTGTTCCCATAGCCACATCTGGTGCCGGTCTATATGGAGATAGGGTGGTTGTGCTGGATGAATACATATGCTGGTCTTGAACTGGTGCCTTATTTTGTTCTTCAACCAGTCTTCTGAGGATGGGGTAGTCCACTCTGCTCCAGCTGCAATAATATGGTGGGAGGACTAGGAAAACTAGGAACTATTTTTTGATGCAAATGGATTATATCAGTCTTCATCATCTGAATATCGATCCCATTGTGGGGGTGAATCCTCTTCATCTTCGTATGCTACTTGGGTTGTAATGGAGGTCATATACTGAAGTGTGCCGAAAAAGTCATCTCCTTCAGTATCAAGTTCCTCTAATGAGAGATCTATGGACCGAAGTGCAGAGGCCCCTGGACTTGCAGTTCCTGCATGGTCGCTCAAAAGATTCTCCTGATCCTGCGTTGATGAACTTTGTTCCATAAGGGCACCTACTATTTGTTTTCCTTTTGCCCATTTCCTCTATAATTCTTGTAATGTAATATAATCAGGTCGTACGGGTTGAGGAGCCTCCTCCTTTGGGGCTCTTCAATATCCTTGGTTTCTTTTGGCAAGAGAACTTTTTCTATAAATTCAACATCCTTGGTTTTTGATGTTGAGCCGAAACCTCCTTGTCCTCGTTCCGATTCCGCTAGAACTTTGACTTCATAGATATCAGGAGTTATAATTTTTTCAAAAATTATTTGTACTATGGGTTGCCCCTGCAGAATTTCAACATTATTATCAGAATGATTAAAAATCATAATCATGATTTCACCTCTGTAATCAGAGTCTATAACGCTAGCTCTGACATCCAAGCCTAATTTCTAGGTAGCACTTGAGCGTGCTGTGATTCTTCCATAGGATCCGAAAGGTATCTCCATGCTAATTCCGGTGGAGATAAGTGCTCGTCCTCTTGCGTTTATATGGAAATTTTTGTCAGCTGCGAGATCGAAACCCGCAGCTCCCAAGCTTTTCCTTTCAGGAATTCTGGCTGCTGGTGATAATCTTCTCACTAGTACATACAGATATTCTGTTTGCCCGGGAGGAATTTGCATGATTTCCTCCATCTCGTCTTGGAGATTTTCATGTTCCTGTTTCAAAGAATCAACAAGACCTTTTAGTTCAAGGAATACCGCGAGAGTATGTGAGGCCCTGGGTTCTTCTTCCTTGCTTTGGACTTCCTCATGCCGTTGATTGAAGTGAGGTGGTCTTGAAGTATGTGTAGCAATATAATTTTGGAAGCTTAGAGCTATGCTTCCATTTAATAAGCTTCTTGAATTTACTTCAGTGGGTTGCATGAGGATTTCTACTTGGGTAGGCCTGATTACCCAATCGAGCCCCTGTAATGCTGTTGTTGAGTACCTTCGTTCTGGCAAGGCATGGACTCCATGACTCGTTAGGTAATCAATCACTCCTTGTATCTCGTAGGCAAATCCTACGTTTGGAGTGTTAAAGAGTCGTCCAACCATCCCCCTTGTAATTAGGAGATTTGCTTCACCATTTCTCTATTGCTCATATCCTCGTGTAATTATGGAAATCTGGATGTTCCTGTAAAAATTACCAACAATTATCATTATGTTAGGTACAACATATACTAGTTGGCTTCTGCGGGTGAGGTCAACTTCCATAGTTGCTAGTCTTGACTGGTCTCCCAGTCACCGGTTGTCTCGGAAGACGATGAGGGCCATAGTTCCTTCTGCTTGGCTGTGTAATATTTGGATGCATACTTGAAGAATACCTAGGTGTATGTATTGCATCTGACTCCTCTGCAACTGGTTGTAACTTTTTTCTTGAATGAACATTCTGTCTTGTTGGTTGCTGTTGATGCATAGAAGTGCTTCTTCCGATCTATGCATGTACACGCTATGGTGTGTATCATCCCTTCGGGAATGATAAAGGATAGAAGTTGACAAAAAATTTCAGAAATTGGAAAGTCTTACGCTTATTGAATAGAAGAGTGATTGTCAATAAGAGTGGAATTTTTTGTTTTTGTTGTGTGCTTCCTATTAGTTTGTATTCTTGAGATTCTTAACCACTCTGCACCTCTTCAAGTATGCAGGATTGGATATTGATAAGTAAGTGTAGACATTTAGACAGATGATTTTCTTTTAAAAATAATTTTCATTCTTTTGACTAGAGCAAATAAACTACTCTATTTCAATTTCCTTTTTTTTTTTCAGTCTGCACAATCTGGAAAGCTGTCTTTTTGCCCTTTTCCCTTACCTTTCGTAAGTCAGTCCTGCTCCAATCCTGCATATTCCTCTTAACTTCTTTGATTCAATTAAATATCAAAGTTGTCAACTGGTATCGTAAGTTTTTTGATGTTTTTAGGTATATGCTTGCTGAAGGGCTTGGCCTCTCTGGTATAGTTTCAATATTGTTTACTGGAATTGTAAGTATTCTTTACCTCACTACCATCCTTAAATATATTGGATATTTAATAGTTCTTTTTTGCATGCCAGGTGATGAAGCGATATACATTCTCAAATTTGTCCAGAATTTCTCAACAGCTTACTCCTTATTTCTTCCATTTACTTTCATCACTAGCAGAAACTTTTCTGTAAGGCAATTCTGTGTTATGACTTTCTGTGCTCATTGAATTCCAGGTTTATAGCATAGTTGTTGACATGCTCTCCAGATTTATATACATGGGTTTTGATATCACAATGGAACAACATAGCTGGTCGCATGTTGGATTCATCTTCTTTTCTATTGTATCCTTTTAATTGTTATCGATTTGTTATATACTTCTCTTTCATGAACTTTGGGCACTCTTTGACTTCTCACTTGTTGAATGAATCAGCTATTCATTGGAGTTGCAAGGTACTGGTACTAACATATTTTATTGAGATTATTCCACCATTAAATGCTTTTAGTTCACATTATGCCCTTCAAACTCATATGTGCTCTTCCAATTGCATGATGCTGACTTCTGAGGGTCAAACAAAATTTATAAATAAATGCACAAGGTGACTAAAATCATAATCAGGAGATCCAAACTAAAAAAGTATCCACTTAAGAATGTCTGTCATACGAGAAGCATTGGTTGGCCAATGGATGCAGAGTTGACAATACTAGCCCCTCGAAGTGTCGATGGCTAAGTGTTGGTATCCAACTTGTACCAGGAAGGTAGATAAAACTAATCCAATAGAGATGAAAATGCTAAGAGATAAATTTGTGAGGAATTAGAACAACTAGGTGTAAATCTGATAGAGATAAAATGATATAAAAGAAATTGAGAGGGTATGTACATGTTTAAATGTGACTTGTAGATTCTATGATTGGACAAGTTGAGTTGGCAAGAGTGGAAGATAAAAAGGATACAGGAAGACTAAGGAAAACTTTAGTTTGATCTAAATATTTCTTATGTCAAATAATTGGGTAGAGATGCTAAATTGAGGGATTGGGATTAGATTCTGTAGCTGGCCACTAAAAATCAAGACAAACATGGAGATGATGTGTTTGCTTTTGCTTATAAACTTAAGACAATTTGTTTGGTCGTTCTAGTTTTGTATGAGTTTCTGATGAGTCAATTTATAATGGTTTATTACCTTTTTATTTTGAAGGGCGGTACATGTCTTCTCTTGTTCTTATTTGATCAACATGGCACGGCCAGTAGATTCTCAAATACCTGTGAGACATCAAAAGGCACTTTGGTATAGTGGTACGTTGGCAGTCTCTTATATTCACATATTATACATTTGGATTAATTTTCAACTATTAGTGAACTTACATAAGCAGGGCTTAGAGGGGCTATGGCTTTTGCACTTGCCCTTCAATCGGTACATGATCTTCCTGATGGACATGGCAAGATTATTTTAACTGCTACTACATCCATAATTGTTATAACAGTAAGTTCTTACTCTGGAATATGATATAGCGCTAAAGAATATGTATTTGATGCAATATCAGACAATTTTATCGCTAGATATGGATAGTGAGGGTTTTGTTGTGTTTTAGTAGTTCCTTTTATAAGCCATACCAACGATAATGTCAAATCATTATTTGGTAAGAAGGTTGGGAGTTGTGGGTATAAAAATTCTTATTTGCCATGTAAGCCAGTTCCTATGTTAGTAGAATTAATAATGGACAAAGTAATTAGACTTAGTTACTTTATAATGGGTCTAAAATATCTTATAGATCAGTTTACAAATAACCAAGTTTGACTATTTATATGTAATGTTTACATCAACAATAAAGATTAACCTCAAAATTGTTCTCTTGGCTCTATCTTCTCTTCTTCATGCTCATGAAAAGCATAATGTTCTCTTTTTCTCTCTTAAAAGTCATGTTTCCAGCACTATGGTTTTTGATATCATTGACAACCAAAGTCTTGATGGAGCATTTATTAGAAAATATGAGGACTAGCAAGAGTGAAATCTTGCAATAGGGAAGGAATTAAATATTAAACTCAACCACCTCCTTGACCTACCAACCTTACAGATTTGAGATGACCAATCACACCAAAGGAAGTTGCACATTAAGAGGGCGGTAGACTAGCTTGTTCATGGGAGATAAAGGGATAGGGAGACAAGTCCAGGGTGGGGGTGAGTCCTTTGATGGCACACATGACGTGAAAAATAGAGGGGTTGGTTGTTGGAGTGTATGGAGTTGTCTTTTTATATAGGAAGAGAAACATGTAGCGGTGGAAGTGGTTGGGCTTGTGGGTAGTGCATTATTATTATTATTATTATGATTTTGATGGGAGGTTTCACTATGGGCTTAGGTTATCTTGGATTCTCAATACTGTTGTCACTGCATCACCAAGGGAAAACGAATCTATCATTGCTTCAAATATGATTTGAGGCCTTAGAATAGTCAACATAAGAGAGCACTCATCTTAAGGTGGCTCTCTACTTGGATGCTTCTCAACAATTATCCGCTCTACACTTAGCTACCTAACATTTATCATGGGCATAATGACTGGTATACCAAAGGTGTAAGGCTTTCACGGAGGATGTGGACCAAATTGTCTCCACAATGTTCTTAACCTTTTTAATCAGCTGAATTCCATTTGTGATTTCTCCCTGCCATGAGTTTGACCTGTTGGTCCTTGCATTTTCTCATGAATGCTTATTACATTCTCTGGAGGAACGCTTTGCCCATTGTCAGCTTCAATTCCTTGCTGTTAGGAATACTAAACAGTCAAAACCACATACGAGGATAACGAGCATTTGTAGAAAGAAGAGAACATGAGAACATTGGTCTTCCTAGAAGGATATGAAGGGGGGGGGGGGGGGGGGGGGGGGGGGGGGGGGGGGGGGGGGGGGGGGGGGGGGGGGGGGGGGGGGGGGGGGGGGGGGGGTGGAGGAGTTATAGTAAACATTATTCAAAGTATATTTATATTAAATATTATTATTTATTATCTTTGTTTTTGTTTGTTGATTTGGCAATTAACCATGTAATAGGGAGACTGCCAATTGTAATTGAGTTAAAAACTTTATTCATCAATTTAACATTTTGGCCTAGAATTGTTCAAGTCGTAGATGCATCTCATATTATAGCCTATTGCTATGGTTTCCTGGGCTTGCAGATGTGACTTCATTCCAGGATGAAAATTGCTTCTTTACCTTAATACCAATTGTTCAGGTGCTCCTAATAGGAGGATCAACAGGAAAGATGCTTGAATCGTTGAAAGTTGTTGGTGATAGCCACAGTGATTTATGTGAAGTAAGTCTCAAAAACTGCATGACTTGGTTATTATGCATTAATTCATGTAATTTTTCCTACCTGAGAATTTGTCGCAATTTTAAGATTCGTACAATATTTTTGACTATTCTTGTTTTTGTCAAATTTACTCCTATCATGAAAACCTAATTCATAATTCTTGACATCAAGGATAACTTTGAGGCGAGCAATAACTTCCTTGGAGAATCATATGATGTGGAAACCTCTCCTGGGCACAGGATCAGGATGAAACTCAAGGAGTTCCAAAGGTGCAAAAATAGGATCTATTTGTTAGTTGTTTCTCAAACTATCTTAACTTTTTTATTAGACCGTCACAGCAGTGATTATCAATGTTTCTTTTTTTATTCTCTGTAGTTCTGCCTCATTCACTGCGTTGGATAGGAATTATCTGTCTCCTTTCTTCAAATCTCAGAACGAGATACCTGGTAAGAAAGGATAATTTCGATCAATTCATTCTGTTGCAAACCAATTGGAGCATATAAAAGGGAAAATCTTGTTGAATTACCATTCGTTGCCTCGCTTTTCTGAAAGAGAGACTGATTTTGTTTGATGCATGTGAGAAGTCGGTCCTGAAACTTCAAGATCAGCATTCCAACTATGTCAATAAACCATACAAATTTTATTTGGGGAAAACAGCAATCGCCTTATTCGAAACATCATGGATAGGAGGAACCTACTGTGGCCATATATATATATTTGTTTTAATAATCACATGACTTTGATGTACCTTTTAGCAATTAATTGTATGCATACTTCCATTAAGCCTTAGATTTTTTTTTTCTTCAAAAGTGATACATGGAACAATAGGTAGCAGACCAGAATTCTTGCAGTTTTATTTTATTTTATTTTTTAAAAAAATTCCAATACTGTGACAAGTTGTTTTTCGCTCAGAGTTTCTCTTTCTGCGGTATTGTTGTCATTTTTCTATGGTATGAAGCCATTTGATGTTCAATTCACATTCACGTCTCCAGTGCAACAGTGGAGTGTATTCCAATTCCACCAACTTTCTAACGCTGTTCTGAATCGTCCTCGATCAGTAGGGCTCTTGTTTCTCTTAAATATTTTTTGCACATTACATTTTTAAATACATATTGGTTTAGTCCATTACCATGCAATTAACGATTTTGATAAGACTAATATTTTAAAATAATAATTTGTTTGAAAGATGAGAGTTAACAAAGCTGGACGAAGTTTTTGGTCAGCTGCCAAAATTAAAATCTGGAGGTTTTTAATTCTGATTAAAATTTTGATCTCGATTTTCTCTTGATTCAATTTAAATGGAAAGCTGCAAACTATCGTTTGTATATATGATAGCATGGCAAGCATTGTTGTTGGCCATGCAGTGCGGTAAAGCACTCCAGGATTAATAAAAGGATTAAGGTTTGAATTTCAAATGAGAAGAATATTTTAAAATTTGATTTCTAATTGTGTAAGTTGTATGTTAAATATTTAGATTATTAAAAAAAATTTTGGTCAAATGACCATGAATGCTGACAATAAGTTTGCAACTAATGTTACAAAAGGTACAATTGTTTTCAAATAAACTGAAGTGCGGAAGTATACTTGCATCCATAATAATTTTTACCTTCTGGAGTCGTACGGTTTGGTCTTTTGGATCAATATGATTCTTCTAAGAGTTCCCTTTATTGTTCTCTCAGACATTCTCCGACAATGGGATGTTGAAAAGAATAGGGGATGGTTCAAAATCGGATCGTAATCCCTTATTTATAGGAAACCCTATTAGGAATATCCGATTGGTATTTTTTTATATTTTAGTCTATCATTAAAATAGAGATTATCCCTTAGGTCTCTACATACCGTATTAGATATCTTAAAATTCAAATATCTAAAATCTCAATTGATCATCTTTAATTGGGTTTACAACCCACAATACATAATTATTGCACATATAAGTCCAACATTGGATTAATGATCCAACAATCTCCCACTAGGATAATACATATAACTTTATAATTATGTTTTGCAAAAATAATATTATGAGCTCAAATTTATTGTCATTATCAAAAATATATCTATCACCAATCCGATAACAAAGGAATAAAGCGACATATGTTACGCCTATCGTAACTCAACCCTTGATGATCACATACATAGACACAATTGAATGGCATGGATTATGATATGAATATGTAGTAAGGAAATCCCATGTAATGTGATAATAATATGTCTATTTTCTACTGGCCACTTTAAACTTTAGTGAGATCGAATCATAAATCAAAGTCAGTGTGTAAAGTAACTAAATAAATTTATTTATGTAGAAATTAACCTCAAAAACAATTAATTGAAGTAACCAAAGTTTGCCAACTCAATATTACAAACTTCCACTAAATTGAACATCATCAAAGGACATGACACCCATACGAGCAGTGTGCTCATGAAACCCCTTGGGTAGCACTCCTTTAGTAAGCAGATATGCAATCATGGTTTATTTCGAAATGCTTTATGATCACTGTCCATTTTGAACTCTTTCTTTTATAATTAGGAATTTAATGTCTATATACTTTGACTTCGTCGACTCCTATTATTGTTGGAATATAGAAATGATGATTTATTATCATAAAATAAGTGTATCAATTCCATCTATTATGTGCAACCCCGTGACAAACTTTTGCAATCATATTCCATGATTGAATGTCTCAAAATTGTAGGATCGAAATATGCGATAGAGGAGGAGGGGTGACTATTGCGCTTTTGAAAATTGAAAACTTTTTTTCTTTTAACAAACACAAATAGAGATGTAGTGGAAAAACAAATACAAAAGGACTCAGTCAGTTACTTGGTTTACAATTTGATGACTATTACTCCAAAGCCCACGATCCCTTGGATCGTTTCGATTAACCAATCCACTAAATTTCTCCTCTTTGAAAACTTTTGGAGGAAAACTCATACAAGAATGAGGAGTGTAATAACAAGCTATATCTCCTTTTAAAGTAAGTGCAAAAAATGAAAATATTGATAATGCAATAAGTTGGATGTAGTCACAAATTGTTGGAGAGCCTCTTGGCAAAGTAGTAGCATCACTTGCATGAATGAAGCAATAGGAGAGAAGAGTAGATGCTTGAGAATTGATGTAGAGTCTTGGATCTTGAGGTTTCTTTTATAGGCTTCATCCGATCAACTGAACCTCGTTAACTGAACCTTCTAAATGATCAAACCTTCTCTTTCCTTGAGTGCTCCAATCTGATCTGATCGATTTAGCAAAATCTGCTTGTTTGATCGACTGATCCACTTGATTAATTGATTGATCCTCAAAATTTCCTTTGTTGATCGATTCGATCTCATCCGATCCACACTTTTTAAAGTTGTTCGGTCAACTAATCCTCTTGATCAGTCAACTGAATATGTGTTTCCTTCTATGTTGAATACGATTCTGCATTATGCCATTCTTCTTGGATTGGTTGATTGAACCACTAGATTCGATTGACTGAACTCTTTAATTTTGGAGAACTTTATTTTTCTGCAAAGTTAACACAATAGAAGTTTTGCCAAATAGAGTTAGAAATATATAGATATATGCATGAAATCATTTAATAGTTTAAGACTGTCTGATCTCGATTTAGAAACCTCCGTTGGTTCCTTCAGTCGGATCAACGCCTAAGGTTGTCCCAACTAGGAGTTCACTCCTTCAAGGCTTTTCATTATCTAAGGTTCACTCCGTTAGAATTTTTATTTGTTTAGAGTTTATTCCTCTAAGACTTCTTTGTTAGGATGTATACTATAAGCCTAGCTTTTGTATGAACATCTATTTTGAAATAAGAATCACTTTGGTCAAATGTTTGCATTTTATATTTTTTATATATGTTAATGCAGTTATCCAATTAATTTATATTGTAGATAACATGGTGTGTGGTATCACACAGAAGATCATGTTATCAGTTCCTTATAAATTATAAATAGTAGCTCACAACCAAAATGGATTGGGACAAACCATTGGAATGGTTGTAGTGTAATTGGTATTAGTTTATCTTGACTATAAAATTACACTAGTACACTATGTGTGTATTGAGCAGTACCGTTTAAGGTTGTTCGATTTATACTGATTATATAAAAGAACAAGACCTCTATTATTATGGATGTGCGTTCTCTTAATTCTAATATAATAACAAGCATATATACTTAGTATTTATTTCTTTAACTTGTCAATGAGTGAGATTTATTCGTTAAATCAATAAGCCCGATGAGTTGGGAGATAGTGTTGTTTATATGGTGTGTTGTTGATTATAGAAGAAATTTGTGTCCTAATTATTTAGGCTGATGATGTCCCCTTGAGGAGCTCATAAAGATTATCATGTAAACCTTGCAGGTAGACTTAGTCCGGCATGATAATAAAGTTGAGTGGTACTACTCTTGGAATTAAAAGTTAATTAATTGAGTTGTCAGTAACTCGTTTAATTAATGGACATACGATATCTTAAACACAGGGAGATTAACTTTACTCATGATAAGAAGGAGCCCATATTGTAATATGAGATTGGTGCGATAGTTCAATAATAACTCTTTAGTGAAATAAGTTATTATTGATGGGCTTAAGCTGTGTGTTCAGGCCGAACACGGAAAGTCCAAGCCCAGCAGGAGGCCTAAATCAATTCCTCCTCTAGGTCTCTGTTGTAGCCTCTATATATAGCCTCGCATCCACCCAAAACCTATTCGATTTTTTTTCTCTTGAGGGAGCCAACGCCACCTAAAGCAAGAGGAGGTGGCACCCCCCTTTCCCTAACCCTAAACTATCTCACAACCCTCTTGTGGGCGGTGGTTTGGATCCAAGGAAGAGGAGGTGGCGGTGCAACCCTAGCTCTCAAAGGGGTGGTCGGCGTTCCTAATCCTCTCTTGGTGTGGCCGGTGGTTTGGAAGCAAGAGGAGGAAGCCTTTACCTTGGTGTAGCCAGCTTGGAACCAAGGAAGAGGAGGCCGGCAGTTAGGCTTAGAGGGAAGAGAAGTGGATGTTTATTCTCTTGGGAGATCGTCGCCCACACGACGTCCAAGAAGAGGAGAGGAATACAACAAAAGCTCCGGAGGTTTTCGGCTACAAAGGAAAGGTATAACTAATTTAATAATTCTGCTGCGTAATTAGTTTTCTTTGTATGGATCCTGAATACCAACACAAGAGGCCAGCGATCTTATGGTTCGATCAAGGTGTGTTTTGATCGATCAAGAACTTGCTTGATCGATCAAGCACATGTCTGATCGATCATGTGGGTTGCTTAGAAAGGTTCTGTCCCTGTATAAGTTTTTTATCTAGAAGAAATTGAATAGGATGGAATTCCAGCGCCTTCATTCTTACTATCTAAAATTCACTTCCTTATGATTTTCCTCTTGCTTGGAGTTCACTCCTCCAAGACTTCTTACTATCTAAGATTCACTCTCTTAGGATTTTTTTTCTTTTGCTAAGCATCCGGTCACCCTTAATTTGCTTAGACTTTTTTCTTTTGTAGTCATCCAGTCAACCTTGACCTAACTGAACTTTTTCTTTTACTAGACATTTGGTCAACCTTGATCTGACTAGACTTCTCTCTTGACTAGGTTAATCTTGACCATACTCTATTAAACATATTGTTAAACAAACATCAAACCCTAGAGGTTGTGTAACACCCATATTAATTTTGTTACAATTTTTAGGATTTTTAATTAGATTTAAAATTTCAATAAAGGTCCTTTAGTTAAATGATAGAAGGGAGTTGATAAAATAGAAGGGAAAATTCGTCTTTGCAAAGACGAATTAAACAAAATTAGTTTGGGTCAAATCAGAGACCGTTTGGTTAGTGAACCAAACGAACCAAGATTGAATCAAACTGAACCAAGTTGGTTTGGTTCATACTGGAAGAAATTTTGATAAAATAAAATAGGTGAAAAGATTCGTCTTGCAAAGACAAATCTAACAAAATTAGTTTGGGTCAATTCGGAAGTCGTTTGATGGCCGAACCAAGCGAACCAAAATTTAATCTGGTTCGATTTAAGAAATTAGACCCGGTTTAATCGAAAATTCTTAATCTCGAATTTATAAGGTTACTGTGCACTCCTCGATAAACCGCCGCGTTCTGCCCACGAGACCCCGCCCGCGAGACCCGTCCACGCGACCGTGCCCGGCCCGCCGCCGCCCGCGTCCGCTGGCGGAAAACTCGGAACGGAAGGGGGCTATAAGAAGGGAAACCCTAGCCACGATCCGGTTGTTTGTCGCCGCACAACCCTAACGCGCCGCCACCTCCTCTCTGCTCTGCCGCACCCTCACTGCCGCCGCTCTCCGTCGTCGGAGAAGGAAGGAACTGCAGAGGCCCAGTCGCTCGCCGCCCGCCACCGCTGCCGTCTCCTCTCGGCTTTGCCTTCGCTGCCGCCGGAACGCCGGAGAGGAGTTGCTTCCTCTGCTCACTACCGGCGCCTCTGCCCTCCTCTGCCAACGCCACTGCTGGTCGAGTAGGAAGAAGAGAAGGAGCCGGCCTAGCTTCCCTTTTTAGTTTTCTCGCTGTCCACCGCCTGATTACCTTGCCGAAGAAAGACTTAGTAAGGTAACATTAGCGTTAATGAAAAGATGATTAAGTGGTTAATCTCATTAATTAATTAGTTGGTCGATTAATTAATTAGTTAATTATTTAATGGTTGATTAACCTTAGTTAATGGATTAAGTTAGGTATTGGTTAATTAAAATGAGTTGATTTGGTACAGGGTTAACTCTTAAGCCGGTTAAGTCAAGTTAATTTAATAATTATGGTTAAGTCATAGTTATGATTTTTGCTAGGTCGCACAGAGAAGGCGCTAGAGCACTTCGAAGAAGACCTTCGATTTCATTAACCCTAGCGTCGAAAACCTAGTGAGTAGAGAAGATAAGGTAAGTACACCTCACCTGCAGTATAAGTTGTTTTCGTATTGTTCTTCCGCATGATTATGTAAGCTTTTCATGACATGATTTCTGTTAAACATGAATGTATTTATATGTATGCTCTTTCCATGACATGATTTATGTTAGACATGAATGTATTTATGTGTTCTTCCTCTAGTATCATTCATGTTAAAATAGGAATATACATATGTTCTTCCCATAGCATGATTTAGGATTTAAACATGAATACGTAAACTATTCTTCCTATTTCGGATGGAAGTAAAACATGATAAATGATTGAAAGGACAAAGATATTGTAAGTGAAAGTATAAGAACTTTATAATATGTAAAGAAATGTATTTTACTTTTAAGAGGCGGGTATCGGGCCAAAGGTTCGCCCACAATGAATTCCGGGCCAAAGGTTCGCCCATAAGGAAAGGAATTCCAGGCCAAAGGTCGCCTGATAAGATAAGTCCTCTGGTAGCATTCCGTGACTAGCTACCCCGAGTTCTATCAAAGATGCGCGCATTGATACTCCGCCCGGGCCCATAAGTATGTTTAAGTATGTTTACTTATTTCCAAATGTATGAATTTTCAAATATAAAGAAACTTAGAAATTTTCTATGTAATACAAGTATTTTGATGTTCAGGTAGTTTCTGCTTAAGTACATGTCTTCATAACTACAAGTTATTTCCTGTTTGATTACGAAAGAATGCATGCAATGATTTTCGTTGTTTTGTGAGATTAGGTATGTACTTACTAAGCTTTGCTTATAGTTGCATTCCTTATACTGCAGATAGAGGAAAAGAAAAGCGTTAAGTAACGGGAGGCAGCAGGAGCACTGTTCGATGTGTGTGGCGGCGGAACCGCGGAATAAATCAAAGGAATAAATAAAAACCTTGCTCATACTAATTTTATCTTTTATATCAATTGCTTCCGCATCTTAAGAGTTGGAACAGTTGGTTTATTAAAAATAGTAACTTTTGGTTATTTTCAGAATATTTTTTTAAATTTGTCTATGGGAATTTCTATTTAGGATTTAATAATGTTAAAGTAAGTAGCATCCCCGAATATGTAGGAAGGGGGGGGTGTTACAGGTTGATTGCACTAATAATAACATACTATGAACTCTTCTTCTATAGTGGAAGAGGCCACAAGAGATTGTTTCACACTCTTCCAAGCGATAGCTCCTCCAGCTAGCAGGTAGAAGTAGTCTGGTATAGATTTCATGCTATCTTAGCATCCATCAAAATCAAATTCAATATATCCAACAATCTTGAGCTGATATGACCTTCGGTAAGTGAGAATATGATCAAGAGTCCAAATATGGGTTCTCAAATCTAAACTGATTAATCCAGTTGGATTGAATTAATTGTGGATCCCTAAGGATCAAATACATTATTTGATCAGACCCAGTAAGGGTTGTGATCTAGAGGGATCTAAAACCTTGCATAAATAACTGTTTGCATTTTTTATTTTTTATTTTTTCTTTTAGAACAACCTAGGCTAGGTAAGAACTGAAAATTTGGTTAACACTTGCCCAACATAGTACCAGGGTGGAGCGAGATAATAGTACGTTAGAGAAACCTAGTTTAAGTAGTTAGGTGGGATAAGGAGTACCTTTACTTGGTCTGTTTAGCTAAGTTGAACTAGACGAAGCTACCTCGCCACATCCTAGACAGTTAGACCAAAGTTTTTCCCAAGATTAGCAAAATATAAAATTTTTTGAATCAGCTTTGTCTTAAAAAGTGGTCGTTGTTCTGATAACCAAGAAGGTCCCTATGCCTCGCCACCGCTTGGAAGCTGACTCTTGAAATGTATGTTTAGGGAGTCAAATGATTAAACTTGAATCTAATCCAAGGTTAATCAAATAATAGATAACAGTAAATTAATTCCTTAATCAAAGATAAAATTAAAAAATCATCTCACACAACTCATAGTATTAACTGTGTGATCATCTAAAAATGGGTTAGATGAATTAAGGCAAGTAAATTAAATTAATTGATTTGATTAATTTAAATTAAATTAATTAAAACTAAGTTAATTAATTAAGGAAGCATAAATTAATTTAATTATAATCAATTAAAACGTAAATGTAAATTAATTAATCATTAAAACGTAAAGTAAATTAATGAAAACTAATTAAATTAATTAATTAAATGTAAATTAATTGAAAAATAAAACGTAATTAAACAAAAATTATTTAAACAAAAACGTTAATCCTTAATTTAATTAAATTAATTAATCTTTAATTAATTCTTAATCATTAATAAATCTATAACTTAATAAATTTTACCAAATCTCTAATAAATTTAACCTTAATTAATTTTACCAAATCCCTAATAAATTTTACCTTAATTAATTTTACTAAATCTTACAAAATCTATACCTTCATAAAAATTACCAAATCTTAACCTCAACAACATTAACAAATAAAATCCTTAATTAATCAATCAATTAAACAATTAATTAATTAATTAAAATAAACTCAAAAAATTTGAATCAGACACAAAAAGCCAGGCACAACCTTTTCTAGGCACTCGGAAATTAAAATTCAGACGCTCCGAATGAAAAATCAGAAACCAGTCCACGAATTTTCCCAAGCGCCCCTGGTTTTCTGAATCCAAATGCCTGGAAAAAAATCCAGGCACTCCGCACAGCAAAAGATCTAGGTGCCCCGATTTCACTTCCAGGTGCCTGAAACCCTGTTATAAAAGAAACTGTGGCCCACGTACTTGTTGACCACACCAAAGCCTCCTCTACTTCTAAAATCCCCCATCCCACGGCACGGACAACGCGTATAGGTTGTCAGTTCTAGTTTTATTCTACGAAAATACCTAGGTAAACCTCTAAAATTACTTTAAAATTAATTAGTTTAATTTTTGATAGTAAAATCTCTTATTTTGTGCAATAAGATTAAGAAAAGGGCTAATGAGGCTAGCCCCTCTTGGACTCCTAACACTGACCCCAGGTTCCCTACTAAGGAACATAGGATTAGATTCACATCATTATCATTTATACCATTACATTCTAAGATACATAAAAAGAACATTAAATGTTAGAATATGGTATCCTAGTAATAACAACTTTGACCTAGTCGGATACTCTGATTTAGACTATGCTGGGTGCAAACTAGACCAAAAAAGTACAAGTGGAGTATGACAATTCTTGGATCCATGTCTAGTTAGCTGGTGTAGTAGAAAGTAATAATGTGTTGCATTATCTACAACTGAACCAGAGTATATAGCCATCGGTGAATATATTGCACAACTACTTTAGATGATGCACACATTAACGAATTATAATTTAAAATATCATAACACCAAGGTGTTGATTGATAATATAAGTTCCATAAATCTGACCAAAACCCCAATGCACCACTTTAGAACAAAACACAGAGGTCAAACATCACTTCATTAGAGACCATGTCGCTAAGGGAGAAATTGTACTCGATTATGTTGAGTCCAAATCTAACTTAGCAGATATATTTACTAAACCTCTACCTGAATTCGAGTTCAGTACAATTAGAAGACAATTAGGGTAATACTTGGTAGACTAAGGGAAAATATTAGATTTTCAAAAACCCATGTCTTCTAATCTACTATTACTTAGTTTTTTAAAAATATTTTAAAAGTTTATTTTTTCTTTTTGAAAAACTTACTTTTAAATTTTGAATTTCAAAAAAAATGAAAGGAATATTTCAGCCTTAGACTAAAATTCTCTCCTAGAAAGCATGAACCTATAGATCTAGGTTAAGCATCTCACAAAATACACTAGCTAACTTGATTGTGTATTGTGAAACCTAGAACGGTGTGAGATGCATAGGATTTTAGCCTAAGTTTTAGATGCTTATGTCTATGCATCGAATCAAAACTTGGGATATAAACACATATTATGAATCAAGTTAAGTGTTCCTAACATAAATTAAATGGAATGATACACTTAAACTTGATTAACTAGGTCAAACTACTATTTCTTGGTAGTTAGCTGAAAACTAAGTTGGACATATGTCCCATAGATAACTTTTTTTTATGTAACTATTTTCTATATAGATAACATGCTTGGACTCAAACCTATATGTTTATTATATCTTGATTATGTCAAAGGGGGAGAGATATAAAGATTTCAAGTTCAAATGATTTTAAAATTTTTTTGAAAAGTTCAAATGATTTCAAATTGTTATCAAGTTCATAAAGCTTTCAAAAATCAAAACATTTTCAAAAGTGCTTTTAAGGGACTTGAATGATTTTATATCAAATTGATCAAACTAAACCTTATCAAGTTCAGGGGGAGAGTATAAAATTATAAAAGAATTTTAAAAACTTATTTGTTTTCCCAAATATAAATTCAGGGGAGTCCTAAAAGCAGGGGAGATTGATAATCATGCTATATCATTCTACATGTTGCATAATTGTTATCACATACATGAATTAAATGACATTCTTTCAGAAATATTTTCTTAAGCATGAATTAAATGATATTTTTTTCAAAAATATTTTCTTAACTTGAAACTCAGGTTGCCATAATAAAAAAGGGGGAGATTGTTGGTGCAGGGAGCACTAGATGATCAAACCTTAGTTTTGATGATGGCAAGAGGTTCAAGTTAAGTGTGTGGTATTTTCTAATGTATTGATCTAAGTATGCAGGGAGCACAGGAAAGTCCTAGTTGAGACTAGGCACAGATAAGTCCTAGTGGAAATTAGGCAATGGAAAGTCCTAGTTGGAGGTTAGGCAGCAGAAGTCCTGGTCTGGAGGACTAGGCAGAAGTCTTGGCGGATCAAGTGCACCAGGTGAAAGTCTAGGCAGGTCAGGTGGACCAGATGCATAGCGGAAGTCCAGACAGATCAGGTGGACCAGATGTTTGGCGGAAAGTCTAGGAAGATCAGGTGGACCAAATATCTAGCAGCAAATCCTGGGGGCCGAGGATCGAGGCTAAGCAGAAAGTCCAACAAGTCTGGAGGACTTGTTGGCAAACAGGTAAATTCTCTCGAACGAAGTGGGTAAGGGCGCGTTCCTAGTATGGGAACAATAGGCGTCGATCTAACCCAGGATTTCACTGGAAATCTAAAGTTAAGACTATAAACAGTTACAAAACTATTTACTCCTTCCTGTTATCTTTGTTTTGTGCTAAATTATAATGTAGGAAAGGAAGGGCGGGAACTTTGATTCTGGGCGCCCTTATCTGGAATCCAGGCGACTGGAGTCCAAGCGCCCGGATTTGATCCAAGCGATTGAATGTCAGTGGAACCAGGCCAGCGAAGCAATGAGGTGGCAGAGTCTTAGTGGTCGGGACACCTCAGCTTCCAGGCACGGCGGAGTGGTTCTAGGCGCTCGGATTCGGATAAGCATTGTGGAAGTCAAAGTTCATCCGGAACCTCCACCTCAGCACACAGGTGCCCGAAAACGGATACAGGCGTTTGGAAGTGCTGAGTCAACAGCGCCGATGGTGGATCGACGGACAGCATGGAGGTGCCTAGAAAGGGTTCTAGGCACCCAGAAAGCCCTATATAAGAGCTTCAAGGGAGACCCCATAGTACACCAACTTAGAGACAACTGACAACTGTCTGCGTGCGAAGGAACACCCAGGAACGTCGTCCTAACGTCGGAGTGCTACACAAAAAGTCTGTAAATCTTCTACTTCGGTAATACTCATTTGATTCTGTACTTATTTCTAAGGATGGTAATATTTTTACCGTTCCTATATTTTGTAATCGATAAACTCTCTTTCGTAAGAGGGGAGTTTCTTAGTGGACTACCCAATGTAAACGATCAAACAATTATGGGCCTTAGAGTAACAACCTATGACTATGAACCAAGTAAAAAAATACCTTTGTCCTTGTGAATTTTTGTGTCTGTTATTTTCTGCTGCAACTTACTTTACTCTGATCGATCGAATTTATGAACGAATTTATGAAAAATGAAAATGCTACTGATAGCGCTATTCACCCCCTCTAGTGCTCTCAACGATCCTACATGGGTAAGGACACATTCCCTGGAAGGGAACAGTAGGCGTCGGTCTGACCTAGCGTTTCACTGAAAATAGAAAAGTCAAGACTAGATAGTTGATAAATTATCTATTTCATGTTTTATATGTTCTGGACTTACTTTGTTATGTAGAAAATAAGGGACCAGAACTTTAGGTTCTGAGCACCCCTATTTGGATTCAAGTGACCGTATGGTCCAGGCGCCCGGAAGGGATCTAGGCACCCAGACGTTAGCCAATCGAGCTAGCAAGGCGGATGACATGACGAGCTTGAAGTGGTCGAGACACCTTAGTCTCCAGGCGATGGAAGATGGATAAGGCGCAGCGAAGTTAAAGGTGACTCAACAACCTCCACGTCAGCATCCAGACATCCGGAAGGGATACATGGGCTCGGAGATGCCGAGTCAGCGTCGAAAGCAGATTGACGGGATGATGTGGAGGCACCTAGAAGGAGTTCCAATAGCATGGATCAAGCTATATAAGTAGCTATGAGGGAAAATCCTATGATACTCTTTCATGTTACCTTTGCGACTGTTTTGCGCATGACTGAAGCATCTAAGACATCATTGTAACATCAAAAAATTGCGCTGACAACTGCGCCCATATTTTATTTAATCTTATCGGTAAAAATATTTACTTTTGCTGTATTTTCTTGTACTTATTAAGATGGTAAAAGTTTATCGGTCCTAAATTTTATAAAGGCGAAAACTCTCTTGAAAAAGGAGTGTTAATTAGTGGATTGCCCGTCGTAAACGGTTAAGGACCATGGACCTTGGAGTAGCAGCCAGTGGCTGTGAACTGAGTAAAACAAAAGTATCATTTATATTCTTCCATTGTGAAATATATTTTACTCTGAGTTACGGAATTTTTTCAAGTTTGTAAATAAGCGACAAATGCGTTATTCACCCCTCCCTCCTCTAGCGCTCACCTCGATCCTATAATTGGTATTAGAGCGAGGGATGCTCGAAATTAGTACAACCACTAATCAAGCAAGTTTTTTCGTCGCTCTAATTTTTGATTAATTTTCTTCCGCACTACTAATCCAAGATCAAGTCTTAGGATATTTTTTTGCTTATTTTTTGTGTGCAAGTTCTTGAATGACCCATTAAGAAGGTTACAGTACTGCCAGACTTCCCTTTTCTCGGGTAAAGATTTCATGTACTAGAAGGGGAGGATAAAATACCACTTGAAAACGCAAGTGAAGATGTGGATCGTAATCCAGACTGGATTCACTCTCCCAATCAACATAGATGACATCCCGCAACCATGCGAGAAATGGGGCGCCGCTAAAAAATAAAAAATTGAGGCCAATGCCAAATCTACACAAACACTACAATGTGGTCATACCAAGGAAGAGCTCAACCGAGTTGGTCCTTTTATAAGTGCTAAGGACTTATGGGACAAACTCATTGAGTTGTACGAGGGAACCTCAGATACGAAGGTAAGTGTAACTTACTCCTTAATAGGCTCTATAACAAAGATGCAGGATGGGGAATCCATGAGTGGACTGCACACAAGGATCCAAGACCTGCTAAGTGGTCTACACGTCATAGGACAACTTCTGAAAAATAAAGATGTAATCAAGTACGCCTTAAAAGCGTTCCCACGGAATACCTTATGGGCATCAACGGTTGCATTAACATGGTATTCAGCTTGCATAAACGAGTTAGCTTGCCTTTTTGTGTGCATAGAATTTCAACTTGCATTAACATGGTATTCAGCTTGCATAATCAATGTCATACCTGTGTTGGAAGGGAAAATTATAAATTTTCAGTAATGCTTCTAGTACAGCAATGCTGAATTCTAATTTTCAGCAATGCTTCAGTGTCATACCTGCATTCCAGTAGGCCTTTAAGTGCTGAATTCCAATTGTGTGCATCTTTAAGTCCAGCAATTGCATACACCTTAGCCTTTACAATCTGATCTCTCATGTCTCTGTATTGGTCATGTATTGGGCCTTTTCCTAGAGGCTAATTTATGTAGCATTTTCTGAGAGGCTGATTTAATGAATCAAATATTAGTTATCCAAATCACAATGGAACATGGATGATGCACCTCATAATGTTCTCTTGCTACAAGGATTCTAAAACCCTATAGGATTCCTCTTATTTGGCTAGTGGGCAAAAGATAATTTTGACGGGAAATGGAAAAAAAATCCATTCCTCTATGTTTAGTTAGAGGGATCTTTTGAGGCAACAGATTTGAAAACTCAATTAATAAATGTTGACTCATTTTGCCGATGGGTTATCAAGGCAGCATTTAGTTTCTCTTCATTTCATTTTCATTTTGATAAGTCAAGCACTGTTTTCCTCCTTTTTTTCTGTAGATAAAATTTTGATAAGTCTTCATTTCCTTTGCTGATGTTGACTGCTTTTTTTTTCATTATTGATAGTTCAAGATACTAAGAAATGTACATTGTAATGTTGATATGCTTGTATACTATGATTCCAATCACAAGAAATGAATTCAAACATGAGGATTGGAATAGGATTTCTTGGGAGAGTTTTCTAGTATGGAATTCAAATTCTTTTCCTACAGGAATTTGTTCCAGAAGGTGCTGCAACTGGTTTCTGATTCTTTCTTATACACATGCTTTTCATATGCCTTTGTGATAAGTTTATATGGCTCTTAAGGGAGCAAATTACTTGCTACTTCCCACTAACCACACTACGCGGACCCCCAATATTCTTGAAAGTTGTACATTCTTGGACCTACCTATCTGTCGGCTTTTGTTTGGTTGTTGCTTTTGCTTCTGATCTTTCCATTAGCTCATCTATTTTCTAAGCTGATAATTGTCATCCATTCACATCTTGAGTTCTGATGTCTGAACTTATGTGAATGACTTGTTTCTTCTTTTTTGTGAGAATTTGTATACATGTTCCTTTTATATGCCACTATGACAATTATTGCTCCTAGTGGAGCAAATTATAGTGTGCTTCTTGCTAGTCTTTGGCAAATGATGAAATATAGGTCTTTGATATGGGAATGGGTCAGATGCTAGAAGATTAAATCTTTAATCTCCTCTTAGCGTGCTTCTTATCTGTTTTAGATTTTCTTCTTTCCACACTTATTGCTGATTGTTTACAGAATCTCTTCTTATTGCTGATTTCTTCTTTCTTATATGCATTTCATATACAGAATAGTTTGTCGGCTATGTATTTTTCTCCTCTAGTTGCTTCTTTCAATATGTGAGAAATTGTTCTACCTTATTTCTTTTGTATTAGACTAACAATAACTAATTTGTTTGTATAATTAGGTTGCTAATGGTGGCATTGGTACGGTATTGAAAATTATATTAGTGGCGATAGCAATGTTGTAGCTCAGGTAACTATCTTAATGCAATATTATACTTTCATTTATTATTTATAGTATACTCTGTTATAAAATTTGTTTAATCATTAATTATTTTTTATTGTTATATAGTCAAAATTAAAGAAGGTGAGTGTTGGAGATATCATTGTTAATGCTAAATATAAGCTGCTTCATTGGTCTATTGATGGAGTTGTTGCATGGTCGAATTGCATCTACAGATCCAAAAGCAAAAGTACATCACGTTCCTCTTGGTGGATCTTATTAGAAAGTTTCGATTGATAGAGTTTTCATGGAGATGGTGGAGCTAATTCGATCAAACGAAGAGATGTTTTTCTTGAGGATGCAATAGGAAGCGTAGTTGCTTGAGCATCAATGTTTATAGTTTTGTCTGACTGATATAGATTTGACCATATACTGTTTGTAGTAAAGATGAATTTTTGTTTGAATTATTTTATCTAACTAAATGTAGATGATTATCTCTGATATATATGCACATTGTTTAAGCTCTGATTTTATAATTGTGAATGTGACAGTATTTGATATTTTGTATGTGGTATTTGTGTGTTGGATTATAAATGTTAGAGCTTTGAGCAGGTTATATTATTTTATTTGTATTATATTTGTGTATATAGGTATATTATATTTTAAAAATATAATTATCCGCAGCGCGCGGGGCGTGCGCAGTGGAAAATTGCATCAGTAGCTCGCGAGCGCATGCTGCGAAAAGTTGCATCTGTAGCACATGGACAGTGCGCTGCGGATGCAATTTTCCACAGTGCGCGTCTGCGTGCTGCGGATGCAACTTTTCGCAGCGCGCGCCTCGCGTATTGCTGATGAATTATAAGTTTCAATAGCTTAGGGTTATGCAGCATGCGATGTGCACTGCGGATAGCTTAATTGCGCGCTGCAAAAAGCCAAATTTATTGCAGTGTTTAGTCAAAATATCTTTCATCATGAACCAAATCAAGTTGATTAAATTTTGATTCAAAATTGAATCGTTTGGTTCAATAACCAAACCACCTCCGATTTTGTTTATTTTATCTTCATAAGATGAAACCTATCATTTTGCCTTTGTCCGGTCTGATCGAACTTCATTTCTCTCAGTCTGAGAGTCCAGTTTTCAAACTCATTTTAAGTCCTTCTAAGAAACTTGTAGTGCGTGTGACCTAATAGGTTTTCGGTTATTTGGCCGTCTGAAATTAATCCTTAATTACAGATCGATCATGAGTGACACCTAGCAGTACGTCATGATCTCCAATTGATCAAAAAAATCAACAACTGATTTAAGAATAATTTCTAAACCCTTCAACAGCTATAATGGAACGTGTCTCATTCCTTTCACCGTCTTATACTTGCTTGGTTTAGGACATGATCTGTGTGTGTCAGTCCCTACTAGGCTGACTACATCACACCCAGCCCAAGCTTGCTTTCTTGTTCTGTGGATTCAAGTTACTCTTACATGTATCCAAGAGTGTCATACTCTTGACATGTAATGCTTTGGCCAAAGACTTTCAATAACAATCCTAACAAGCTGCCGCAGTATGTCGCTTTTACAAAGAGCGATGAATCCTCTACCGACTTTTCAAATACGTTCGGGCACTTCGACATATATATACCCAATCATCCTGGGTCCACACCTCTTCAGAGATGTTTGCTTAAGATGTCAAAGTATAACCCTCCATGACCAAGGTGACTTGAATACCGCAAGTCTAAGGAAACTTGCACTTAAGTTGCACTGAGATCTTCATTTTCATATGTATAGAATCATATAAAGTCTCATGGCAGGTCACTCTAATGAATTAGTTACCTTTAAATAGCATCCATATTTAACTCTCAATATTCAATGTTTCTAGCCGGTGAAACAGCTACTTGGTAAATCAAGGAGTTTAAAATTTACTAGACTCAACGGAATTGATGACGTCCGTGTTCATCAATTTATCAACTAGAGATAATTTTAATACTTTCATAATTACATATGTAGAGATGCTCACAAATTGTAATCCAATTATAAATTTCTCACACTATGAATTGTTGATTGTGCGTAGGGAATATATATGTTTTTGAGGTTTTCATTGCACATCTTTCTGTATTTCATGTCATTTTCTTACGTTTATCACATCTTTATCTATGCATTAGGCATGTTTTCTTCATTTCCTGGTTTGAAGGTTTGCTCTTACATTTATGCTTTTGTAGGGCGGAAATGGAGCGAAAGAAGGCGAAATGGAGAACTAACCGAAGACAAGGCAAGACAGGATCGTGTCTCCAAGGCACGGTCGTGTCTCAATTTCCAAGGGACCGTGCCCACCAGGACACGGCTGTGCCTCACCACCAGAATAGCATCAATCCCTGGCCGTGCCTACCAGGCACGGCCGTGCCTTCATCCAGAGAGCCAGCCTCACAGGGCCGTGCATAACAGGCACAGCCGTGTCTCCATTCCAGCATTGAGCCAAGGCCTGGCCGTGCCCACCAGGCACGGCCGTGCCTAATTTCTAGAGGAGCACTTGCTTCTGGTCGTGCCTCACAAGCACGGCCGTGCTAGATTTCCAGAGACTCAACAGGCTCTGGCCGTGCCTATTTTCCAGGGGTCAGCAGCTCATGGCCGTGCCTAGGCATGGTCGCATAGCCGTTGATTTTTAGAGACTCAACAGGCTCTGGCCGTGACTATTTTCCAGGGGGTCAGCAACACATGGTCGTGCCTACTAGGCACGACCGTGTGATAGGGCGTGCTGGCCGTGTGCCATGGGCCGTGCGGTGAGGACTTGATTTCGGGAACATATAAATACCCCTCTTATTTGCCCTAAAAAGGAGAGAGAGATCTTAAGAGTGATAGGGAGCCACCGTAATCGCCATCCGAAGTAAAAATTGACGATGCATCCATCCTTTCGGGCCTACTCCATCGCATCCATCCATCGTTGACGAGGAGATTGCAAGGCAAAGAAGAAGACATCCATTGATAAGTTTTATTTCCTTTTTCTATCTCAGATTAGGATCTAAAATGTATTTCTTTAAATCTTCTTTGCATTGTATCTCCTCCATCATGGAGTAGAAAAATTGACGATGCATCCATCCTTTCGGGCCTACTCCATCGCATCCATCCATCGTCGACGAGGAGATTGCAAGGCAAAGAAGAAGACATCCATTGATATGTTTTATTTCCTTTTTCTATCTCAGATTAGGATCTAAAATGTATTTCTTTAAATCTTCTTTGCATTGTATCTCCTCCATCATGGAGTAGAACCTTAGATTCTAGGATGTAGGAGGAATCGAGGTATATTATGGATGATTGTAACTATGGATTTGTGTTTATCATGTTCTATGATATATTTGTGCATTTGCTTTATGAATTTGTGCTTTGTGCTTATTTGATGAAATGAATGTAAATGGTATAAATCTATAAGGATGAGGGTGAGTTGTGGTTTAAGGAAATTTTAGGATCGTATGACCAGGGTGCCTTGTGACAGAAGACAAACCTTTAACCGGACTTTCCGAGGGAATTCTTAGGTTACAATGAATATTTATGAAAGATAGCTAATGGTTATTGATTGTTAGGGAGAGGTCCTTAATTGGATACCCGGTGACAGGGGGTAGGATACTAGTAGTATGCTGGAGTGCCCGGTGACAGCGGGAGAGCTATAACTAGGCTATCTAGGTCATCTCAAACTAGCAATCGTAACGTTAGAGGATTATTAATTTTATTCCGAGGAAATCAGACGAGGTCTAATTGGATATTTTAGTTAGAATCTCTATAAATGTGTAAACATTGAAGAATGGTAAGGAGTCCATAGTCAATCAAACATAATCTCGAGGAATGTGAAGTCCTAGGATCATTTTTCCAATCCTATCACTAGTTGATTTTCTTCGATTGAAGTTTAGGAGCTCGACTACACTCTCACTTTCCCCATCTCAACCCAAATTACGTGATCTCTCCACTCTTCTTGTGTTAGTTTAGTGATTGATTTCTCGGTCCCTGTGGTTCGATATCTTTTATTACTTGATGGCATTCTATATACTTGCAGAAGCCCATCAAGTTTTTGGTGTCGTTGTTGGGGATAGTGCGTAATTTTTCACTAAGCTTTTACATTAAGAGTCTTTTCACATTCATTCATTCACTTCCATATAATTCTTTCATTCTTATTCTTATACATTCTTTCAGAATTGCATAATAGAGGCCTAGCTAACTTTTCTTGACTCTGTAGGAAAGAAATTGAGAAAATGGATTACATGCCGCTGAAAAGTTACTCCTCACCAATTTCAGGAAGATCATTGGATCCTATCGTGCTTCCGCAAATCTCTGCTTTAAGTTTTGAGATAAATTCAGGCCTTATAGCAAAAATTCAAAAGGTTCAGTTTAAGGGAATTGAAGCAGAAAATCCTTACACTCACCTCATGGAGTTCCACAGATACTGTAATACAGTGAGATACGAAGGAGTTCAATCTGAGTTTATCTTGCTATTGATGTTTCCTTTCAGTCTCTGTAACTCGGCTAAGGATTGGATGTACTTATTACCACCTCAAAGCATCAAATCATGGGATCAATTAGAACGAGCATTCATAAATAAGTTCTTCCTACCAAGAAAAGTGATGATTTTGAGAAATCAGATTTTGAATTTCCAACAGATAGAAAGAGAATCTCTATGTGATGCTTGGGACAAATATAGAAATATGCTTCCGCAGTGCCCACATCATGAAATTGAGTGGGCACACCTTCTATGTGGGGCTTTTTTTTGAAAACAAGAGCATGCTAGATTCAGCCGCTAGTGGATCACTGTTGAATTAGAACAAATCAGACGCATATGAGATAATCTAATTGTGTAAAATATCAAAGATTGGGCTCTTGATAATAAGGAGGAACCTTCAGAAAATATTTTTGAAATAAAATCTTTTGGTTTTCAAGAGGAAAGGGAAGAAGAGAATGAATGCACCGGTATTCAGTGATGTTACTTCAAAAGAATCCACATCCCCAGATGATACAAATGTGTAGGGATGTATACTATAAGCCTGAGCTTTTGTAAGAACATCTGTAATTTTATTCATTCTAATGAGAATCATATGTAGTCAAATGTCTGTGTTTTAGTCAAATACAGTTGTCCATTTAATTTATACTGTAGATAACATGGTGTGTGGTGCCACACAGAAGATCATGTTATCAGTTCCTTATAAGTTATAAAGGTGCTCACAACCGTGATGGATAGGGACAAACCATTGAAACGGTTGTAGTGTAATTTGGTATTAGTTTATCTTAACTATAAAATTACACTAGTACACTTTGTGTGTATTGAGCAGGACCGATTGAGGTCATTCAATTTATACTGACTATATAATCGGACTAGACCTCAGTTATCATGGAAGTGCATACTCTTAATCCGGATATAATAACAAGCACAAATACTTAGCATATATTTCTTTGATTCATCAAAGGGTGAGATTTATCTCGTTAGATCAAAAGGCCCGATGAGTTAGGAAATAATGTTATGTATATGGTGTGTTGTTGATTATAGAAGGAAACTGTGTCCTATTAAATAGGTTGATGATGTCCCCTTGAGGAGCTCATAAAGATTATCATGTAAACCCTGCAGGTGGACTTAGTTCCGCATGATAATAAGGTTGAGTGGTACTACTCTCGGACTCAGAAGTTAATTAATTGAATTGTCAGTAATTCGATTAATTAACGGACATTCGATATCTTAAACACAGGGAGACTAATGCACTCATGGTAAGAAGGAGCCCATATTGTAATATGGGATTGGTGCGGTAGTTCGATAATAACTCTTTAGTGGTATGAGTTATTATTGATGGACTAAGGTTGTGTGTTCGGGGCGAACACGGGAAGCCTTAGCTCATCGGAAGGCCAAAACCAATTCCTCCTCGTGGTCCCTGTTGTAGCCTCTAAATGAAGCCATAATATCCACCCACTTAGTTTAATTAGAACTTGGTTCAACTAGAACATGGTTCGATTTTATTCTCTTGCTAGGGCCCACTACAACTTAAGAATAAAAAGACTTGGTTCGGTTTTATTCTTAAGGGCCGGCTACAAGAATAAGAACTTGGTTCGGTTTTTTCTTCCGCAAACAAGGAAAAGAAATTTTATTAAAAACTGACAAAATCTTATCAAGAGATTTTAATTTTAAATCTGGATAAGATAAGTTTGTCAGATTTTTTTAAAACAAATATTCTTAAAGATTTGATTGATTTATTCTATCAAAATCTATTTAAGGAATTTGTTGGAAAATTTTAAAAATTTCTGAGAAGGCTTGGCTATAAAAGAAGGGGTTTGTAAGAGGATTAAGGAAAAAAAACATAACTTATTGCCTCCTCTTGCTAGGGCCGGCGGCAACATCCAAGTGCTAGGGCCGGCTACCCCTTTTCCCCTCCTCCTCCTCTTCTCTACTTGCTAGGGCCGGCGCCCCCTTCTTCCATCTTCCCCTTGAGCTAGGGCCGGCACACAAAGAAGCAATCTCTTTGCTAGGGCCGGCGGCCAAAGAAGGAGAAGAAGAAATAGAGGAAGAAGGAGAAGAGAAGAAGAAGAAGAAGCCTTGCTCTAGGATTCGGAAGGAAAGAAAGAAAAGCTCTCGGGTGGATCACATCTTGGAGGATCGTCGCCCACACGACGTCCAAGAGGGCTAGAGGAATACAAGAGAAGACCAAGAGGTTTTTGATTTAAAACCATCATCCACACAATCCAAAGGTGAACGGTATGACTAAGTTATTCCGCTTTTATTAGTTGTAATTACCTTTGTATGGAACCTGAAAACAAACACAAGAAGCCATCGATCCGTGGGGCCGCATGGAAAGTTTCGTCCTTGTGCAAAAAATTTTTGTACAAGGAAAATCAACGAAACGATTTCCGAGCGACTCCCTTCAAGATGGGCAAACAGAAAGGGTGAACCAAGTACTGAAGGACATGTTACGAGCTTGTGTCTTGGATTTCAAAGAGACCTGGTACCGATACTTATGTTTAGCGAAATTCGCTTACAATAATAGCTATCAAGCTACCATCGGAATGACACCCTATGAAGCTTTATATGGGAGGAGATGTAGGCTCTAATCTGTTGGTACAAAGGTGGTGAGAAGAAAGAGATGGGACTCCAGATAGATTTCATTGACGACACCACCCGAGCGATACAGAATATTCGCCAAAGGATAGAGACTGCTCAGAGCCGGCAGAAGAACTATGCGGATCAGCGACATAGACCTTTAGAATTCAATGTCGGAGATTTGGTATTTCTCCGAGTATCTCCTATGAAAGGAATAATGAGATTCGGGAAGAAAGAAAAGCTAAGTCTGTGATACGTGGGACCGTACAAGATCTTGAACAGAGTTGGCAAGGTGGCTTATGAGCTCGAGCTACCTCAGGAGATGGCAGCTATTCACAACGTGTTCCATGTGTCGATGCTCAAGAAATGTATTTCCAATACGGACCAAGTGATTGAGCCGCAGGCCGTACAAATCCAGGAGGACCTAAGTTATGAAAGTAAACCCCTACGAATCCTGGATCGAGACGTCAAGAGACTAAGGAACAAGGAAGTACCCTTAGTCAATGTAATACCCGAAATTTCCTTCGATAATTTCTAGATATTGATGCATAAATGATAGATTGATTATGATAAAAAGAATGAATACTTATGTTTTAAGAATAACCTAAGATGTTAAGTTGAGTCCATGGAGGCTTTGCAAAAGAAAGAAAAGAAAAAAAAAAGAAATGTGGAGGTGCCAGGGATTGACCCTTGGACCTCCAATATGTAGCAAGCCTTAAGGAACCATAAGGGATAGTAGTTAATTCTTGTTAAAGGCATGAGGGAAATGCTTGTTAAAATGAAGGTTTATAAAGTTTCATTAAACCAAACGATGAAATACTTAGTGGGGTTAAGTCATGGGTTCATGGGTTGCGGGAGTTAATGTAACTTCCGTTCAATCTCTCTTTATAAACCCTCCTCCTCGCACAAGATGAGTTTTTCCTCCTTCGTTCTTTCTTCTCTGTTCTTCCCGAGAGATCTGGGATTTTGGAGACCTCTCCCTCAGCCAAGGAAGGAGAACGAGGCTGTTCGTTAGGGTAAAAATCTCCAGAAATCTTCGAACCAGGTAAGTTCCCTCACCTGCAGTATAATGACTACGATGATAGTTTTCTGCTGTAGATAAATCATGTTTGTTTATATGTTCTTCGTTTAAAGGATTGCTGCTGTAGATAAATCATGTTTTGTTTATATGTTCTCTTCGTTAAAGGATTACCGCGGTAGAATAAATCATGCGTTGTTTATATGTTCTTTGTTTAAAGGTTTAAAGCATGTTTAGAGTGCAAATACTAGTTACCAACGATTTGTCTTCATGATAACATAAATAAGGTAATATAAATCGTGGCATAATTAAAATAGATGTTTGTTTCTGGATATATCTGTAGCTTTTAGTCGGTTCAACAGAACTTAGGATCGTAGAACAGAAGGCCTGGTAATCGACTAGACGATCGATTACCAGAAGGTGTAATCGATTAGAGGATCGATTACACGCTTTAAAGAGAAGGAAATCGGCGACTCTTAATCGATCACCCGATCGATTAAGAGGCCGTAATCGATCGGCTGATCGATTACGAGGCTGTAATCGATCGGTTGATCGATTACCAAGCCTACTGTGGACACCGAAATGAGAAAATCGATCTTCTGATCGATTAGGCTTCTGTAATCGATCGTTTGATCGATTACAGAGGCCACTGTGCTAAAGAATCGACCCTTGAATCGATTTAAGCCTATCAATTGATCTTTCGATCGATGATAGGGATGTAAATCTCCTAATTCGGTTGGTTTAAGGTTAAATAAGCTAAATCTTATGGAGAAAGTGCAACCAAACCTAAATTAAGGTTTAAATGTGGTTAAACATAAGATGTTATGTTATACCTTATGATGAATATAATGAATGTGTATGACATGAATGTTCAGTATGAATGAAAGAAAGATGTTATGGAACATTCCTGCTATGATGGGAAAGGAAAGTATAAAAAGTATTTTACTTTGAATGAATGGCTTGTACCGGAACCTGAAAAGGAATCCAAAAAGGGAAGGGCACCCTAAGGCAGCCAAACGCCCCTAGGTCGAAGGACATCTGAGAAGACCTAGTAACCGTGTAGTCGGGATTAGCTACCTCGTACTACTTGGTATGTATGCGCGCAAAAGAAATGAATGGGTACAAGCCAGGGATCCCCAAAATGATGAGGATTATGTTTATCTATTAAGTTAAATATTTTTCACAAAGACAAATGATTACTATGTTGCATGTATGTGATGTGAATGTCAAATGATTGATTATGCCTGTTTAGGAGATGTTGATATGCTTGTATGCTTTAATGTTATGATGTTATGTAACGTTTGGATTTTGTGAGTAGGAAAGGAACTTACTAAGCTTTATGCTTATAGATACTTTCCTTATATTGCAGATCCAGTTAACAGGTACTAAGAAATGGGAGGCAGCAGGACAGGGCTGAGAAGATGTGTGTGGTGGTGACTTGACCAAGCCTCGGCCATGCAATTAATTTTATATATGCATGTTAAACAATGTCTTAATTATCATGTTCAGTAATTTAATTATCATGTCTAGAACTTTGTAATCTAGAATTGCCATGCAACCTAGGTTAGTTTTTATATTATTATTCTGTTATATATATGAAAAAAAGTAGTATTGTTTCCGCTGCAAAGTTTAGTTTTAAATTTTTCATATATGATAGTAGAGGAATGTATGAATGGATAGTAGAACTGTAGCGTCCGTCAAGGGCCCACGTTTACAGTCAAGGTCTTGTGGCAAAGTCAACAGTTGTTAGTGAGAGCCCTAGAGCCAATCATGTGATGATTGATGTATGGACTCAATGTATCATATTCTATTTATTTATAAAGGCATTTCTTTTGTGGTTATTATACTTACTTGTATTGGTGCCAAATAACTAAGTATAATAATGTCCTTGAGTAGTAGGTTCATATCTGTATCAATCGATTGGTTGAATCGATAGTGAGATGATATAGAGAACACTACTCTAAAGCATTCCTAGTCAAGTATTAACATTCAAGGACAATGTTAATACGTTGAGACTAGCATGTAGGTCAACATGATGACTTGATCTCACAAGTCATGGATATGAGATATCAAGTTGACACATGGGTATGCATTGGAGAATGTATACTGAATGACCCGCCATGAGAAAGTATCATGGATCGTTATATGAGTGTCATATACTTTCTCATGTGGCTATTAGTATGACTATTAGTCCTTAGACCTGAAGTCACCATGGTTCCCAACATAAGGAGTTACATACTTTGGCTTCGTCAAACGTCACCCGTAACTGGGTGGACTATAAAGGCGATTACTGGGTATGTAACAAATTATGTAGTGGGATGTGAGTGATGTAGATGGGATCTATCCCTCCCATATAACGGGAGTGATATCTTAGTTCTTGATAGAGTGAGACCACTAAAGTGCATGGCCATGCCCAAATGAGTCAACATGTGATGTTGAGCTCGTTTGATTGTAGTGTGTCTACTTGGAGTTCAAGACATAGATTGATTAGAGGATGACACGGTCTATGCCTCGGTTTAATCAATCTTGATATCAAGGATAGAAGGACATGATCATATATTGTGAGAGTCACAATTAGTAGTCACAAGGTGATGTTGGATCTCAACATTCTTGTAACTTGGGTAGCAATGATGTGTTGCTAGATACCTCTCATTGCTTATGTCCCTAAATGGGTTTAGGGGCATTGCCAACGTTACAAGAACCTATAGGGTCACACTCAAAGGGCAATTGGGTGGAGATTAGGTTCATATGATGAACCAAGAGGATTAGATTCATGTGATGAATCAAATTGGATTAAGTGTAATCCAAATTAGACTAGAGAAGTTGATTTGATCAACCTTGGAGATTAGAAGTCAAGTTTGACTTGACTTAAGAAGGAAGACATTATGGTCAAGTTTGACTTGACTTGAGAGTCAAGTTTGACTTGACTTTGTGCCATGTCATCATAAATGTTGACTTGACTTTTTGCCATGTCATCATCTATGTTGACTTGACTCATGCCACCTCATGGTCAATGTTTGACTTGACCATTTGACTTTGAGATGAGGTGGCATAAGTGATGGCCAATAGAGAGGCTCCACATCATCAAGGTGCCACCTCATGGGAGGTTACAAATGAGGTTTGTAACTCATGGAGGTTTAAGGTTTTTAATGGGATTAAATTGCCTTGAATTGCCTTGATGTGGGCCCACCACAAGAGGATGAAAAATGGAGTTTTTCATTCACTTTTGGTTCTCAACGTGAATGACTTTTTCTTCCTCTCTCCTTCTGTTTTTCTCTTTCTTCCTCTCCTCTCCTCTAGCCTTGGCCAAAACTTCCTTGGTGCTAGCACACTTGAGGTTTTGGTTCTCCACCTATTGTCCGAGTGGATACGTGTAGAGGAGCGGCGCTTGACGCTCTCGAGATCCGACACCGTTTGGACGAGCGGGATACGCGAAGGGCACGCACCGAGGGTAAATTCTTAAACTCGTAGATCTAGAGTAGATCTTGGTAGAAAACATGTATGTGCAAATTATTTCATTTTTCGCACGGATCCGGTGGCATGGGTCTCGGGGTTTCCGCAACGCAAAAAGCGGTTTTTGCGGCACGAAAAACCCAACATAAACACTACAACAAACTTGACTTTCCGTAGCGCGTCATTAACAGCACACATCTATAGTGCGCTGCGGATAATATTTTTTACAGCGCACATAATTAAGTGCGCTGCGGATAATATATTATATTTTAAAATTAACAGCGCGCATATAATCGTGCACTACGAATAATATTTTTTACAGCATTCAAAAATTCTGCACTGTTAAAAGAGGGTTAAAAAAATAGTATTAACAGCACGAATAAAGAATACGCTGTTAAAATTATATTAAATATATTTAAAAAGGCTATTTTTTTCGTTGCCCGCCCGTTCCTCGCGATTTAGGTTTCCTCACCTTTTCGCGATTAGGTTGCCTCTGTTCTTTCGCGACCGCCCGTTCTCTCGCCTAGATCTCCCGCCCGTGCTGTCGCCGCCCTAGATCTTCCGACCAGCTCGCTCGCCGCCCTAGCTCTTTCACCGCTCAGCTCTCACGCCGCCCAGCTCGCTCGCCGCCCAATTCGCTCGCCGCCCTATATCTCCTGGCCAGCAGTTCGCTCGCCGACGCGGTTTCATGAGATTCCACGCTCACCGACCGACGACCAGTGCTCGCTCGGCCGCCGTCACTCCTCCCGTGCTCGCCCAACTGCCGAGGTCTCCTCCAGAGCTCACTGCCCGGGCGCCCGCCTGACCATGAATCCGCAGCGCCATTCCCTCCCTTTGCAGCGGCAAGCAGAGGTAAGTGTTGTGTGTTTGAATTTTAATTGAGTGAAACTGAATTGATGATGGCTTTAGCATCTACTTGCCGGTAGTCCAAAGGGAGTCTTGGTTTATGGAAGAAGTTTGTTGTTGTTACTATATGATAGGGAAAGTTTTGAAAAACCATAGAGTTCGAGAAACCTATTACACTTCTTATAAAAAGATTTAAGATTGAGTACAAAGAAGAAAAAAAATTAGAGCACAAGGGAACAAGAATATTGAGCTTATGAATAAAAAAATAAAACACTTCAGTCACCATTATATATATTAGGTCTACAAGACCCCATATATATTCTCAAGTTTTTTTAATCTTGGTTTACTATAGTAAAACATAGTTATATATTCCATTCTCTTTATGCTATTTTGTAGGCTAATCTAGTGACGAGGCTATCAGGAGTGGACTCTAATACTTCACCTAATTCATCAGAGGATTTGCATGATACACAGTCAATTGACGAAGGCAAAATTGATAAGAAAAAGGCAAGGGGTCCATCAAAATTGAAATTAGCTAGTGGTCATTTAATGCCTAAAGAGCTGGAGCGTAATGAGTTCGGACAACCAATTGGGGTTAATTCTATAAAATATGCTTCTTTTCTTGGGTGTATGGTAAAAGAATTTGTGTCATATACATTAGATGGGTGGAACGATGTGAATGAAGATGTGAAGAATAGGATGTGGAGTTGTCTTCAGGTAATGTATTGAATTTAATAAGTTTTAATTTATAACAAAAAGTTATTATAATTTTGTGTTTCTTAATGTACAGGTGAATTATAATGTGGAGGAGTGTGAAAAGAAAATAATCTTTCAAAAGTTGGCTAAGTTATGGCGTGATAGAAAGTCCAAACTGCAAATACTTGTACGAGAAGCCAATACAGGTCAAGTAGCTTCACGAAATCTTAATATTTTGAAGCCTGAATTTATGGATCAACAACAGTGGGAATTGTTTGTAAAGAGAACATTATCACCTGAATTTCAAGTAAGTATTAATTAAGTGAATTTACTTGTAATGGATTTTGATATATTAGAACTACTCGTAGGATTAACGTACTTGGATATATGTGAATATGTTATATATATTTTTATTCTCAGGAAAAGAGCGTAAAATTTAGAGCAATGAGGGAAAATCAAGATCACATTCACACGATGAGCCGGAGAGGTTATGCTCGATTAGCTAATATTATGGTAAGTGTTATTATTTATAAACAATTATGAATTCAAAATTTCTATACATATGCTTATATATATTATTATTTATTTCTAACAATTTTTTTATATGTATATATGTCAAATACTTAAGGAAAAAGAAAGTCCTGCAGATACAACAATTACAAGGTCACAAGTTTGGATTGAAGGTCACAAGAAGAAAAATGGCCAACCTATTAGCCAAGCTATTGGAGATAAAATAGTAATAAGAGTTTTCATACATATGCTAGCACTGTAGATAAAGCTATTTTACAATATTTGTATATTGATATTTGCAGAAAGAAATAGAAGAATGCCCACCTGAAGCTTTAAACACAACTAACATTGCCGATGATGCAATTAGCCTTGTATTTGGCAAGGAATCTCGAGGTAGAGTGCGTGGAATGGGCTTTGGAGTTAAACCATCAAAAGTCGGAGCTTTTGTGGAAAAAAATACAACTGTCAAGCATCTTGAAAGTATAGTGCATAATCTTCAAGAAGAAATGCAAGAAATGAGGTCCTATTTTCAAACTATAAAGTCACAAAATGAAAAAGAACAGGTTAGTAATGTGGCTATTTTTATTGTAGAGTTATATAGGTATTCTGATTTTATCCAGAATTATATTGTATTTCTTCTGATGAATTGTTGATTGGTCTTTCTGTTTTAAATGCATGATTGGTATTTATGGAATCTGATTGGTGTTTATGGAATCTGATTGGTATTTATGTTTTTTCCCAACTTAGGTATGTTATGTGTTTATAGAATCTGATTGGTATTTGTTTGTCAAATTAGGTTGCTAGTGGTGGCATTGGAAGCGGTGTTGGAAATTATATTAGTGGCGATAGTAATATTGCAGCTCAGGTAACTATCTTAACCTAATATTATATTTTTGTTTATTATTTATAACATGCTCTATTATAAAATTTATTTAATCATTAATTATTGTTTATTGTGATATAGTCAAAACTAAAGAAGATGACTGTTGGAGATATCAGTGTTAATGCTAAATGTAAGCTGCTTCATTGGTCTGTTGATGGAGCGGTTGCAGAAGGTCGAATTGCATCCACAGATCCAAAAGCAAAAGTACATCATGTTCCTCTTGGTGGATCTTATTGGAAAGTTTGGATTGATAGAGTTTTTGTGGAGAAGGTGGAGCTAATTCGACCAAACGAAGAAATATTTTTTCTTGAGGATGCAATAGGAAGCACAGTAGCTTGGGCATCGATGTTTATAGTTTTGTCTGACTGATTTGGATGAATCGATATACTGTTTGTAGTGAAGATGAACATGAACTTGTTTTGTTTTGTCTAACTAAATGTAGATGGTTATCTTTGATATATTTGAGCTATGATTTTAAAATTGTGAATGTGATATTATTTAATATTTGTATGTTGTATTATAAATGTTAGAGCTTTGAACAGGTTATAATTATTTGTATTTGTATTATATATTTGTGTATATAGATTTATTATATTTTAAAAATATAATTATCTGCAGCGCGCGGCCCGTGTGCTGCGGATGCACCTTTCCGCAGCGCGCGGGCACGTGCTGCGGAAAATAGCACTTTTCTGCAGCACGCGGCCTGCGTGCTGCGGATGCACCTTTCCGCAGCGCGCAGGGCGTGTGCTGCAGAAAATTGCACCTTTCTGCAGCGTGCGCCCTGCGTGCTGCGGATGCAACTTTCCGCAGCGCGCAGACCGCGCGCTGCGGAAGCATCTTTCCGCAGCGCGCGGCTCGCGTGCTGCGGATGTATTATGACTTTCAACAGCTTAGAGTTATGCAGCACGCGATGTGGGTCCTTTGTTTGAGGGAGGATTGTTGGGTTGCAAGGGTGCAAACATAGTACCACATCTAAAACACATGGGAAAGATCATGGGTTTAAAAGGATGGAAAGTATCTCCATTGGCATGAGACCTTTTAGGGAGAGCCCAAGAATAAAACCATGAGGGCTTAGGCCCAAAGTGGACAATATCATGTTATTGTGGAGATGTGGACATTCTTTAGACCCTACACGATGTGCGCTACAGATAGCTTAATTGCGCGCTGCGGAAAGTCAAGTTTGTTGTAGTGCGGATTGATTTCGGCAACATGTTATTTGTAGTTCTTTATACTTGTTCTTTATTTTTATAATAATTGTGATTATACATAAACGTTTAAGGGGTTTCTCCGATTCTGAAAAAAATTCAGAGAGGAGATAAGCTAGTGGATAAATGTCTCCTATACATAGGCCTTTACCCTTGGGGGGTTGGGAACCAAGTAAAATTTTGGTGTCTTCGTTCTTATTTTATCTACTAATCTAATAGAATGAACACGATGAATCAAGTATGAAAATAAGTCGCATGCTATTCACTCACTCTAGCGCCCCTAGCGATCCTACACAATCAACTCATGGCAGGAGATGAAGGTTAAGCAAGAGAGAAGTATTTGCCAATAAATTATTATGATAAACTATGTGATCAACTTTTTAGTTTAAAGCATAATAACTTGTTTGTAGCTAAGCATATATAGAAGTTTGATGAATTAAAGACAAGGAGCCAAATTGTTGAAGATCCTGCTATAGATTTAAGCATAGTCATTGGTTAGAAGGTCTTATCATAGTCAATAACATATTACAGCCGATAGTCTTTCGCCACCAGTCTTGCTTTATGGGTAATCAACTTATCATCCATGTCGATTTTTTTCTTGAATAAAAACTCATTTGCACCAAATAGGTGTTATCTCTTCAAGTGGATCCACCAAGTTTCAAACTTGATTTTCATACATGGAATCTATTTTCGATTTCGTGGCTTTTAACCATGAATCTCTCTTTCAGAGACTTCTTCAAAAAACCAAAGAAATAGACTCCTCATCCTTAATAAGTAATACGTCTCTCGATTCACTTATGAGAAATTCATATCTCTCAGGAATTAGATGTACCCTACTAGATGTTGAAGTGGTGGTGTATCAAGTTCCAGTCATTAACTTATCCCTATGAGTGATAGGACATCTAGTGGAGGAAAATCCTCAGGGCTGAGGGTTAGATGCTCAGCAAAAGTTCAACTAGATCATGTAGAGGACTGGGTTGGCAGATGTAATTCTCCTGAGACGAGTAAGTTGTTGGTGCAGGAAGTACCAGATGATCGAACCTTAGTTTTGATGATGACAAGAGGTTCAAATTAAGTGTGTGGTGTTTTCTAATGTGTTGATCTAAGTATACTGGAAGCATAAAAAAGTCCTATTAAGGCTAGGCAAAGGCAAGTCCTAGTGGAAATTATGCAATGGAAAGTCCTAGCTGAAGGCTAGACAGAGAAGTCTTGGTCTGGAGGACTAGGCAGAAGTCTTGGCAGATCAAATGCACCAAGTGAAAGTCCAGGAAAGTCAGGTGGACCAGATGCATGGCGGAAGTCCAGACAAATCAGGTGGACTAAATGTTTGGCGGAAAGTCTAGGCAGGTCAGGTGAACCAGATGTCTAGCTGCCAATCCTAGGGGTCGAGAATCGAGGCTAAGTAGAAAGTCTAGCAAGTATGGAGGACTTGTTAGTAAACATGTAAATTCTCCTGAATGGAGTGGATAAGGGTGCATTCCCAGTGTGGGAACAGTAGACATTGGTCTAACTCAGGGTTTCACTGGAAATCTGAAGTTAAGACCATAAGAAGTTGCAAAACTATTTACTCCTTCTTGTTATCTTTGTTTTGTGCTAACTTGTAATGCAGGAAAGGAGGGGCGGAAACTTTGATTCCGGGCGCCCTTATCTGGAATCCAGGCGATCGGAGTCCAAACGCCCGGATTTGGTCCAGGCGACCAGACGTCAGCGGAACCAGGCTAGCGAAGCAGTGAGGTGACAGAGTTTTAGTGGTCGGGACACCTCAACTTCTAGGCACCTAGAGTGGTTCCAGGCGCCCAGATTCAGATAAGCGTTGTGAAAGTCAAAGTTCATCCGAAACCTCCACGTCAGCATACAGGCGCCAGAAAGGGATACAGGCGCCTGGAAGTGCCGAGTCAGCAGTGCCGATGGTGGATCGGCGGACAGCGTGGAGGCGCCTGGAAAGGGTTCCAGGCGCCCGGAAAGCCCTATATAAGAGCTTCGAGGGAGACCCCTCAGTACAACAACTCAAAGACAACCGACGACTGTCTGCGTGCGAAGGAACACCCAGGAACGTCGTCTTAACACCGAAGTGCTGCACGAAAAAGTCTGCAAATCTTCTACTTCGGTAATACTCATTCGATTCTGTACTTATTTCTAAGGACGGTAATATTTTTACCGTTCCTATATTTTGTAATCGATAAACTCCCTTTCGTAAGAGGGAAGTTTCTTAGTGGATTGCCCAACGTAAATGATCAAACGATCGTGGGCCTTGGAGTAGCAGCATGTGGCTGTGAACCAAGTAAAAAATACCTTTGTCTTGTGAGTTTTTGTGTTTGTTATTTTCCGCTGCAATTTACTTTACTCTGATCATTGAATTTATGAATGAATTTATGAAAAATGAAAATGCTACTGATAGTACTATTCACCCCCCTCTAGCGCTCTCAATGATCCTACAATTGGTATCAGAGCGAGGGGCGCTCGAACACAGTGCAACCACTGGTCGAGCAAGTTTACTAAAATTTTTAAATTTTTTTATCAAGTTATTTCATTTTTCTCCCACACTACTAATCCAAGATCAAGTCTTGGAACAATTTTTTATTTTTTTGTGTGCTAGAATCAAATGGCCCATCAGGAAGGATTTAGTACCGCAAGGCCACCTCTGTTCTCTAGGGAGGACTTCATCTACTAGAAAGGTAGAATGGAGTACCACCTAAAGACACAAGTGAAAATGTGGATCATCATACAGACAGGGATTTACAATCCCGACCGATAATGACGGTCTACCACAAACTTGCGATAAATGGGATGCTGCCACAAGGAAAGAAGATCGAAGCAGATGCGAAGGCAACCCAGACGTTGCAATGTGGGTTGACCAAGGAAGAACTGAACAGAGTTGGACCCTTCATCAGTGCAAAGGACCTTTGGGACAAACTCATTGAGTTACATGAGGGCACCTCAGATACAAAGGTTAGCAAGAGAGATCTCCTCATGAACAAATTATACAACATCAAAATGATGGAAGGAGAATCAGCAAGTGGACTTCATGCGAGGATCCAAGACATACTGAATGGACTACACGCGATCGGACAACCCGTTGAGAATCAGGATGTCATAAGGTACGCATTGAAAGCGTTCCTGAGGAACACTTTGTGGGCATCTATGGTGGATGCTTACAAGGTCTCCAGGGACCTTTCCAAAATAAAACTAGATGAGCTATTTTCAGAATTTGAATTGCACGAACAAACTAATGCCGAAATGGAAGAGAAAGGTATAACTCTTATTGCAGGACCATCCAAAGAAAGAAGGTCCAAAAAGACGACAGAAGAAGAATCTGATGCATCATCAGATTCTGAGAGCAACGACGAGGTTACAACAGAACTTGTGAACTTAGTTCGAAAGATGCTGCGGAAGAAGTGTGGCATAAAGAAATCAGAAGTAAAGAAGGTGGTTCAAAAGTCAAATTCCAACAAACCTTCTATCAGCAAAACGGAGCTCACTTGCTATGGGTGCAAGGAGAAAGGTCACTTCAGATTAGAGTGTCCGAATCAAAAGAAGGAGCGCAAATCAAGAAAGAAGGCTCTCAAAGCAATGTGGGATGAATCCTCATCAGAAGAGTCAGAAGAAGAACCGACCATGAGCTTTCTTGCACTTCCGGCTAAGGATGAACCAACATGGAGACCGACAGCGAGTCAGATACCGACTCAAGTTCAAGTTCAATCCACATCTGCATTTTCATCCATTTCCAAAGGTTCCAATACCACTGTAAGTACTGAAAAATTATATTCCATTATTTTTAATTTAACAAAAAAGCTAGCCAAATCCAATGCCCAAGTTGAATCGCTCCAAGAGGAGGTAGCACTCCTCAAGGAGAAAGTCAACTCCAGACCGCCAACTAAAGTTGTTCAAGTTGGGGACTCAACTCAAGTTAAACTTGAGGAAGAGAACTCCCAATTGAAACTTCAAGTTGATGATCTAAAAAGATCCCTTGAAAAATTCACCTCAGGTTCCAAGTATCTTGATATGATTCTTGGAAACCAAAGGGCTGGATACAATCGATCTGGGATTGGACATAAAGCTAAGCATAGAGCATACATGACATTATTGCATAGACCCAAGAAACCAAGAGTCCAAGCATGGGTTCCCAAATCTAAACTGATTAATCCAGTTGGATTGAATCAATTCTGGGTCCCCAAGGATCAAATACATTATTTGATCAAACCCAATAGGGGTCGTGATCCAAGGGATCTAAAACCTTGCATAAATAACTGTTTGCATTTTTTTTTTTTATTTTTTGTTTTCTGCTTTTAGAACAACCTAGGCTAGGTAAGGACTAAATATTTGGTTAACACTTGCCCAACATAGTACCAGGGTGGGGCGAGATGATAGTACATTAGGAGAAACCTAGTTTAAGTAGTCAAGTGGGGTAAGGAGTACCTTACTTGGTCTGCTTAGCTAAGTCAAACTAGCCGAAGCTACCTCGCCACATCCTAGACTAGTTAGACCAAAGTTTTTCCCTATATTAGCTAAATATATGATTTCCTGAATCAGCTTTGTCTTAGAAAGTGGTCGTTGTTCCGATAACCAAGAAGGTCCCTGTGCCTCACCACCGCCTGGAAGCTGACTCTTGAAATGTATGTTTAGGGAGTGGAACGGTTAAACTTGAATCTAACCCAAGGTTAATCAAATAATAGATAATAGTAAATTAATTTCTTAATCAAAGATAAAATTAAAAAATCATCTCACACAACTCATAGGATTAACTGTGTGATCATCTAAAAATGGGTGAGATGAATTAAGTTTAAGTAAATTAAATTAATTGATTTAATTAAAATTTAAATTAAATTAATTAAATTAATTAATCAATTAAGGAAACATAAATTAATTTAATTATAATCAATTAAAACGTAAATGTAAATTAATAAATCAATTAAAACGTAAATAATTTAATAATTAATTAATTGAAAACATAATTAAATTAATTAAATTAAAACGTAAATAAATTGAAAATTAAAATTAATTAAACAAAAATTAATTAAATTAATTAATAAAACGAAAACATTAATCCTTAATTTAATTTAATTAATTAATCTTTAATTAATTCTTAATCATTAATGAAATTAAACCTTAATTAATTTTAATAAATCTTTAATAAATTTTACCTTAATTAATTTTACCAAATCCCTAAAACTTAATAATTTTAACCAAATCTTTAACTTAAATTCTTACCAAATCTATAACTTAATAAATTTTACCAAATCTTAACCTTAACAACATTAACAAATTTTACCAAATCTTCCTTAATTAATCAACCATAACTAAACAATTAATTAATTAATTAAAATAAACTCAAAAAATTAAAAATCAGACCCGAAAAGCCAGGCCAATAACATTTTCCAGGCACTTGGAAATTAAAATTCAAACGCCCGAATGGAAAATAGAAACCAGCCCACGAATTTTCCCAGGCACCCCGAAAAGCCCGGCGCTTGGAAAGAAAATTTAGGCACCCCCTCACCGCAAAAGATCCGAGTGCCCCGATTTCGCTTCTAGGCGCCCGGAACCCCGTTATAAAAGAAACCGAGGCCCACCACTTGTTGACCACACCAAAGCCTCTCCTACTTCCAAAATCCCCCTACCCGCGGCACCAACAACGCGTATAAGTCGTCAGTTCTAGTTCTATTCTACAAAAATACCTAGGTAAACCTCTAAAATCACTTTAAAATTAATTAGTTTAAATTTTGATAGTAAAATCTCTTATTTTATGCAATAGGATTAAGAAAAGGGTTAATGAGGCTGACCCCTCTAGGACTCCTAACACTGACCCAGGTTCCCTACTGAGGAACATAGGATTAGATTCACATCATTATCATTTATACCATTGCATTCTAAGATACATAAAAGGAATATTAAATGTTAGAATGTGGTATTCTAGGAATAGCAACTTTAACCTAGTCGGATACTCTGACTCAGACTATGCTGGCTGCAAACTAGATCAAAAAAAGTACAAGTGGAGTTTGACAATTCTTGGATCCATGTCTAGTCAGCTGGTGTAGTAGAAAGCAACAATATATTGTATTATCTACAACTGAAACAGAGTACATAGCCATTGGTGAATATATTACACAACTACTTTGGATGATGCATACATTAACGGATTATAATTTAAAATATCATAACACCAGGGTTGTTGATTGATAATTTAAGTTCTATAAATCTGACCAAAACCCCAATGCACCACTCTAGAACAAAATACATAGAAGTCAAACATCACTTCATTAGAGACCATGTCGCTAAGGGAGAAATTGTACTCGATTATGTTGAGTCTAAATCTAACTTAGCAGATATATTTACTAAACCTCTACCCGAATCCGAAATCAGTACAATTAGAAGACAATTAGAGCAATGCTTGGTAGACTAAGGAAAAATATTAGATTTTCAAAAGCCCATGTCTTCATGCTACTGGTGTCTTCGCTCACTATGCCACCATCTCCACTCTCTACACTACTTTCACTTTGCATCATGCTGGTGGTGTCCCTGTTCTGGGATCCACTGCTCTGTGCACCGACATCTCCCAAGGTCCCTCCGCTCACCGCACTAGACACTAGATCCTATGGCCCCCGGTGCAACCTAGTCTACTGTGTCTGGCACTATCTGTGTGTAGCCTCTGCACTCTGCCTTTTGCATGAGCTCAAACATGGACCAGCCTACATACATTGCAGCTTCCTGTGGTTCCTTTCGCACAACCCAATAGTTTTCCTTTAAGTGGCCAATACGCCGACAACCATCGCAAAATTCTAGTATTGTCCCAAACTTAACCTCCAAGTTGACTTGTGCACCTGTTGCGAGCATGATCAGCATTGTGTCAAACTTCCTTTCCTTCTTTATCAACCTCATTTCATAGCCACGCATAGGTGACTCGTTCTCATGTGGGTTAGCTTGTCCATATACATTGGCCGACCAATTTCCGAACCAACAAGGTTAAGTACCTACTCAGTCTAGCAATCCGTTGATAAGCCATGGATTTGCACTCATGCCAGAATAAAATGACCATCCTCATCAAACAAGAAATAACTTAGCATTATCTTTAGGAATAGTGGACTGTTGTTCAAAGTATGATCCCTTGAACAACACACGGTCCTGGTTCACTATCGTATCAAAGTGGAAGATAACCAACCCACTCTTATGTATGTGGAACTTGTACGGAGTCCTCCAATGTCTAGCAACCTCAATGCCTCCATCATTGTTGGAGTTCTGTCCCATGAAGTAACTGACAAGACAATAACCCCAAGGAATCCTCCACTATATCTATGTCATCATAGTCCAAACTTAGTCTCTTTCCCTACCTTTCCAAGTGTTGGAATTTCATCGCAGCCCCAACTTCCAATTGTCACGGAAAAAACCAACGTTTCCAACGACTTCATAGTCCCAACTTCCAATTGTAGGTAGCCTCCAGGCCTAGTTTCAATATTCTGATTGCAGGTTCCAGGCAAATTAAATTAATTACATAACACATAAGTGTAAAATGAAAGTACTTTGATTGACCTAGGTTGATGGATCATCTATTGCGAGTGCTTCCTAATTTATCTTGATAGCTGATGAAAAACATCCATGAAATTGAACCGATCACCCTTAGTTAATGTAAGCTCGATACCTAGTGCCAACTAAAAAAAAATAAAAATACTTTTTAAACTAAATTTAATGGTTATTAATTTATTTTTCAATCATTGTTTAAATTTTTTATATCAATTTATTATCTTATTTGCATTAGCATTACTCATGTTATATTCATACTACACATATTTTAATGGAAAAGGGTTTGAGATGATCCCATGAAACTAGAATTATTACCTTTGAATACTATCTAAGAAAATATGTTTACTGAAAGTCCATTTTAAAGTTAAAATTGCGAATATCTGCATAAACCTATTGAAGGGGAATGCCCAATTATCTATCATAAATGGTGAAGAATATCAGCATCCATACAAAGAAAAGAAAACCTAATACAAAGGCCCAAGTTGCTTTTGCGAAACCAGAGCACAAAGAACGTATCTAAGCATAATGCATTTACTTAAACAAGCTGAAAAAATAAAAAATAAAAAATAAAAAAAGAAAGAGAGTATGCATGGTCAAAAGAACCGGAGCTCAAAAATGAATCAGCTGGAGCAGTGTTCGATGGGATACGAAGTCATCATTTGGCTCCTAAGGATTAATGTTGCAGTCTCTCAAATAAACTTGGTCGTAGTTCACATATTTAGACCAGTAATTACGGTACTTCCCGATGCCTATTTCAAGCCAAGGTTTCATGTTTCCATTGTAGTGTATCACAGCTGCACCTGCAATATCTTTCTGGCTAACATTTGGATTGTACCCAAGCCCTAGAACATGCCATGAACGATCTAGAGGGTAAGTGCGCCTCCAAAATGTGATTAAACCTGGTGGTAGAGTACCCAACTTCCACAATAGTCTGTCTTCATTCTGTAGATAAAAACAGGGGGAAAAAAGTGAAGTAACTCGGAAGTGTCAATGAAGCATAAATGTGGATCTGAACTTGGTAAACCGTCAAGGTTTGCTTTGAGGATAACAGTGTATGAACAAGAAACAGTAGAGAATGTCGCACAAGTATCTACGTAAGGAAATATATAATGTCATGCATTTGGCACGAGTAAAAGGACACCACATTGTTATATATCAAATGCTGAATAGTGAACACTAACTGTAATTTGCTAAGATAACCAAATTGGCATTTTGATATATGCTTCAGAGAGAAATAGAGTTAGTTGAAGTTGTACCAAAAGTGCTTTATGAAGATAGAACATGTTTCTTACCAGTTTTTGCCAATGATGATAGATCTCCGTGATGTTTTGTTTCCTCCACTCAATCAAATCAAATACATTCATTCCATATGCCCAGCCACAAGCACGTGGGTCAAAATTTTTGGCAATAAGAGGATTAGAAAAGTTGAGATACCTATCAAACCGATGGAAATTTTCACCACAGGTCTCAGCTGCACCATTAACTTTTTCCTTGAGATCAATAGCCCAGAGAGAGGAAAGGTCTTTCTGCACAACGACATCATCGTCTAGGAAAACAACTTTGCTGAGCTTGGGGAAGATCTCTGGTAGATAAAATCGCAGATGATTTAGGATAGATAGATACTTTGGATTTCTAAACTTCAAATTTCCATCAGACTTAGCAAGGTGGGACTTGAAGTAATAATCTATCATAGACTGAGATCCAAGCTGCTTTAGAACCGGACTATAGCTTGAGTTCAACCATGTAAATTCGTCAACATTCTGAACCTGAATTGCAGCTTTCCCTGGTGGATTTGCTAAAAACCACATCTTCATTGCTGCGTAGTTGAGCCTATCAGTAACAATATGGAATACATGGTTTTCAGGATCCTGCATGTAATAAGAAAAGAATCCGTCGATAAGCATGAATGCAATTTTAAACTCAAAATAAATAAAACACAATGGTTAATGCAATTAGAAGATGACCTTAGCATTTAATATTGTAGAATTAACAACTGCTGCAGTCGCTAGTACATTGTCAGAAAAAAGTGCATAATGAAAGAGTTTGGGATCTTCAAGCTTTTCTTGGTGAGGGAACTGCTGTTTGCTTGAGTCAAGTGAATGATACACTGTGGTGAGACGCAAAGGAAGACAGTGGAGACCTCTAGGAAGGGTTTTTGCGGCAACTTGTGTCAGGAACAATTCCTGTTTTTTCTGAGCTCTCAATTGGTCCTCTGCAGATTGATAAAAAGCTCGTAGCTTTTTTATCACAGAAGAGCAGTCATTATGAATTTGTCTGCCTTTTGCCAAAGTTTGTTCCATCATCTTCAGTTTCTCATGGGCACTAGATCAATGACAATCAGGCTATCAAACAAGCAATCACACATGTAAATTTTTGTTAAGTCTCTAAGAAGCATCATCTTCAGTTTGTTTGTTTTTAATAAATATAGAAGACACTGCAACAACATATCTAATGATTGTTAGAAACATCAATGACAAGCCCTGCAGATAGATGTCCTAAAATGCAAACTGGATGCAGAAAAAAAAATTAACAAGGGTTAATTAAAAACAACTCCAAGGATGCAACAAATACAGGTGCATTATCAAGCAATGAGAAAGGTTGAATACAAGTTAATCCCTCATCCCTCAAACTTCCACCCCCAAACTTTTTTGTTTCTCAAAGAAGCCCTTTGTAAAATCATGGGACCAGTTCAGCACGTAACCCAAAAAGAATGAACTATTTGGGAAGGGATTTAGCTGCCAAGGTTGTGTTGTTGCAAAGTAGAATAATTAAGTAGATGCTGTACTGCCTCAAAGCCATAAAAGAATGATGACGCTGATTATAACAATGATCATACAGACGTAGGACATACCAACTTTCATAAAATAGAAAAGAAGGATGACCTTACAAATATTTTTCAAACTTGATATTACATTTCTTTTTCATAAACTGAATATGGAGGAAGGATAAAAATACTATTGACCAACTTGATATGATATGGAAGTGGGCATACAAAGTATCTTGTAAAAGAAAATAAAGGATGATCTTATGAATATGTTTCAAACTTGATATTATATTTTGTTTTCTTAACCTGAATTTGGAAAGGACTAATGTTGCTATTAACAAACGTAGTAACCTTGTCATGTCCTTATCCAAGGGCAAAGTAATGCTCTATTATAATTCTATAATCCAAATAGAACCAGACAAATGATATCAAATGAAAAGTTTGTTTGCACTTAAGAAGTTGCAACTAAAAATAAGAGATTATACCCTTTTGGCAGTTCAGTGTCATTAGTTGCATCTCCAAGTGTGTGCTCAACTTCCCTCACCCGTGCTCGAAGCTCCCTGATGAATTCAGGATAAGTTCTGGAAGGCGAAAGGTTAAGATAGACCTTTGCCCTTATTAGCTGGTCCTTGAATTGCTGAACTTTTGCAAGAGATAAGCCACTTGAAGCAACTTTAGAACTCATTTCTGGATTATGAAGATCCTTTTTAAAAGAAAATCATATATTTAGAGATGATCACTGGATTTTGTCTATTTCAAACTTAGTTGGCAAAGAAAGGAAAAGACTACCAATGTATTTCTGTAGGTAAAACAATGCTGATTTCAACCCCTCTATTTAGTGACCAGACTAATATTGGAATGTGAATGAATTTGGGGTATATCCAATATCCTTCTTGATGTTGCGTTATCATAAGAATAGCATCCGAAATTATATTTGACAAGCACAATCTGCTGTGCAAAACAAGTGAAAGTCCACAATTATTGGTCACACACATCAATGGGACAAGAACAATTTTTTTTCTTCATCACAGATTGTGTATCTTTGCCTTTTATTTACCACTTCACTTTGCTGAACGATAAAAGAATATGGATTTAAAAGAAGTGATTGGTTTCTCCTGAAGATATACAAAATATATGAAAAAAAGATTGTAAGGTATTCATGGAACACAATTTATCCGAAGCAAACTAGACTACATCTAAAGAAAGTTTTAAGTAAATGTTAGATGTTTTTTCACAAAGGAGGCCAGAACATACATGATTCATATTGGTAGAACATAGAGCATATTTTACCCAATAGCAATGGTGACCGTGAAAGGCAAAGTCTCCTAGCCTGTAGAATAAACAGGTCAGCATCTAGGGACCTCAATCATAATTATGGTGCATATGTTTCTTTTGTTGTTAGATAGTTGTCGAAGTTGATCCAACCACCTTAGGTCCAGTCAAACCGGTGGAGCTCAGTATGACAATGTAGATCTTGCCCTTTTATAATATTGACATACCCTTTTCAGTTATCAAGGCACCCCTTGCCTTCTTGGTATGAAGTCACCGACTTAATTTCATCGGTTATCAACTATTCCTTTGGATATCGGCACACCTCTTCAAGTAAGCTTATCCCTTCAGATAATAGTTTTAAGGACTAGGTGAATGCTAGACATTCTTTCTTTAAAACAATATTTTCTTGCCTACGTGCTTATTGATGATCGACAATTGTCTCTTAAGATACAATGACCTACGAATCGAAATAGAACACTTCAAATTTTGAGTCCTAATTCGAAGCATTGGAACTCTTTAGAGAGGAGATGGAGAGAATTCAAGAGGAAAAATTCACAACTTGATAATTGAGTGAGTTAGAAGTGAGGTATTGAGCCCCTTTTATAAGGGTGAGGAGGGAGTATGAAGGGTTAAAAAACAAGAATGAAGAGCAAACAAAGCACTTTTGTGACCATTCAAATATTAATGAACTTATTACACCCACCGTATACTTTGCTTCCACATTTAGAGGGAGAGCATGAACTCAAAGGAATTAATATTCCTTAATTAATTTTGACTTAATGGTAAAATTCTTGGTTTGCTTAGAATTGGGCTTCCTAAATGGAAGCCCACTAAGTTGGTAAGTTTAAGCCTTATTGGGCCAATAAATCAATAAATGGGTTGTCGATTCCCTTGATTTTAATTATCTTGCCCAATTTCAATTTAGTACATTTGTTATTAATTTTAGTTCCACTTGAACTAAATCTTAGAATAAATTTCAATATTTTAGACAATAGTCCCATAAGAATTATCACTTATGTGTATTTAAGTTAGCATTCATGTATTCATATCCATGGACCCTACACCTATATGAACTAATGCTTTCGTCACCATATCAGGTCAACCCTTCATTACTTGAATATTTGTGGACATTAATTTCCATTCACTTAGGAAATCAATTTATCGGTCTACTCATGAAATAGCCACCTTCCATACTCATCTTATTAGTTACGAAAACTAATTTTTTAATAATCTCTCATATAAATGGAAATTATGGATAAGTTTCAAGTCTTAATAAAAGAATTCTAACAAGAAGATTATTGAATGGGGAGAGGTAGCTTGTGACTTTGAACCTTCCATAGTGGAATATGATTGGATTTACTTGGCTTCCCAATGAATTATGTATTGAATTGTTCAGTCATTGATGTAAATCAAATAAATCATACCCACACAATAACTCCTAAGCTTCTACCAGTTCTCTACTGTGTTTGTTTTAACCATGGACAATGCTTGGGCATTTATAAGTGTTTATACTTTTGAAGCAGCCCTCACTCTGCACTTACATAAGTGATCTCCTATCAAGAATATCCTACAATACTACATTATACCCTTTGTGGTACAGTATAAGAATCATTAAGAATCTTTGCTCACCTTATAATACAAATAAGGAAAAGAATAATGCAAACAAGGAAACAAATATGGCAGGAAAGAAAATAATTTTGAAGTAAATAAATTGAAGCAAAATGCCAGATTGATTTATCCTCAATAAAAGGAAAGAAATTGAAAATCTTCAAGAATAAAAAAATATTTCAAGATTGGAGCATTCACAATAAATGGAATTAAATCGGAAAACATTTAAGATTGGCGCATCTACAATAAATCAGAGATTTTATTTTTGTTATTTGGTAATTAATATTTTCTATTTGGGTAACACATAGGGAATAATTATAATCCCTATTAGATTAGCCTTTTTTATTTAGAATATTTATTTTTATATTTACTATTGAGTCAAGTCTATAAAAGGAGTCCAGAGTCATGTATTTTAATCATCTTTGAATTAATATAATTTTCAATTTAATTTATCTGTGTGAGGTTATTTCCTTATTTTCCTATCAATTTCGTTCCTAGTTTCTAGGTAGTTCAATAGTTTGAATTTGGTGCTGCGTTAATTGGTATCAGAGCTGAAGCCTAGTGGTTCAGTTTCAGTACTAGTTATCTCTGCTATCCATTATCCTTTAATTTTAATTTCGTCCACATCCATAACTCATTCACAATTCAAAAAATTAGCCCCCATCCACAATTCATTCACAATTTAAAACCCAACTTGTTTCTTTACATCTTTGAGTACTCTTTATTGTGATTCCATTTTCTTATTATCATCACATACATAGTTTTCTTTACTGCATCCTCTGCATATCTATTTTCATATCTACCTTCTATAGTTTTTTCACCATTATCATTATTTCTTTATTTTCATTTGTTCTCAAGTTCTAGTCTGAATCTCATGCCCTATCATTATCTTCATGCATCGTCATTTTGTCATCATTGGCTTTGCCTTTGAAAAAGAAAAAAATATCAATCTACTATAGCAATACAGTAAGAGAAAAATCGAGCAAAAAAATCAAAAACAAAAAGAGAGGGAAAAGTGGGGGGGTGGGAAGGAAAAAAGGTGAGAAATAAAGTGACAAAAAGAGTGGAGATTAAAAGGAAAACGTTTGAGAAAAAAAAAAGAGGAAAAATATTGCTGTAAAAAAGTAGCATAGTAAATTTGTGTTTTCCTCTTGTATTGCCACGAGCACTATTGGTAGCATCATAAAGGTCTTGTCAACTCCATCTTGTTGCTTTTGGTTGAATGCTCCCTCCAAGGAATCACCATCATTAGCTCATCACAACGACAACGACCATCGTATATCGGCTTTCCCAATTGCAAACAAGACACTGATACAGCCAAGAGCCAACAAAATTTCTAAAAAGAATTAATTGTGCTTTCCTTTTTTAGTTTGTAAGAAATGGTTGTCTCTTTTAGATTCAATGAAGTGCAGATTGAGTATCTTCATCTATTGGTCCAAATCAAAACTCGAACAACTTCAACATCAACGAATCTCACATCATCTAGGTATAAATGTAGTTCCTCTTCCTAAAAATTGATTTTTGTAAAATAGTATGGAATATCTTAGAATATTACAAGCCATAGGTCCCTATTTATACATGAGTATAGGGACTTATTCTAGATAAAAAAATTATTCTATAAAGAAATAATAATATTTATCCTAAATATTCTAACACTCCCCCTCAAGCTGGAGAATATAAATCATATGTTCCCAGCTTGTTACATATGTAGTCAATCCGAGGACCTCTCAGTGACTTGGTGAATATATCTGCTAGTTGATCCTGTGAGTTAACAAAACTTGTAGATATTTCACCAGATATGACTTTTTCTCTGACAAAGTGACAGTCAACTTCAATATGTTTTGTTCTCTCATGAAAAACTGGATTCGAGGCGATATGCATGGCCGCTTGATTATCACATATAAGTGACATTTGTGTAACCTCTCCAAATCTTAGCTCTTGAAGCAATTGTTTGAGCCATATAAGCTCTTGACTGGCTATGGCCATAGCTCGATATTCTGCCTCTGCACTGGATCTTGCCACAACATTCTGCTTTTTGCTTTTCCAAGAAATAAGATTATCTCCAACAAATATACAGAAACCAGAAGTAGATTTCCTATCAATGGGAGATCCTGCCCAATCTGCATCAGAATAACCTACGACTCGAGTATGTCCTTTGTCTCCGTACAACAGACCCTTTCCTGGAGCGCCTTTGATATATCGAATAATACGTGTCACAGCATCCCAATGTTCCTTGCATGGAGAGTTGAGAAACTGACTTACTACACTTACTGCAAACGAGATATCTGGACGAGTAACAGTAAGGTAGCTTAGTTTCCCTACTAATCGCCTGTATCGTTCAGGATCTGAAAGAGGCTCCCCCTGATTTGGCATGAGCTTGACATTAGGATCCATAGGGGTGTCGACTGTCTTTGAGTTTAACATACCTGTTTCTTCTAGAATATCCATTGCATATTTCCTTTGAGATATGATAATCCCATCTTTGGACTGTGCCACTTCTATTCCCAAAAAATATTTGAGTTTGCCGAGATCTTTTGTCTGGAAATGTTTGAAAAGATGCTGTTTCACCTGTGAAATTCCGAGATTATCACTACCTGTGATAACAATATCATCAACATAAACTATTAAGTAGATGCAACCAGTCGATGAGTGACGATAAAAGACAGAATGGTCAGCCTCACTCCGAGTCATGCCAAATTGTTGAATGACAGTGCTAAATCTACCAAACCATGCTCTAGGAGACTGCTTGAGGCCATATAAAGATTTTCGTAGGCGACATACAAGACCAGAAGACTCCCCCTGAGCAACAAAACACGGAGGTTGCTCCATGTAGACTTCCTCGAGCAGGTCACCATGTAAGAAAGCATTTTTGATGTCCAACTGATAAAGAGACCAATGACGAATCGCAGCAATGGACAGGAATAGACGTACAGAAGACATCTTGGCAACAGGAGAAAAAGTATCCCCATAATCCAATCCGAAGATCTGAGTATAGCCTTTTGCAACAAGGCGAGCTTTAAGCCGATCAACCTTTCCATCTGGACCAACCTTCACCGTATACACCCATCGACAACCGACAACTGACTTCCCTGATGGTAGAGGAACGAGATCCCAAGTCCCACTGCTCTGCAAGGCACACATTTCATCGAGCATTGCCTGTTTCCATCCTGGATGGGCAAAGGCATCACCTGCATTCTTCGGAAGAGAAATAGACGACAAAGAGGAAAGACAAGAAAAATAGGAAGGAGAAATACGATGATAACTCAAAGAAACATAATGAGGAGAGGGATTACGAGTGGAACGCATACCTTTCCGAAGAGCAATGGGAATATCAGACTCAGGAGATGGGACCGGAGGACGAGGCGAAAGACTGGGCTCCAAAGATGTGTCCATGGCAGTGTCAGTGGTGGGCGGCGGTAAAGCAAGACGAGGACGACGCTGATAAACCTGTAATGGAGGAGATGTCTCCGGAGGTGAAAAAGACTCCTCCGGAGGATAAAAGATAGCCACTGGTGCAGGCGTAGAAGGAGACAATTCGGACGGAGATCCATTTGGCCCAAAAAATGGAACCGAATCAAAGAACGTAACATCAGCAGAGATGAAGTACCGACGGAGAGTAGGGGAATAACACTTGTACCCTTTCTGAGACCGGGGGTACCCAAGGAAGACACATTTATGAGACCGGGGAGAGAGTTTGTCAATGCCAGGATCGAGAGCATGAGCAAAACATGTAGAACCAAAGACTTTAGGTGGTAAAGAATGAAGAGACTGATGAGGATAAAGAACATGATGAGGGATTTGACCTTGTAGAGTGGAGGAAGGCATACGATTGATGAGATAGCACGCAGTAAGCACAGCGTCACCCCAAAACTGAAGAGGAACATGAGAATGGAGAAGAAGAGTCCGGGTGGTCTCAAGGAGATGACGATTCTTGCGTTCGGCCACTCCATTCTGTTGAGGGGTATGAGGACAAGACGTCCGATGCAACACACCATGAGATGCTAAGAATGTCTGAAATGAAGTAGAGAGATACTCACGTGCATTATCACTCTGCAAGGTTCGAAGAGAAATACCAAATTGAGTTTTAATTTCAAAGAAAAATGATTGAAAAAGAGAAAACAACTCTGAGCGATCCTTCATTAGATATAACCAAGTACAACGAGAAAAATCGTCAATAAAGGTAACAAAATACCGTGACCCCAATGTAGAGGAAACACGACTTGGACCCCAAACATCAGAATGGACCAAAGCAAAAGGGGACGTAGCCCGACTCACAATGCGAGGAGAAAACGAACTACGAACATGTTTTCCTAATTGACATGACTCACAAGACAAAGATTCTAAGTGAGAAAGACCAGGATGCAATTGTTTTAACTTATCAAGACTAGGATGTCCCAATTGAGCATGAATAAGAAGAGGAGATGCCGTCGCCGAACCAATAAGAGAGGACTGTTGAAGTCGATATAGGCCATGAGACTCACATCCGAAGCCAATCATCCTCCCCGTACTCCGGTCCTGTAAGGAAACAGAAGATTTAGTAAATGAGATGACACAATCAAGAGACCGAGTAAGCTGGCTAATTGACAATAAATTAAAAGGAGCACCAGGAACATAAAGAACATTATGAATAGAAAGTGACCGAGAAGGATGAACAATACCAATACCCTGGGACTGAGTTTGAGAACCATTTGCCATGGTGACAAAAGGTAAATAGCCAGAAGTGGAGAGAGAAGAAAAAAGGGATTTATTACCAGTGATATGATCGGTGGCTCCGGAATCAAGAATCCAAGGACTCGAAGAGTGAGATATACCAGCAAAGGAATTACCAGTGAGTGCAACGGTAGCAGGGGAATCAGAAGTCTTTCGATCCTCATACCATTTCAGAAAGTCGTCATAGGAGGGTGGTGGGGTCGGATCTGGTGGCAACTGTGAAGTGGAAGCTGAAGGAGCAACAGAACTCTGGACGATCTGTGCAGTACGAGGTGGTCGGCCATGTAGACTCCAACATTTATCAATTGTGTGTCCTGGTCGGTGGCAATGATCACACCAAGGACGTCCCTTGCCACCCTTACGAGGTGGAGGTCTGTTGTTGTTTCGAGAGACCAAGGCTGATGAGTCGACATGACTGGAAGGAGGTAACGTCGAGACTTTGGCAGGAACACGAAGGAGAGTCGCCCAGGTACTATCCATAGTAGCCTCTGTGGGGTTACCCAAAATCTGATCACGAACATGAGAATAGTCTGTGGGCAAACCATATAAAGCCAGAGACATAAAAAATTTCTTCCGATTTTCAAGCTCTGCAACAGGAGTGGCCGCAGGTGGAAGCAGTTCATTGAATTCACAAAGAAGTCTAGACACTGAACCCAGATAAGTTGACATAGAATCTTTAATCTGATGAGCACTGAGAATAGTCATGAGATCTTCACAAACTTGATAGAGTCGCCGAGAGGTATTTGTAAAAAGTTGTTGAGCCTGTGTCCAAACAGCTTTGCAAGTTTTGTGAGTGCGGAAGACATCCCTAAGAGATGGATGAATGGTGGCTCGGATAATACAGCACAACTGAGCATCAATCTTTTTCCACAGAGGACGTTCGGTAGCTTGAATATCTTCTTCGATTTGGGTGAGATGTGACTCATAACCTTGTCCAACAAGCCAAAGTTCAATGTGAGAGCTCCAAGAGGAATAATTCTTACCATCCAACAACTCGGAAGAGAGTGGTGCCGTGATGTGGTTGGTAAAAATTGAGATATCTGACTTTGAAGCGCTGGATGTCGTGGAGCTGGAAGAGGTAGCCATCGGGAAGAAACCGATCCTTGTGTTGTTTTTTTTTTTTTTTTTTTTTTTTTACTGTTTGCTGTTTTGCTGTTTTGGTCCGGACAGGAAGCTGGGACAGGAAGCTGGAAACCGATCAAAACAGAGAACAGCGAAATCAAAACAAACAGGGAGACCTACGGAGGTCTGTCTCAATCACGAAGCCTCCGGAGTCGGATAGGCGCCGTCTGTGGGAGCAAAACAGGGAAATCAAAACAACGCAGCGTCGCGGAGGAGAAATCGCCCCTCGCGATCGGCGTCGAAAGCGACAGCGAGCAAGGCGGCGGCTTCGATCGGCGCTGGCGCGAACAGGAGTCACCGGTAATGGCTCCTGTTGAGAAGAAGCTGGCGAAGGAGTCTTCTCCTTCACGCGGAGGGTGCTCTGGATTAGGAGCGACGGCTTCGATCGGCGCTGGCGCGAACAGGAGTCACCGGTAATGGCTCCTGTTGAGAAGAAACTGGCGAAGGAGTCTTCTCCTTCACGCGGAGGGTGCTCTGGATTAGGAGCGACAGATGGATTGCTGTCGGGCGAGCAGCGGAGAACGATCGCGTCAGATCGCGAAGGAGAACGCCGCAACGCTGGGAGGACGCCGCGATACCGGAGAAGAGAGGAGAACGCTGGGAGGACGCCGCAACAAGCTGGGAAGTTTCCGGCGCTCACGCGTTCTTCCGTTCGGCACGATCGCAATTCGCCGCGATCAGAGAGGCGCTTCGGGAAGAAGAAGCGCAGGAGTCGCGGAGTCGCGGAAGAGATACGGGATGGCGGCGGCGAAGAGAGAGAATTAGGGATAGGTGGATAAACCTAATTTCTTCGCTCTGATACCATGTAAAATAGTATGGAATATCTTAGAATATTACAAGCCATAGGTCCCTATTTATACATGAGTATAGGGACTTATTCTAGATAAAAAATTATTCTATAAAGAAATAATAATATTTATCCTAAATATTCTAACAGGCTCCTCCGGCGGCCGGGCGACGCCTCCGGAGGCGTCGCCGAGCCCGGGCGACGCCTCCGGCGGCGTTCCCAGCCGGATTTCGTGTGCCGGCGCTGTGCTGGTGCCGGTGGCTCGTCGGAACGAAAAATTTCGTGCGTATCGTCCGATACGGCACGAGATTTCAAACCCTGCTTACATTTAGTTAGTCTTTTCTCATAAATTCATGCATATTAGCATCTTATTCATAAAATCAAAATATCATCATATTTTTCCAATTTAGTTTAGACATCATTCTTAAAAGAATATTTCCTATTTAGTTTAGTTATCATTTAAATAAAATATTTCTTATTTTGTTTAATTACCATCCATCAAATAAAATATTCCTATTTGGTTTAATCATCATCCAGCATAAATAATATCATCATCAATTTAATTACTCTACTTGTGTGTTAGCATATCATATTCTCCTATATCTCATTTAATTGATCATATTATTTTATTTTATAATCATCATTATTTGTCAATAGTTGAATTAACTTATAAGAGAAAACATAATACCTACCACTAAATACATGCGAGATTTAGATTTTAGGTATGTGAGAGAGATATCAACTAGATTATACTCGTGTGAATGGTGAACTTAATGAATATAATGGTTATCCTTCATACACTACTAAATTTAGGGATGACATGTATACAAAGACCACAATCATATCATCCCATGTCTAAAAAAGAATCACTATTTTTATGAACCACCTATTAGAATCTACATTTGATGGAACTATGGACCCCAATGTATTTCTTAATTGGTTAGATGACATTGAAAATTATTTTGACCAACATAATTTTACCTCCATTAAACAAGTATGATTTGCCAAATTCACACTTAGTAAATCTGCTAAAATTTATTAGCGATGTGTCCAAAATAGTAGAGAACAAGACAAACAAAAACCATCACACTTTGGCATGAAAAGAGAAGACAATGAAAAGATAGATATAATCCCACTAAACTTAAGAGACAATTGTCTAACAACTATGTAAAAACAAAACAACCTTCCTCAAATGAATTGAACTTAAAGACATCAACAGAAGATCTCAGTTCTCTTAAAATCCATGATCTTGCTGCTAAAATAAAAGAAATGTATTTAAATATAAAACCCTTCATAACCCAACCTTAGAGAAAACCCCTAAGAATATTTTAGAAGAGTCTTCCTATGATGTTATGAATAAATCTTTTAATGGTGCAATATTAGAAGAACTCCTTATTGACTTGACATCTTTGGAGTCCAATCGATTAGCTACTAATGATGACTTTGAGTCATATGATATAATGCATTCATGTTATCCAGAGAAGCCAAAAGAAAGTAAACACAATACAAGATGACAGTTTGAAAATTTGCAAATCACTTAGTACAATTCGTTCTATATTTACTTATATCTTTGATGCTTGCCAACAAATTGAATTAAATGTCTTCTTTTCTTCTATCTACCAAACTAAGCACCCCACTTTACATATTAGGAATATATCTGTCAAAACAATGATGGAAATTGTACTGAGTAATGATTTTTATAAAATATTTAATGGTGCCATAAATTTTCATATTGCATTTACTAAATCAAATTTCCTCAATCACATCTACATTAGATGCATTCATATCAGATATATCTTCTTTATTTGGTCATATTGTGAGAAAGATTAATTACAATGCTTGTTTATTTAATTTTCCAACTTATTTAAACATAAATTCAATTTTTAAATTAGAGGATATACTAATTTGCTTGGAGAAGTTCAAGCATTCGACTATTGGATTGAGGTGAGTAGTTGTTTGAAGAATGATACCCATCTTAGAGTAAAATTTCTCAAGTGCCCCGTATTCTCCTCAATCAATGTGGATGACTTTGATGGTTTTGCCAAGTTGATTTTCAACCTCATTGTTGTAGTGTTTGAACACTTTACGAGCCTTATTGTTTCCTCTTGGCAAGTACATATAATAGTACTTCATCCAATCATTGATAGAGGTAATGAAGTACTTCTTTCCACCTCTAGTTTACGTGCACTTTAAATCACATATATACCAGTGTATCAATTCTATAGGTGTGGTGCTCCTTTCTATTGATAGAAAGGATAATTTGGTCATTTAAACCTCTACACAAGTCTCACACTTGTGACTCAAGTTGAACTCAACATTTGGCAAAAGATCCAATTTTACGTAGAATGTTGAAGTTGACATGTCCCAAACTATCATGCCATAACTCAGATGACTCTATCAAATGGGTAATTGGAGGAGTCTTATTGCTCAAGTTATATTTTACAAGAGTTGTATTCAATTAGAATAACTTTCTAAGTATCCCTTCTCTTTGAAGTCATTATTCTTCATAAGTATGACCTTGTCAGCCTCGAATACTAGCTTGATGTCTCTCCTAACTAGCAAAGATTCCAATAGTAAACTTTTTTGAATATCAAGAACATGCAAGACATCAGTGAGCATTAGCTTTATTCCCGAGGACATATGGAGTTTGATCTTTCCTAGTCCTACGACCTTAGATTTAGATGAGTTACCCAATCAAAGTTCTTGTCTAAAGATTGTTGGAGTAGGAAGAGAATATCTCCTTATCGGCACATACGTGTTGTGTTGCTCTTGTGTCAATCCACTAGTCTCCAAGGTAACAATCATATTGGTTTTGAATACCAGCACAATAAAAAGTGTCAAACACATTTGTTGTGAGTGAGTATGTCACAGTAAACTACACCTGACCTTTGGCCTTCTACTTTTTAAGACCTCGTTTTTGCCTCTTCGAGGGACAATCCTTGGTTCTATGGTTAGATTTTCCACAATAGTAGTTCCCTTGGCCTTTCAGTTTAGGTTATTATTAATGCACCTCTTCTTGTTAGTTCCTAGTTTAGCCATCCATTGTAAGCCTTTCATTAACCTTCTTTTCAATACGAGTGAGCTCCATGATCATCATAACTGACAATATTGTCTTACGATTGCTATTGGATAGTTGTCAAAGTTGATTCAACCACCTTGCTGATAAGTTGATGTCTCGAACTAGTGGAGTTCAATATGACAATATAGATCTTTTCCTCTTTATAATCTCAATACACCCTTTTGGTCATCAAAACACCCTTTGAGTAATAAGCATACCCTTCTTTATATCATCATCACTAACTGAATCTTGTTGATCGTCGAGTTATCTCTTCAGATATTGACATACCTTTTTAAGTGAGCTTATCCCTTCGGATAATAGTTTTAAAGATGAGGCAAAGACTAGTCCTTCTTTCTTTAAGACGATATTGTCATGCCCAGGTGCTTACGGTTGATTGGTAATAGCCTCACAAGATACAACAACCTACAACTCGATATAGGAACACTCTAAATTTTCAGTCCTAACAAATTTTTAAAGTCTTAGAACTCTTTACAGAGGAGAGGAAGAGAGAAGAACTCAATAGGAAAATTCACAACTTGAGAATTAAGTTAGAAGTTATGTATTGAGCCCTTTTTATTGTTGGGAGGAGGGAGTATGCAAGGTTAAAATAATTAATAAAGCAGTAAAAATCAACCTTGTGACCGTTCAAATATTAATGCATTGATTATACCCACCATACACTTTCCTTCAGTAATTATGCTAGAGTGCATGAATTAAAAGAAATTAATATTCCTTAATTAATTTTGACTTAATGGTCAAAATTTTTGGTTGGTAGAATTGGGCATCCTAAATGGAAGCCTTTAGGAAGTCCACTAAACTACCAAGTTTAAGCCTTATTGGGCCACCAAATCAATAAATGAAAAAAATGGGGTGTTAATCCCCTTGATTTTAACTATCTTGACCCATTTCAATTAGGGCATCCATTATTAATTTTAGTTCCACGTAAACTAAATCTCAAGAATAAATCCCAATATTTTAGACAATGATCCCACAAGAGATATCACTTACACATATTCAAGTTAGCGTTGGTGTACTTATATCCATAGACCTACTTTTGTATGATGCTTTCGTTCGACCATATTGGATTAACCCTTTATTACTTGAATATTTTTGGACATGAATTTATCATTCATTCGGGAAATTAGCCTTCGATGGTCTACGTGCAAAATAATCATCATTGTCCATATTCATGTTATTGGTTATGGAAACCAATTTTCCAACATCTATTCTTTGAGAAACTATGTAGGAATTTTTGAACCTATGATATAACAAGTATGAGTAAACAATTTTTGGTAGAACCAGAGGTAAACCTAATCTGAGCAGATAAATTCATATGTGAAGCTACCTGATTGACAGACTGTGTCTTAGATATAATTTTATGGAATCCTGTCGGCATTTTCTCTCCTTTGGTTTCTCCTTCCTGCAAGCCGGCATACTTTCCCTCTTCATTAGTCACTTGCTTAATTAGACTTTCTGCTTCTGATCTAGTTCCCTTGATATCTTCGGATAGGACTCTATTTGGACGGTCACCAGCATTGCTCAAATATATTTCTATCATCAGACATAAAAGGCCAATATCAAACTCACAGTAACACAAATTCTGAAACAAATTTCAGAAGTGCAAGCACTAGTTACGATATGGGACTGCAATAAAAAGGCAGCAAGAATAAGTGAAATTACCTCTTGCCTCCGATACCGAGACACCATTACTAGAGTGAGCATGGATCTGATATGAATCACTCATATTTTTAGGGGAAATTGTCCAAGTTGGTCCTTTGACAGCATCAAGAGACTCCTGCGGCGATGTTGAATCACAAAAATGACAATCTTTTATTACGAGGTTATAGATCAAAAGGCACAAAATAAACTCGAGAAATATTAGAGAAAATTTGAAAAGGGCCATACGAATGACGTTCATTCAGTATATAAGTCACATTACCTGAACTCCAGAACGTGGAAAACACAATAAAAAAAAAATCTGATGTAACTTGTAACTAGGAGTAACAAACCTGGAAAGGGATCTCGTCATCGAGATGATCAATTGCTGCTGAAAAGCAAAGAGGAACCAATGTTAAGTGATAGAGAGAGGAATAGATGAACACAGATAAATTGATTCTTCTTCGGACTGCTTGCTTCAGGGAGGCATTACCGACAAAAGTAGGCGTGGTGGCGAGCCGATCAGTGTAGACAGCGAGCGGCGCGACAACAGTGATGCAGAGAAAGAACAGAATGAGCGTCCTCCTCCTCCTCCTCGCCATGTTCCCTACCGCCGCCTTCGAAAACAAGCATTCATGGATCGAAATGGCCGTTGTGGGCTTCCAGAAACGGACGAAAATAAAAAGCGATTGGACGACGATGGAGGAAGGGAAGGGTCCTGTGTCTAGCCCCAGCGGAACTCTCGCGATGACGTGGATAACACGTGCATGTCTCTGTGAGATTTGAATTTAAATTATTTCATAATCTCAAGAAAATTTATTTCGAGTTATAACTGTCAAATGGACGGGCTCATAGTAGGGCCGGCTCATCAATCTTAATGGACAAATTAAAAAGTCCTCAATTCAATCCTCTAAAATGAGTTTGGATTAGACAGATTAATTCATAGATTTACAAGTCTATAAAAAAATATAAAATATAAAAAAATAAAATTTTTAAATTTGATTACAAATTAGATTGGTCAGTCTACGATCTATTAAATTTTTATTTTTATTTTAAATTAAAAAAATCTTTTCAATCCGCAAACCAATTCAAGTTTGACATGAGTTGGTCTTAAAGGATCTATAATTTTTAAATGAAATGATAAAATTTCAATCTAATTTATTTAAATTATTTGACAAGGTGAAATAATTTGACGGACCCAATTCATATTGACGGTTCTAGTTCAAGTATATGTCATTCACTTTTTAATTATTAAAATTTGACTTTGACATTTAAACAAAATAATTTAGTTCGTTTATGATTTTTTTTTTTAGAAAATTGAAAGTGGCCGTTGATCAAAATTGGTACATAAATTATATAATTTTCAAAATATTTAAACTTTATAAATTTTGAGAACAAAGAGATATATATTGGTATAGTCGATCCCTTTTGACTAAGTTCACATAAAGTTACAATGTTTGATCAATATATTTAAAAAAATTATTAATACAATAGACTTTTAGAAAAGATTGCTAAGGATTTAATTAAAAAAAATCCAAGTGAATCAAAAAGATCAAACACTTGATAGTTGGTTAAAAATCCTAGCATGTTATAGGAAATTAAATGTTAGGCGGTTAGGTGTAAAGTCTAAACAAATCAAAAGTGATTAGATGTTTGATAGTTGGTTGAAAATCCTAATAGGTCGTAAGATACTGGATGTTAGACAATTAAGTGTGAAACTCTTAAAGAAATGAACTATACGCAAGAAATTTTTTTTAAAGGAGTGAATTTTAGATAGACGTGAAAGTCCAAGAGAAGTAAACTTTAAACAAGGGAAAAGTCTTAAAAGAATGAGCTGTAGACAAGTGTCAAAATTTTATAAGAGTGAACTCCTAGACAAAAAGAAAGTCCTAGAGTAGTAAATTTTAAATAAGAAGTCTTAATAGGTTAAACAGATCACATACCAGGCAAGCTCAATATGTTAAGCAGACCAAATACTAAGCATATATACATATTCTATGATACTTCAGACTAATCTTTGTGTGTTGCAAGAAACCTTTAGGTTTTGGATGACTAGAAGTGAATCTAGGAGACTGCATCTCCAAGCTATCGGAAGTAGGCATGGGCAATCAAAGATTGTGATATGCATTGGATCAAGATAGGTGTTGATTGTTGGATCGAGAAAAACGCGAGAGGGAGGAGGTGAATCTCATATTTAAAAAACTTTTCTTTTTAAAGAGTTTTCGAAATCAAAGATTGCAGCAAAAAATAAAGATAGCACACAAGTTTTTTACTTGGTTCACAATCCTCATCGGATTACTACTCCAAGGCTCGTAATCCGATACTAGACTACCTTGATGGACAAATCACTAAAATTCTCCTTCCGAAAAAACTTTTCGGCAAGAAGGAGATGATTACAAAATGTAAGAGATTGTAACAACTATACAAATCTCCTAAAAAATGCAATAAATGAAATAATATCAACAACAACAAGATAGGAGCTTGATGTAGATTGTCAAAGACTTCCATGGCTTGCTTGGATAGCGAATTTAACATAGAGAATGAAGAGTTGAAAGCTTGAGATTCATATATAGCATTGAAATTCGAGCCCTTTTTTATAGGCCCACTCCGATCGCTTGGACAATCTTCTAAGCGACTTTAGTTGTGCATGTCGATTTGGAAATTCAACCTGCTGATTTTTGAAATTTAGTCTCTCCGATCGCTTGGATTACCCTACGGGCGATTCCACTCTGGTCGCTTGGACATCCTTCTAGGTGACTTCTACTGTGCTCATCGATTTCGACCTCCTCCGATCACATGGATTCCCCTCCGGGTGACTCAAGCATGGCCTTATTCATTTTGATGTATTTTTAGCATTTTTCTATCCAAGTGCCTGTATTCATTTCAGTTGCCTCAAATTCATCTTGCAAAAAATTACTCTCCAAATGCCTAGAAACTATATAGTCGCTCGGACCTCCAGTTGCATGGAATCTATCAGGTTGCCCAAATTCCTACAAAACTAAGTTAGCTCATAAACAATATATTATCATTTGACAATTATCCAACTATTGGATCTCGACTTCACAATCCAAGTTGAACCCTTAGTTGGATTTGTAGGTGCATAGAAAGTCATCATGGTAGTGTTACGATGGCGTACTAGATCAACTATTTGCGCATAGAAAGTTGGCATACTAGAGTAGCAAGTTGTGTTTAGGATTTTCCCTCGTAACTGCTTATAAAAGCTGATCCGAGTGCTTGGAAGTCCTTCCAGGCACCTCCACGTTATCCCGTCGATCTGCTTCTAATGCTAACTCGACATCTTTCGGGATTCTGTATCCTTTTTAGGCATTTGCATGCTGACTTGGAGGTTACCAAATCAACTTTGAGTGCTTGGAGCCTCTCCAGGGGCCTAGAGGCTGAGGTGTTCCGACCACTGGGACTCCTCTCAAATTTAACATGATGTGTGACTAGGGATCCCCAAAATTAAAGTACATCCCTAAGGGGGTAGCAGGTAAATAGACATGATGAATGACGTAGTCCTAAGTGCTCTCTAATGATGGTGGATAATATGATGATATTCCTCCCTGTAACTTAGGTGAAATAGGTCAGATTATCGATTTAAACTAGGTTATTGTACAACTAGCACACAAATTCATGTTAACCAGGCTAGTACAATACACTAAACGTTAAAGGTCGTAATGCTCTACGACCTCCAAGGATGGTATGTATGATCGTGCAAAAAATGTCCTACATATATATCTAGAATGTATGTGTACAAATGTTAATGATGCAAACCCAATCTTATGTTCCTCAGAGGGAAATTTGAGATCTGTACTAGGGGTACTAGAGGTGTCAGCCACAGTGGTCTTCCTCTTAATCCTAATGGATAAAATAAAGCTTTAACAAAAAAATATATTAATTTAAATTATTTTAGAGTTGGTTTGGGGGCTTACCTAGGCATTTTTTATGAAGAAATAAGAACCTGATGACCTATACGCTTGGCGACCATGCGAGAAGGGTGGTTTTTAGAGGTAGTATAGGTTTTGGTGCAGTTTGATATGATGGGCCTCAGGTTTCTTTTATAAACCACTTCCAGGTGCCTAGATTTGAATTGGGGTGCTTGAATTTTGCGTGGTGCGGGGTGCCTGGAAGGAATATCCAGTCGCTTGGATCCTAAAAATTGGAGGCACTTGTGTAAAATTGTGGACAGGTTTCGGGAAGAGGGTCGGGGCGCCTGGATTTTCTATCCGGGCGCTCGGATAAGGTTAGGCTGGGCTTTTAAAGGGTTTGGGTTTAAATTTAGGTTTTTGATTAAGAAAAAATCTTAAGAAGATTAAGTTAATTAGGATTTTAATACTTTAGTTAATTAACCACAAATTTTAAGAAATTCATTAATTATAAAATTTAAAGATTAGTTAAAACTTAGTTAGTTAATTAAAATTTTAAGACTTAGTTAATTAATTAAAATTTAAGACTTGATTAAAATTTAAGGATTGATTAATTAATTAAAATTTAGGACTTAATTGGTTAATTAAAATTTAAGACCTAGTTAATTGGTTAATTAAAAATTTTAGACTTAGTTCATTAGTTAATTAAAATTTTGAAAACTTTGTTAATTAAAATTTTGAAAACTTAGTTAAAATTTTAAAAACTTAGTTAATTAAAATTTTAAAAACTTAGTTAAAATTTTGAAACTTAGTTAATTAAAATTTTGAAAACTTTAAGTATTAATTATATTAGAGATTTTTAAGGATTAAGTAAATTAGAAATTTTTAATGATTAAGAAAATTTTAAAAAATTTCAGATTAAGTAAATTAGAAAGTTTTAAGGATTAATTAAATTAGAGATTTTTAAGGATTAATTGAATTAGAGATTTTTAAGAATTAATTAAATTAAAATTTTTTCATCCTAGTTTCATCTCAACCATCTCTAGATGATCATACAGTTAATCCTATGAATTGTGTGAGATGATTTTCTATTTTTATCTTTATTAATAAAATAGATTTTTATTTAATATTTGTTTAACCTTATGTTAGATTCAAGTTTGACCTTTTGACTTACTAAATATGTATTTCAAAAATCAGCTTCCAAGCGGTGATGAGGCAAAGGGGTTATCTTAGTTATTAGAACAATGATCACTTTCTAAGATAAAGTTGGTTCAAGAAATTATATATTTAGCTAATTTAGAGAAAAATTTTGGTTTAACTAGTCTAGGATTAGAGTAGTTTTAAAAAAAATTATTTATTATTTTAGTATTTTTAAAATCTGTTTAGGATTTTTAGAATTGAGTCTGTTAAAAATTTTTCTTAGGATTTTATATTTGAAGTCTGTTTAGGATTTTTAAAATTTTGAGTCTGTTAAGAAATTTTTTTTTTCAAATTTGTTAAGAAATTTTCCTTTTTATTAGAAGTCTTTCTTTTCGAGTTTGTAAAGAAAATTTTCTTTTTGATTAGGAATCTTTCTTAAGGTCTGGGTCTATATAAACATCTTATGAGTTGATGTTTAGGGGACAAGCAGTTTGGTTGATTAATAAAAATTTCTTTTTTTTTGAAAAAGCCCTAGAAGAAGCGCCGACGCGGCCGTCTATCGATTTTTTCCAAATTTTTTGAACTTGTTATCTTCCCATTTCTCCTCCAATCTTTCATATCTAGAATAATCACTATTTTGTCCGGCGTCAGTTGGTATCAAAGCATTGCTTGTAGGATAATCACTATCCCGTCCTACGTCAATTGGTATCAGAGCGCATCAGATTCAATGGATGGTCATCGTGGTCGTGATCATCGCGGTTATGGTGGCAATAATCAAGTTCTGATGGAGGAAATCCAATACTGTGATTGTACAGTTCAAGATGTGATGATTGAGAATTTGCGGAGGCAAGTCTCAGAACTAACCCAGTGTTTGACGATGCAGGATTTTGAAGATCGAAGGAGCTATGACCGTGATTTCACATCCACCTTCGACAACCCTTACCGCCACCCTGATAGGGTCTCGAAGTGTCAAAATCAAGAGGAACGGTATATAGACTTCGATTTTCGAATTGATCTACCTGAGTTTTCAGGAACCCTACAAGCGGAAGGATTCATTGATTGGCTCAATAAAATAGAAAGTATTTTTTATTATAAGAAGGTGCCTGATCGGATGAAAATAAAGTTGGTTGTCATCCAACTCAAGGGTCAAGCATCTGCCTGGTGGAAACAACTACTACGCTCATGAGAGAAACAAGGCAAGACCGAGACCACTGACTGGGAGAAAATTAAGAAGAAGATGAAGAGTTACTTTCTTCCTTTCGACTATACTCAGACTATGTTTCAACGATATCAAACGTTGAGGCAGGATGCAAGATCAATCAATGATCACACAAAGGAGTTCTATCAGTTGATTGAGGGATTTGGGATCAACCACCCCACCAGCTACAACTTCAAGAGAATGTTGGCTCCACAACCCCCCTACGTTGCTCCTTTCTCCTGCGACAGAGACAACCATGAGGATGAAGACATTGACAACATTGAGTACGATCAGTCCTACTCTCTCAATCATCCAATCACAGGACACGATGAAGATGATAACAAGATTGAAATATTTAATGATCTGGTTTATGATGATGCTGATGAAGAAGAGATAGACCTAGATGAAGCATTGATTAAAGACCAGAAGCCCACTTTGTCCGACAGCTGAGTGACCACTTATATGAGTCCTATATAAAGATAAATTTAATTATGCTTAGCCTTGTTTATTATTCTGTTTGCTAACTAAGTATGTCTGTTTGCAGACCAGTATAGAGCAAAAAGTTTTGCACTACCATCTGGTTCGATCGGAGAAACACATCGCTCAGATGGATGGTGAAATAATCCATTTGCCGGCAGAACTGGCTGACCGATCCCTGATGCCACAAGAGTTGGCTGAGGCCCTGATGGACATTGATCGAGCCCGAGCTGAGGTGGTCATAGCTCAGAGTGCTCAATCAAGAGCGCAAGCGAGGGCCGAGGAGTGGAAGACTAAGGCCCAGGACAATTTTTGTCCCATGTCCATGAGCTGGAGCTGGCTCAGGTCAGGTCTGAGGCCCAGGAATTGTGCCAGGTCGAGAAGCAAGCTCGGGAGTCCTGCTTGCAAGCCGAGCATATTGCTGCGCGATGAGAGGCTGAGCTGGCCACGGTTGGTAATCACTTTCTCAAGCTAAGGACAGACTTTGGCCAGTAGCGTGGGCAACTGAGTCAATAGCTAGAGGAAGCCCGACCAAAAGAAGAGAAGTTTATTTCTGAGCTCAAGGTGGCCCAAATAGATATGGAGGATCTTCATACAAGGGAGGAGGCTCGGTTCGTAGAACATCATCGAGCCTTCTTATCCTCGTCCGACTTCTTCAATTTGGTTGTATTAAGGTCGAGCAAAATGATGGAGTATGGCTTTGACGGTGCCATTCGACAATTCGTGAAGTCAGGGATTATTGCGTGAGGTGCCGACCTCAACTTCCTAGACTTAAAGAAGGCCTGGAACGATCTACTCGAGGCCGACCGACAGGATTACCCTGATCCCGAGGGGGCTAAATGGCCTGAAGTTCTTGTTGTGCCGACCAGCCAGGCCAAAGTGCCATCCGAGCTAGCCGATCTTCTAGCTACGACGAAGCCAGAGCCGATTGACCTCCCGACTGTGATAGAGTCCGAGCCATCCCATCATAGGCTCCCGCAAGTATACGGAATGTCGTCAAGTAATAAAAAGATATCGAACCACAGGGACTGTGTATTAGCTATAGTGATGTCACTAAGATAGTTATCTAGACTCAGAAGGAAATGGTTGAGTTGAGGATTGTGTGTTGTGTGTGACAGAGAAAGAGAGATTGGCTTGGGGTTTATGGGTGAGATGGATAAGTTTAGGATTTCGGTTTCACATCAATGCTAGGTGAAGTCCCTAATTCATGTTCATTCCCTTAACTCTCAATGTTTACCACCTTGTAGGGATTCTAACCAAAATACCAACTCGACCTCGTCAGGCTTTGTTGGCATAAAATTGACCTGAGATGATTCTAGTCCTATGTTGTGGCCCTCTAGATTCCTACCCCCTAAAGGTGATTCTAGATAGCCTGGTTCAAGGCTTTCCTGCTGTCATCAGGCGCCCCAGAATACTACTAGATTCCTACCCTCTGTCACAGGGTATCTTGTTAAGGACCTTGTCCTAGTGGCCATCAACCATTAGATATCCCTTATGGGGGTTTACCACTATGTAGGAATCACTTCGGACTCGCCCGGTTCAAGGCTTTCTTCCTGTCACGAAGCGCCCCGGTGTACGGCCTAGGATCTCCCTACAAAGTAATCTACCCCTCATAATCATGCATATTTGCTCACACAAACATTTCATCAAACACGTTCAAGGCACAATACACATGAAACAAAGGTAAACATTTCATTGAATAGGGAAAATGACATAAACAAGTTCATACATCACCATCATTACATAGATGTTCATCCTACATCCTAAACTCAAGGATCTACTCCATTACAAGAAGATTACAAGAAGAATACATGAAAATAGTCATCCACAAGAAAGGGGAAGACTTATCTTTGAAGCGTGGGCATCCCTTGAAGATCTTCTTGCTCCGGTGTAGGATGGATCGGTCGGAATGCGAGGTGGATCGGCGAAGGATGGAGCGTTTAGGGCCTCCCCAAGAGTGGGGAGGCACCGCCGCCAAGCCAAGACCAAGGGTTTTGGAGAATGACCCAAGATAACCCAAGATTGGGTTTGTTTCCACCTTTTATACTCACCCAAAACTGCCCAGATTGTCCCTGGTTTACAAGGCTCCGCCTCAATGGGTTTTTCACCTAGTAAACCCGGTTTTCTTCAATTGGACCCTGAACCAAAGTTGTAGAGCATTGAATTATCTTCAATTTGGGTGGTGGACCGACCCATAACTCCATCTGAGCCGAAAGTTATGTTGGTTCGAAGTTTGGTCTGCAGTTTGGGCAGAGCACCCAGCGCGGCCGCGGTTCAGGAGGCACGGCCGTGCCATTTAGCACGGCCTAGAGCAGTCATCGTTCTGTACACCCTGAAGCAAAGTTGTAGATCTTGAAGTTAGCTTCATTTTGAGGGGTGGCACGGCCCGTGGTTCAATCGGAGCTGAAAGATATGCCCGTTTTACTTTAAGTCTGCAGAGCAGTCCAGAATGATAGGTAGACACGCCCGTGCACTTTCCGTCACACGGCCGTGCTTAGTGGGCACGGCCTCGGGCAGGCGTGCCTCTGGAAATAGGCACGGCCGTGCCTGTGAGGCACGGCTTGGCATGGTCGCACTCTCTGGAAATAGGCACGGCCGTGCCTAAGAAGCACGGCCTACACCTGGCGCGACTCTGGAATGAAGCACGGCCGTGCCTTTGAGGCACGGCCCCAAGCTGGATCTGGCAAAAACTGGGGCACGGCCGTGCCTAATAGGCACGGCCCAAACACGGTCCTGCTCTCTGGGGCACGGGTAGAGGCACGGCCGTGTTCTTAGGCACGGCCTTCTCCTCCATTTCTTCGTGTTTACTCCTTCTTCTCCATTTCTTCTTGTTTCTCTCCACCATCAATAATGCATCGTTTTGGCTCTAAATCACATCCTGTCAAGCAAAATATACAAAGAGCAGATCTCCGAGCAAAAGAGTAAAATATGCAATATAAAAGAATAAGGTGTGACAAAGTGTAGCATATGCAATAAATCGCAAGTAGATGAGCGTTAAAACAAAGCTAAAATACTATATATGATCTACGCTCATCACACCCCCAGACTTAAACCTTTGCTTGTCCTCAAGCAAAAACCTGCATTTAGATTCATGAATTGAAATAATGGAGTATCATAATATCTAATGAATCACAATCAATCCTATCCTATAGTTTCATTGGTGAGCTAAACATTAAAATCACTTAAATATGGCCTAAGAGTTAGTTCTCCGTGCTCGGTGTAAAATGTGGCCTTGGGTTTTCAAGTGTCAAATCATAATCAAAGTCAAGTCATCATTTAACCAGTTTTCCTCTTGCTTCCGGCGATAGACACTCGCATGGTTCATCCCTCTCAAAAATGCTATGCACCATCTACACAAGGTCTCAAAGGAATACTCGGTATCAAGAGAAACATGATAGATATTTCCCCAGTAACCTTTATTAGTCTCAAAGGGGTATCTAATCAGTTTCCACTCACGACACTATTTTTTTATCCCTTTATATCTTTCTTCTTTTTCTTTTTTTTTTTTTTTTTTTTTTTTTTTTTTTTTTTTTTTTCTTTTTTTTTTTTGGGATCTTGATTTTTCCAAGTGAGCTTCCATGATCCGAGTTTATCCAGTAACCAAAATGTAGTTGAGAGATCACCTTAGAAGCGCAAGTACTAAAGGTTCAATGATTCATGACTAATTTCAGACTTTCTACTATCAAACCTAGGCATAGTGTAGAGAGATCCTAAAATTAGGCCAAAACTCAAATTCTTTCAATAAAAATATAGCTCACTTCATGCTACCAAGGATAGGAAAGATCAGATCATCAAACATACTATCTCCAAATATCAAATCAATGAAATCTAAAATGAGAGTGCTAGCATTTTTGCAAGAAGACAAACCATCAATGCTATGATAAGTGATGCTTCAATTTATTATGCATGGAGAAACCAAAAGAGAAATAACAAAATCTAACTAAGAACCCAAAATATGTACAACCCCCAGACTTACATTTTTCTATACCTCAATGAAAACAAAGAAATAATAATGGAGAAGAAATGTTATTTGGAGAGAAATTACCCAATGAAGCTCAGAAGATGTTCTAGGCCTTTAGTTGCCTATTTCCTCTCCTCAAGGTAAGCACACTCCTCCATATCGATGAAACCTTCAAAAGAAAATAAGACAAGAAAAAGTAAGTAGAGGGTTTATGGGTTAGAAAACAAAATAAAGCATAAAAGAAAATAAAGCAAGAAACTAAAATAAAGTCTTGGGTTGCCTCCCAAGAAGCGCTTGTTTAAGGTCCTAAGCTTGACCTTTATTTTTATTACTTAAACCTCGACCGTGGAGGTGTAAGAAACTTCAGAACCCTACGGTGGAGGGCCCTGAGTTTTTCATTAAATATGCTTATATACAAATGGTTACATCTAGCAATCTCATAAAGTTGTGGTGAAAGTTTTGTATGCCAATTATTATCAAAAGATTTCCTACCACTAATATGCTTGAGAAGAAAATATAGATCGGTAAGCAAAGGTAAATCACAAGAAATATTATCTTTACCAATCACATAGTCTAGCAAATCATCAAACATATTTGATGGTAGGGTGCGTTGTGGTGTGGGTGGAGAATCAACTAAGGGAGTGATTCTTGGGGCTTGGCCTCTAATTCACAAGTCCCTACACTAACCCTTTCAATGTCTCCTAATCCTGCATTGTCCACAATATCTAGTGGTTGTGGAACAGAGGAAAATGATTCTTGGGACTCCTCAACCAAGATACGAAGCCCTACATATCCTCTTACCACATCATTCCAATATTCTATTACAAGATCTTTAAAAACTTCATCAATAGCAGGATAGAGTTGATTTTCCAATAAGTCCTCAGCAAGATTATCAAACTTTTCCCATTTAGAATCAAAATGTTTTTTGGTGCAAGCATCACAAAAATTTATCTGTCTCAAACAATCCTTACATAACACATTTTGTGATGATACAAAATTTTCCCATTCAACACCAAAATTACCAACCATACTTGTAGACACACCCAAGTTATCATCATACATAAACAAATCAGTGTCATAATCATTATCATGCTGGTTGGTTACATATTCATGTTCAGGATTCTTATTCACAATGTTCTTGCTACAATTTTCACTTTCATGCCCTAACTTAAAACATTGAGTGCACCAGCCCTATTTTTGGGACTCACCAGACCATTCATTCATAATGTAGGGATGCATCCATATTTTTCTCCACCCAACATGTAAACAGGATCATATAAGATTGGACATGCATCAATCACATGCCAATCAGCACCACAATATGCACATTTGAATATTGGCAAACAACTCAGCAAATCTTGAATTTCCCTTTGGAATAACCTCTTTGCATAAGCATCCATTAAATCCTCAAGAAAAATATTTTGGGTTTTCTATATTTGAATTTTTTTTTGTATTTTTCAAAGTCTAGAGTAACTAAAATTGCTAGTCACTAAAGCTAATAGCAACAGTCCCCGGCAACGGCGCCAAAAACTTGATAGGCTCCCGCAAGTATACGGAATGTCGTCAAGTAATAAAAAGATATCGATCCACAGGGACTGTGTATTAGCTATAGTGATGTCACTAAATAGTTATCTAGACTCAGAAGGAAATGGTTGAGTTGAGGATTGGTGTTGTGTGTGACAGAGAAAGAGAGATTGGCTTGGGGTTTATGGATGAGATGGATAAGTTTAGGATTTCGGTTTCACATCCATGCTAGGTGAAGTCCCTAATTCATGTTCATTCCCTAACTCTCAATGTTTACCACCTTGTAGGGATTCTAACCAAAATACCAACTCGACCTCGTCAGGCTTTGTTGGCAATTGACCTTGAAGTCCTATGTTGTGGCCCTCTAGTAAAGGTGATTCTAGATAGCCCGGTTCAAGGCATTCCCGCTGTCACTCAGGCGCCCCGGAATACTACTAGATTCCTACCCTCTGTCACAGGGTATCTTGTTAAGGACCTTGTCCTAGTGGCCATCAACCATTAGATATCCCTTATGGGGGTTTACCACTATGTAGGAATCACTTCGGACTCGCCCGGTTCAAGGCTTTCTTCCTGTCACGAAGCGCCCCGGTGTACGGCCTAGGATCTCCCTACAAAGTAATCTACCCCTCATAATCATGCATATTTGCTCACACAAACATTTCATCAAACACGTTCAAGGCACAATACACATGAAACAAAGGTAAACATTTCATTGAATAGGGAAAATGACATAAACTAGTTCATACATCACCATCATTACATAGATGTTCATCCTACATCCTAAACTCAAGGATCTACTCCATTACAAGAAGATTACAAGAAGAATACATGAAAATAGTCATCCACAAGAAAGGGGAAGACTTATCTTTGAAGCGTGGGCATCCCTTGAAGATCTTCTTGCTCCGGTGTAGGATGGATCGGTGGAGATGAAGTGTAGGACCTCCCCAAGAGTGGGGAGGCACCTTCCCCAAGCCAAGACCTAGGGTTTTGGAGAATGACCCAAGATAACCCAAGATTGGGTTTGTTTCCACCTTTTATACTCACCCAAAACTGCCCAGATTGTCCCTGGTTTACAAGGCTCCGCCTCAATGGGTTTTTCACCTAGTAAACCCGGTTTTCTTCAATTGGACCCTGAACCAAAGTTGTAGAGCATTGAATTATCTTCAATTTGGGTGGTGGACCGACCCATAACTCCATCTGAGCCGAAAGTTATGTTGGTTCGAAGTTTGGTCTGCAGTTTGGGCAGAGCACCCAGCGTGGCCGCGGTCAGGAGGCACGGCCGTGCCATTTAGCACGGCCTAGAGAAGTCATCGTTCTGTACACCCTGAAGCAAAGTTGTAGATCTTGAAGTTAGCTTCATTTTGAGGGGTGGCACGGCCTGTGGTTCAATCGGAGCTGAAAGTTATGCCCATTTTACTTTAAGTCTGCAGAGCAGTCCAGAATGATAGGTAGACACGCCCGTGCACTTTCCGTCACACGGCCGTGCTTAGTGGGCACGGCCTCGGGCAGGCGTGCCTCGGGAAATAGGCACGCCCGTGCCTGTGAGGCACGGCTTGGCAGGTCGTGCCTCTGGAAATAGGCACGGCCGTGCCTAAGAAGCACGGCCTACACCTGGCGCGACTCTGGAATGAAGCACGGCCGTGCCTTTGAGGCACGGCCCAAAGCTGGATCTGGCAAAAACTGGGGCACGGCCGTGCCTAATAGGCACGGCCCAAACACGGTCCTGCTCTGGAAGTGGGCACGGGTAGAGGCACGGCCGTGCCTTAGGCACTGCCTTGTTTCTTCTCCTTCGTGTTTGCTCCATTTCTTCTTGTTTCTCTCCACCATTTGCTCCACCATCAATAATGCATCGTTTTGGCTCTAAATCACATCCTGTCAAGCAAAATATACAAAGAGCAGATCTCCGAGCAAAAGAGTAAAATATGCAATATAAAAGAATAAGGTGTGACAAAGTGTAGCATATGCAATAAATCGCAAGTAGATGAGCGTTAAAACAAAGCTAAAATACTATATATGATCTACGCTCATCACTGGACATTGCTGGCACAAATCTACGGCTGGGGGGTGTGAGATCGGATGGTGATGGTGCCAACTGTAGGACTATATATTTGGGGTTACCTCAACCTTCCAATCATTCTCTACAGTTTTTTACCTTTGGTGTAGTTGATCTCGTCGAGAAACCATGGACAACTTCGCCATAGACAGATACCTGAGGCAACTCAGTGAGGAGAAAGAGGAGGCTGAGTATGAAGTTGGGACCTGGGCCTTGAGAGCTACTGTATACTGCGGCAGTCCATGACGCTCGCACGGGAACGGGACGAGGCGAACGAGCAGAGCAGGCAGCTGGAGCAAGAATTGGCCGAGGCTACTAGTAAAGTGTTGGGACCAATGCGTTTGCTAGAGGGGGGTGAATAGCATTTTTTGATCTTTCTGCGAAAATGGTCAGCAGAAGCAAAAGAAAACAAGACAAAAAGAACAATACGCTAACCCGTTCGATTTACTTGGTATCCACCTTTACGAGGTGACTAATCCAAGGATCCACACACAGCGAGCACCTTTCCACTATGAAACTTCTCCTTTTCAAAAAGCACTTTGAAGGCGGAGAAACCTTTACAACTCGATCTCTTCTTTGTACAAGATTGGTAGTGAAGTTTAGAGGAAGAGGAATCAGGTTTACAATAATTGGAGTTCGTGCAAGAATATAGAAAAATGAATCACTCCTTCTCCAATCATCAAACTACGTTTTTATAGAATTTTGTACATCAGTTGACTGCTCCTAAGGCCAGTCGACTGATGGACTTCAAACGGCTCTTTAATTCTCATTTAATTGGCCAATTGTCACCCAACGGTAGCTTAGCAGTCGACTGCTCCAACGCCAGTCGACTGATACCAGTCGACTGCTCACTCGACTGATTTTTCTGTCAGCTTCGGTGTGCTTCTGATCAATCACCAGTCGACTGGTCAGTCGACTGATCAAGCTGAAACTCCCCTTTCAACTTCTTCTTCAGCCCTTAGCCTTGACGCAAGCCTTCAAACGCCTTCCATAAGCCTCGTGCCCTTCCTTGCACTAGCTTGAGACGTTTCCCTCAGCTTCATCATGTTAAGTCTTCCTTTGCCAAGAGGCCGCGCCTCCGGGACTTCATCCTTTGTCAAGAGGCCTCACCTCCGAGACTTTACCTTTGCCAAGAGGCCGGGACTTCACCATTTGCCAAGAGGTCGCACCTCCGGGACTTCACCATTTTCTAAGTCTTCCAACCTGGACTTTCCTGTGAACTCAATTCACACACGTTAGATCACCAACATTGCCTAACTTAAACTCATTTTAGCCAAACATTAAAATCCAATTCACTTGGGGCAAGATTGCACCAACAATCTCCCCTTTTTTGATGTTTGACAAAAATATGTTTAAGTTAAGTCTTTAATGCATCATTATAAAATAACAACAAATAATCACAGTGATAATAAATGAGTCATGAATCAATAAGCATGAATATCATCATAAAAGCATTAAAGTCTAACTTTAAACAACCTATTACCTGTTAGGATCGGTTGGTTCGCTAGAGGGGGGGTGAATAGCGTTTCTCGATTTTTCTTGATCTTTCTCTGCACAGAGATTAGCGGAAGCAAAAATATAAAAGAGAAAACAAGAGATCAACGCTAACCCGGTTTGTTTACTTGGTATCCACCTCCGCAGAGGTGACTAATCCAAGGATCCACACGCACGCACACACCCGATGCACTATGAATCTTCTCCTTCTCGAAAACCTCGAAGGCGGAGAAACCTTTACAACTCTTTTGATCTCCTCAAGAATGATATGAAATAATGTCCAGGAGGAGAGAAAGTAAGCAGAGAATAGAGAACAAACAAGTTCTCAGAAGAAGCACAAAGTAATAAAAGAATAGCGAAGATTCTTGAGTTGTTCTCGTGCAGGCTTCTTTTATAACTCTGCAACATCAGTCGACTGCTGGCAGGGCCAGTCGACTGATGCCTTCAATCGGCAACAAAATCTCGCATTAAAGCGCATTAAATGCTTGCCAATTTTCTGCAACGTTCAAATAGCAGTCGACTGTCCAAGACCAGTCGACTGGCAACAGTCGACTCACCATAACACCAGTCGACTGCCCAGTCGACTCCTGTCTTCCTCTGGCTCGACTGATTTTTCTGTGTGCGTCTGATTTATGAGCAGTCGACTGCTGGCAGGGCCAGTCGACTGGTGAAGCTGAAAAATCACATTTCAGCTTCTCTTGACCTAGACCTCGGCCTTCAAACATCTCCCACAGCCTCATGCCTTCCCTGCACTAGCTTGAGATGCTTCCATCAGCTTCGTCATGTCAAGTCCTTGCCAAGACTACCCACTTGGACTTTTCCTTGCCAAGACTTCCCACTTGGACTTTTCCTTGCCAAGACTTCCCACTTGGACTTTTCCTTGCCAAGACTACCCACTTGGACTTTTTTTGCCAAGACTTTGCCAAGACTACCCACTTGGACTTTTGCTTTGCCAAGACTACCCACTTGGACTTTTGCTTTGCCAAGACTACCCACTTGGACTTTTGCTTTGCCAAGACTACGCTTGGACTTTCCTGCAAACTTGCATCACACATGTTAGATCACAAGTATTGCCTAACTTCAAACATAGTTTAGCCAAACATTGAAACTCAATGCACTTGGGGCAAAGATTGCACCAACAATCTCCCCCTTTTTGATGTTTGGCAAAACTTTGTTTAAGTTAGGTCTTTAAATCATGTAAAGCATAGCATGTGATTAAAACATGATAAGTAAAGCATAAATCACATGATATCAGAGTATTAACAGAGAGTATTAACAGAATCATAATATGATAACATGAATAGCATGAATAGCATGATCAAATATGAATAGGCATGAAAAACTTTATTTTTCTCTCTAACTTAAACATTCATATTTCTCCCCCTTTTTGTCAAAGATCAAAAGGTGATTGCATAGACTAAGTAGGGTAAAATTATCCTTAAAAGTGATTATCCCTCTTTAATGTTGCACCAACAATCGTTTCGGAGGGAAAAAAATGACTTAATTTCTCAAAATAAGCTGAAAACAGAAGTATCAGTCGACTTCGAGTATATCAGTCGACTCAGCAGTCGACTGCAGTCTGACACAGTCGACTGATAAACTGAATTTCAGTTATCAGAGACGAATTTGAAAAATGCATAAGTAATTGTACGAGTTTCAAAAATTCGTGAAATTTCACACGTACATTACTTATGACTTTTGGTCTCAAATATGGTAATTTGATACAAAATCCAAAAGTGATTGAATAAAATCAATATATGTCCAAGTTACGCAACCTATCTTGGCAGGCGGGTACATTGACTTATCTTTTATAGATATGTCTTTAGGATATGTGTAATTTGCTAGTTATCAGTAATTCATGTTCCTGTTCATACCTATTTTACTTCCTACTTTGATCAGACTTTGATATCGGTTATTACTGTTACCTGATAGTATCGGATACCTTTTGGTTGTTGTGTTTATCAGTATTCAGTTATCTTGATATCCTCTGATACCTTTGACATGCTTTGGTTATCCGATCTCCATTGATTCTGACATCACCTGCTACCTGTTCATATGCTATTACCAGTATATATGCTAGATAGGTGACCTTATAGCATTCTGATTATTGGAGCATATGATATGGATCTGTAGTGGGATAGGTGGTGCATGGACCAAATTATTTGGATATGTAGTGTGATATATGATGCATGGACTAGTATCATACATCATGCTTGCATATATTGCATACTGACGTGCGGGATTCCATTGTTGTTGAGTCCAGCATCAGTAACATGCGGGCTACCAACCAAAGGGTGTGTGTAATTGCATGCATCGATTACCAAAGTTCTCATTACGAAGGCAGGTAATCGATCAGGTGATCGATTACCAGCCTGGTAATCGATCACCTGATCGATTACCAGTGTTAATGAGAAAAAGTAGCGATGTTTAATCGATTGTTTGATCGATTAAACACCTCGGTTCGAATTGGAAACTTCCGAAATCTTGCCAAAATCTCCGAATTGATTGATCTAAATCATACCATGTTTAGGATTCAATCATACCATGTTTATGGCTCAAATTATACCATATTTATGGGATGGCTAGGCTATAAAAGAAGGGGGTTGCCAAGGGTTGAAGAACACACGAGATATATCTCTTGGTGGCCGAGACTCTCTTGGCCGCCGGCCCTAGCAAGATTAGGAGTCTTGTGCGCCGGCCCTAGTAGAGGTAGAGAGGATAGGAACCGAAGCTTGCAAAGGGGAGGAAGAATCAACAAGCGCCGACCCTAGAAGGGAGAAGAAGAGAGGAGGGGTTGGCGGCAAAGAAATAATTGTTGTGTCTTTTGTCTCCCCTAAACTCCTTTTTATATAGTTAAGCCATCATGGAAATTTAAGAAAGATTCTAATAAATTTTTTTATCCAGATTTAGTTAGAAAAAATCTACTAAAATCTTTAAGAAGAATTTATTAGAAACAATCTAATAAACTTATCTTATCTAGATTTATTTAGAAATAAATCTCTTAATAAGATTTTATTAGAAAGAATCTAACAACCTTATCTTATCTAGATTTATTTAGAAATAAATCTCTTTATAAGATTTTATTAGAACAAATCTAATAAAATCCAACGGATAAGATTTGTTATCTTTTTAATAAGTTTCCATTATATTAATTTTGTTCTTATCTTTAACAAAATCTTTTTAATTATATCTCGCTAATATTTAACGAGATTTCATAATTAATATTTTGTTAATTTAACAAAATTAATTCATAAAATTTTATAATAAAATTTTGTACAAGAAGAGACAAAATTTCTTAGCGGGAATTCTTATAAAAAAATTTTTCTTATCCGAATTTTTTCTCGGAAAAATTCTAAATAAAATTCTAGAATTTTTTTTTATAAATAGAATTTTCTATCCAAAATTTCTCATAGAATTCTTTTCAGAATCCTTTCAGAATTCATTCGGAGGTCTTCCAAGGTCTTTTGAGGTCTTCAAGAATTCTTCCGAAGGTCTCCAAGAGGTCTTCTAGAATTCTTTCAAAGGTCTCCATGAATTCTTCCTAAGGTGAATTTGAGGATTTCTAGAGGCTGCAGTAGGGACCTCGAGGAGGAATTAGTTTTGGTCTCCCGATGGGCTTAAGCTTCTCATGTTCCTCCTGAACACACAGCTTAAGTCCATCAATAATAACTCATTCCACTAGAGAGTTATTATTGCATTACCGCACCAATCCCATATTATAATATGGGCTCCTTCTTACTATAAGTACATTAATCTCCCTGTGTTTAAGATATCGTATGTTTGTTAATTAAATGAGTTACTGACAACTCGAATCTAATACTTCTGATTCGAGAGTACTACCACTCAACCTTTGTTATCATCCGGAACTAAGTCCACCTGCAGGGTTTACATGATAATCCTTTATGAGCTCCTCAAGGGGACATGATCAGCCTAGATTATAGGACACAGTTTCCTTCTATAATCAACAACACACCATGTACATAATACTACTTCCCAACTTATCGGGTCTTTTGATCTATCGCTCTAAATCTCACCCTTTGATGAACCAAAGAAGTACATACTAAGTACATGTGTTTGTTATTATATTGGGATTAAGAGCATGTACATCCATAGTAACAGAGGTTTCGTTCGATTATATAGTCAGTATAAATCAAACAATCCTCAGGTGGTCCTGCTCAATACACACTGAGTGTACTAGTGTAATTCTATAGTCAAGACAAACCAAGACCAAATTACACTATGACCAGTCTAATGGTTTGTCCAATCCATCTTGGTTGTGAACATTATTTATAATCTATAAGGAACTGATAACATGGTCTTCTGTGTATGACTCCGCACACCATGTTTATCTACAATATAGATTAAATGGACACTTGCATAAAAACTAAATGCAAACATTGACCAAAAGTAATTCTCATTTCAGAATGTTTATTTACATAGATAGTTAGGATTCTTGTATACATCCCAACAGAGATGACATGATCTAGCAATCTAGAGCATGTGATCAAGATCAGAGTTTAACAACGCTCTAGGTGCCCCGAAGGAATCCACAACCAGAGACCACGGAAACGTTATCGACTGAGATAGAGTTTACAGCCACATCAACATACTCTGGATAATCGGAGGGACTTCTAGTGAACCGAAATAGTATCATGTCATCATCGATAAGATTTTATAAATAGAGGATCGAGGCATTTCTTTTAGAAAATAAAATCATTTGTATCGACATTCCATTCATTGTGCTTCTTCCTTCTTATGTCGATGTGCTACGACTGTGCTTGGCAAAGATCAATGGCAACTTGACCTTGTAATAATTTTTATTTCTAAGTTTCCATACATTTTATTTATTGTATTTGAATTTTAGATTTTTTAAACTATTTTTTTGCCTCCATAAATTTTATGAAAAAGAGAGATTTTAATAAGAATCAATATTTATTTTAATCTTGCAATTGTGTTATACTAGATCTCAAATATTCTATGTTCTTCTCTTTTTTGTGATAATCTAGGTATTCAGCTCTTGCAATCTAACTAATCCCAGAGCTGGATGATCCGACCCCATAGACCGGCCACTAGGTAAATCCAAAAGTGCACGTGGCTCCTCACCCAGTAGCCAACATCCCAGATTTTTTTATTCCACAGGAGGAAAATACTTAAAGTGTTATATTTGAGAGGTGTCCTGAGCAATTGCCTTATGACAGTCTATTTATTGAATAAATTAGCAATTCACTATTTGAGTGCACATTCTCTATGTGTTTAATTGGATCTTAAACTCATTTACTGAATGTTTGCAATACGATTCATAGCATGAGAGAATTTATAATTAGATTACAACTAGTGAGCATCTCTACATGTATAATAATAAATGTATTAAATTATCCCTAGTCGAGGAATTGATGAGCACAGACGTTATCGATTCTATTGAGACTAGCACATTTTGAAATCTTTGGTTTACCAAACAACTGTTCCCACTGGCCGAAAATATTAGATGTTGAGAGTTAAACATGGATGTTAGTTAAAGGTAACTAGTTCATTGGAGTAACCTACTATGAAATTTCATATGATTTTATGTATATAGAAATATATCAATAAAGATCTCAATGTAGCTTAAATGTAATTTTCTTTTGACTTGCGATATTTGAGTCATCTTGGTCATAGAGGCTTATATTTTGACATCTCAAG